>NC_138941.1:1550000-1632500 GCF_965226115.1 Aulonocara stuartgranti | reverse complement strand
GTTTCAGTGTATACTCAGTCGCTCTTGATGAGACCACAGACATCACCGACACTGCCCAGCTCCCAATGTATGTCCGTGGTGTTGATGACAGTTTTGAAGTGATGGAGGAGCTGCTCACAGTAATTCCAATGCATGGCCAGACCACCGCTCAGCAGATATTTACAAGCTGTGTGATGCCATTGAGAATGTTGGTTTGCCATGGAAGAGGTTTGTTGGAATAACAACAGATGGAGCGCCATCAATGACAGGGAGGAAACATGGACTGGTGGCACAAAACAAACTGGAAGAGGAAGGCGTGGAGGAGGCCATTGCTCTGCACTGCATCATCCATCAGCAGGTCCTTTGCAGCAAATGCCTGAAGTTTGACAATGTGATGTCTATTGTTGTGAAATGCATCAACCAAATCAGATCCAGGGGCTTAAAGCACCGAAGGTTCTGTGCTTTTTTAGAGGAAATGGAGTCAGAATATGGGGATGTGCTCGACTTCACTGAGGTACGTTGGCTCAGCAGGGGAAATGTATTAAAGAGACTTTTTGAGTTGAGAGCAGAAGTGAAGCCTTCATGGAGAAGGATGGAGTTAGTGTTCCTGTGCTAACTGATCCCAAATGGCTCATGGACTCAGCTTTTCTTGTTGATATGACACATGAGCTTAATGTACTGAACAAGACGTTACAAGGCCAGGGGCAACTTGTCAGTGCTGCCTATGACAACGTGAGAGCATTCTCCACAAAACTGGCGCTCTGGAAAGCTCAGCTCTCTCAGACAAACCTTTGCCATTTCCCAGCATGCAAGGCACTCGTGGATGCAGGCACACCATTCAGTGCTGACGAGTATGTTGATGTCATTTTGAGGCTACAGGAGGAATTTGATCACAGATTTGCTGACTTCAAGACACACAGAGCCACCTTTCACATTTTTGCGGACCCCTTCTCCTTTGATGTGCAAGATGCCCCTTCTGTGCTTCAAATGGAGCTCATTGAGCTGCAGTGCAACTCTGAACTCAAAGCAAAGTTCAGGGAGGTGAGTGGAAAAGCAGACAAGCTTGGACAATTTTTGAGAGACTTGAGCCCTAGTTTCCCTCGGCTTTCCCGAATGTTCAAGCGGACCATGTGCCTTTTTGGTAGCACATACTTGTGCCAAAAGCTCTTCTCCACTTTGAACTTCAATAAGTCCAAGTACAGGTCCAGACTTACGGATGATCAGCTTCAAGACATACTGAGGGTCGCAACTGCTTCCTCCCTCAGGCCAAATCTGGCTCGGCTATGCGAGAGGAAACGCTGCCAGGTCTCTAGTAGAGATGGACCGATCCGATATTACGTATCGGTATCGGTCCGATACTGACCTAAATTACTGGATCGGATATCGGAGAAAAATAAAAAATGTAATCCGATCCATTAAATATCACGAAAGCACCTCACAAAACTTGCAACACGCCGTAACTCACCTCAGAACGTTAGCACGTCGGAGCAGTATGCATCACGTGATAGAGCGGCTGTGGCATGCGGGACCTGTCGGTGGTCTGGATAGCATGTGGAGCTTCGCTAGCAACCCGGCATTTCATCTCCGACAAAGTTATCCCCGAGAGAAGTACAGCAAGTGTGTAAGTCCATCTCTGAATGTTTGTAAAGCATTCCCACGTTAAGCTTAACAAACGACTGCCTCTTCTTGCTGCTACTTCAATCATGAAACTGCTTAATGATCAGCTGATCGGCTTTTCTGTCTCGAGTCCGTCTCTCTTCTTTGTTTTTGGCCCACTTTGCACCAGAAAGAGGAAACCAGCGGCTGAACAACAGCAGCACGTTTAAGCTTGATAAGCTGTTGTTAGAATTTATTTAATATTACTTTCTACACCAGGATCTTTTTCTACGTAGCTGACGGCTGGTAACTGTGCAGGGGCGGATCTAGCAAAGTTTAGCCAGGGGGGCCGATAGGGCATGAACTGGGAAAAGGGGGCACAAAGACATACTTTTCTTTCTTATTCTCATTTAAAATGTCGAGCTTTTAATAAATAATTATCTTACACCCAAAGTTTTAATTTGATGTAAAATGAATAGAAGTCAATTACTGTATATAGTAACTATTAAGTCTAATATATATACCCTAGTAAGCTATAGTACTTTTTCCTTTGGGAAGGTACCATCTGTGCAGTCTGCAATTTTGTTGAAGAAAGATGTTGAATCTATTTAATATTTCTTGAAAAATAATTGATTTCTGTGCATTTTTTTTCACACTGCATCAAATTAAGGTTGATTACGTCGATTAAGCATCATGAGGTGGCGCGTGAGGGGTGGTTCCCTATATTTTATTTATTTATTTTTGTTGTTGCTGGGAGTTGGAACCCTATTAGTTAGGTTGCTTAATATTTACGCTAAGTACTCTTTAAAATACCAGAATAGGGAGGATGGTGTAGGTTTAAGTTTATTAGATTGATCAGTATTGCTGAACTATGAAATGTTTTTTTTGTATACAGGTATAACAGAATAGCTTTAGTGTAGTTGTTGTTTTTAACTTGAGTATGAACTTGCAGACTTGCAAAATGCAGCAAGATATTTTAAAAAACAGTTTTGTTGATTAAAAAACACTATATCGGATTCATATCGGTATCGGCAGATATCCAAATTTATGATATCGGTATCGGTATCGGACATAAAAAAGTGGTATCGTGCCATCTCTAGTCTCTAGCAGCAAGGAGTAGGCAAGAGAAGCCATGTTCAGAAGAACAGTTCATTTTCTACAGTGTTCCATTCATGTTCAGAAGAAGGTTATAGAACTGTTAATACAGACATTTCAATCTAAATACAGCAGATATAGAAGCCTGAAAGAAACACACAAGTTCACTGACTAAAAACATCTTATTATTATTTTATTTATGTATTACAGATTGATTTATTTTCTTATTAATTCTTAATTTGTTTATTTATTTTTCATATTTTGTGTTAAAAAATAAAAATAAAGAGATTTGAGAAGATTGGAATTTTTTAACCATGCCTTTCTTGTGGAAAACCTAATGCGGCCCAGCCTCACCCAGACTCTGCCTGCAGCGGCCCCCAGCTAAATTGAGTTTGAGACCCCTGTCCTACACCATAAATCAGTAAGAGAGGGTACGACCTCTCTCATGGCCCCAAGTGGTGTGTGCATGCCAGAGCATTCTGGAAGGCACACAGAGTCTTTACAGACTACTCAGGATCAAACCTCTATCATTATGCAATCAATTATACAACTCTAAGCATATATGAGTAAATATTTCTAAGCATAAATGACAATCAACAATATAAACCTTACAGCTGGTTTTAATAACAGAATTTATTTGTTTCTCAAATGAGAAAGAGCTATCGAGAAACACTCCTAAATCTTTAGTTCTGAACTTTTCCAGTGGGCCAAGGTCAACATTATTAGATAATGCTAATATCGTTTTCTCTTCCCTTTTAACAATGTGAACAGCTAGTGCTAGGTAGGCTGATGCTAGCAGCTAATGCTAATTTGACGTGAATTAGCATTATATTAGTGAGGAGTTAATGCTAAGTAGGCTGCCATTAGCTGCTAATGCTAATTTTAGATGAAAAAGCATTAGCAGCTAATGCTCATATTGTTTTCCTTTGCTTTGTAAGAATGACAGCAGCTAGTGATACGAAGTCTACCATTATTAACTATTGTTAATTTGATGTAAATTAGCATTATCCGATAATGGTAACCCTTTTCCCCTGCATTATAACGATGTCAGGAGTTAATGCTAACTAGGCTGCCATTAGGGGCTAACTCTAATTAGGTGAATAATTATCAGCAGCTAATGCTATTATTGTTTTCCCTTTTAACAATGTGAGCAGCTAATGCTAATTTGATGTGAATTAGCATTATATTAGTGAGCAGTTAATGCTAAGTAGGCTGCCATTATTAACTAATGCTACTTTGACGTGAATTAGCATTATGTGCTAATACTAATACTGTTTTCCCTTACTTTTTAACAATGTGAGCAGCTAATTCTAAGTACGCTCTTGTAAATAGGTCATTCTAATTTAGTGTGAATTAGCATTATTCAATAATGCTAACACTGTTTTCTCTTACTTATTAAAAATGATAGTAGCTAATACTAATACTCTTTCCCGTTGGGTAACAACGATGTGAGGAGTTAATGCTAAGTAGGCTGCTTTTAGAGGCTTATTCTAATTAGGGCTGAATAACTATTAGTAGCTAATGCTAATATTGTTTTCTCTTTCCTTATAACAATATGAGCAGCTAATGCTAATTTGATGTGAATTAGCATTATATTAGTGAGGAGTTAATGCTAAGTAGGCTACCATTAGCAGCTAAAGCTAATTTGAGGTGAATAAGCATTAGTAGCTTATGCTAATACCCTTTTCTCTTGTTTTATAATGATGTGAGACGTTAATGCTAAATAGGCTTCCATGAGTGACTCCTTTCCCTTGCATTATAAAGATGTGAAGAGTTTATGCTAAGTAAGCTGCCATTAGCAGCTAATGCTAATACTGTTTTCCCTTTCTTTATACAACTTGAGCAGTTATTGCTAAGTAGGCCACTTTTCTCTGCTAAAGATTTCTGTGACCATGATAGAAACTCTGATAAGCTAATGCTGCTAAGCTAATGCTGTTTATGGGCCCCGTTAGAATCAATATTTCATTCTCATTCTGTTGTTTGAGAACAATAACAGAAAAATGTGCACTTCAGAACAAATTTATTGTGAATTCAGCTGTGAATGTACAGTTTGTCATTATTTAAGCTTCCATTTCCAAATGTTAGCTGACACTTTATTAGGTACACTGGCATCTATATCAGGTACACCTGTGACCTAAATGTTCCTGCAAACAGACTCCTTGGAGACCCCTACATAAATATCCATGAACTATCCAGCTAGACTAGTGTGTCTGACCCTGAAAATATTCCTGCATGTGTGATTGTTCATGTCTCATCTGCAGGAAACAAACAGGAAGTGAGTGAAAGACACGGGAAATGTTTCCAGCTCTTCCTCCTCTATCAGATTTTCTCTCCATACCTGAGAGTGTCCAGTCTCCAGCCTGGATCCTTCAGTCCAGCCGACAGAAGCTTCATTCCTGAGGGACCTGGATGATTGTAGCTCAGGTCCAGCTCTCTCAGATGGGAGGGGTTGGAGCTCAGAGCGGAGGCCAGAGAAGTACAGCCTTCCTCTGTGATCAGACAGCCTGACAGACTGCAGACACACAAAACAACAATCTATCTGTCAACAGTTGTTTTCTCTTTGTCACAATAACATCTATCCATCCATTGTAACTTTATTTATAAGTGACAATACCCAACAGACAACAACAGTCATCTGAAGCTGTTTAACAGTGTAAGGTAACCGCCTCCACTGTGAGCAGCACTTGGTGATGGTGGGAAGAAGAACTCCCTTTGACACAAAGATCCTCCCAGTGAAAACAGGCTCCAGGAGGAGCATCTACCATGACTGGTTGCAGGGTGAGGGGAAAGAGAAGAGATGAGCTCAGAGAGACAAGAACAAAACAGAGAGACAAAAGTTAAGGACATGCAGTAGTGACATATAAAAGCATCAGGAGTGAAAAGAGGGGAGAAGAAAGCAGAGCATCATGGGAAGTCCACCAACAGCCTGAGCCTATAGCAGCATAACTAAGTGATGGTTCAGGGTCACCTGATCCAGCTCGAACTATAAGCTTTATCAAAAAGGAAAGTTTGAAGCTGATCTTCAAAGTAGAGAGGGCGTCTGTCTCCTGAACTCAAACTGGGAGCTGCTTCCACACCCAGTCCAACATAGCCAGGCTTTCTTTGCTGCTTTGACAAAACCTCAAATCCCAGTCAGAGATGATGAGCATCATCACAGTGATGATCATTTCTCTGTAACCCAGGCTTTCTGCTTCAGGATCTGTGCACGCTCACAGAACAAGGAGACCTTTAAACATCATTTCACTAACTGGATGGACTGGGCTCAGCCTACAGATGAACTGGATAAATAAAGATTTGACCTCAGTGTGCTCAGTGTTCCTGTCTATTCCTAACATATTCCTAACATGATAGCTGCACTTTAGAGCTCTAAAACTGGAACTGACACATGTTTAAACTCTACATGTTACTCAGTACATTCAGTTCTGACACTCGCCCACAGTCCAACAAAGGAAACATGGAGATCACATCAGTTTGTCACCAAAGTCTAATTATTAGGGCAACTTAACCTGTTATAATCTCGTTAACTCATTAACTGATTAACGTCAGCAATTATTTTAATCACAGTTTTTAAAATCATGATTATTGTGAAAGTGCTCACTGGCTCTGAATATAAAAGCCATGGGTCACAGGAGGGATGTTGATCAGTGCTGGCTTTAAATGGGCGTCATTATGCATCTCAGCCAATGGGAGCATTGAGGGTGGGCCTAATACTACTGCAGCGCTCACATGACCCAGGACAGAAAGAAAGGGGCGGGGACAGAAACATGGAGACAGGTACAGATCTTTGACATGTTCATTTTAAACTGTTCCAGGAGGCAGTGTTGATACAACTAAAGTTATCTGTTGTTGAAGAAGTCGGTCTGAGGAACGTTCTTAGGATCAACAAATGACGGCATGTATGAGCCTCAAGACGCAGCATCACAAGAAGAACACATGAGCTGTAGAAAAAGGAGAGACTACGAAAGCCACGGCGTTACAACGTGAACATGCTTGATCAGAGTGTGATTGTGAACAGGAGGAAGACTCAGCTGAGAACAGTGTGGTGGATACAGAGCAGAGCCCACCATCAGTACAGAGGCCTGTCCATCAGAGTGCTGCTCCAACATGCAGCACATGTACTTGGCCACAGCTGCAACATCTGTACCTGTGAAAGCTTCTTCTCTGTTGCTGCTCATATTGTGCAGAAGAAGAGAGTTTCTTTATCATCAGAAAATGTCAATGAGCTTGTGAGTCTTAGCAGCTGGCTCGGTGCAGAGGAGGAAGAACATGTCAGTCAGAGGAAGATAAATGCAGTTCATGTTGTCAACTCAACCTGGACTGTTGAAAGAGTTTTTCTTTGTCTGGTTTCTGACTGAGATTCTCCAAAGGAAATCCAGCACAAACACACACTTCACACACTCAAAGTCCTGCACAGTAAATGAGCTGATGAGCGTTTGTGCTGCTGCCTGATAACAGAACAATAGTTCTGCTGCTTCCTGTTCTGCAAACACACATTTATAAATGTTCACTTGCTGTTGATCAAAGGTATGTTGGTGGCTCTGGACGCTGAGGGAACTTTGTAAAAAACTAGATCAAATGTTAACGTCCTGGCAGAGGCAAAGAACTTTGATTTGATATTTGATTAGATTCATGTTTCAGCTCAGACTGACAGAAATATTTGAACTGCTGCTGTGTTAAAGGGAACACTGCTGTTAGAAAGCACCTGATCTGTTTCTGCACACTGAATGTTGCACTTCTCATACTGCAGTACTATTAAAATAAGTACACAATGCACTACTTTTGAACTCATGATTGCATGTTGCTGTAACAAAGCCATTAATGTGATTCAAAGTGTTCATGGTTTCCCAGCACAACAAATGATTGCACAAGTGTGACTGATCCACTTTCTAATGTGTGTGTAGCCCACACTGTGTGTCACTGTGTCACAGGTGAGTCTGTGTGTCCAGGTTCTATGAGGACAACAGGATATAGTGACTGAGTCCAGCAGCTTAAAGTCTGACTCCATCCTCCATTTAAATAACTCACAGCAACAACTGAATAGCTTTGCCTTTGTGTAGCTGACACTTCATTTTAATGTCCTTCTATTCTGGTTCATCTGGTCTCAGTTTCTATAAGCACACAGGTTTCATCAGGACTCTATGACCTCAGTGATCTTTGCTGGGCCTTAATGCTCTGAACAAAGCTGCACAGCACAAGACTAAATAGAAATGAATCAGTCTTTCATTCTCACTGCTGTTTGACTTCAGCTCTCAATGTCCCACCATAACCCATGGAAAGAATTACTGTCCATCCAGGCTGCTGAACATGAAGCTGAAGAAGGTGGAGTATTGTGAGGGCTGATGGAGATGATGATGAGGAATCCAGGAGCAGTGGGTGGATGGCAGCATCAGCATGAAGGATCAGTGTGAGAACACATCATCATCCACAAAGGAAACCAGTCTGAGTGTCTGACGCTCTTGTTAGAAAGACGCAGTCCCAGCAGTTAGCTTGTCTGCTAGTTAGCTGAGAGCTAGCTCACTTGTACATTGAATACCAAACTGTGTAAACCAGGGGTGTCAAACATATGGCCCGTGGGCCAAATCCAGCCCATGAGATAATTTCATATGTCAAATATTGATGAATTTTCAGGCTTGCTGATAATCAATGTGAGCACGGCTGAGATGTTATTCTGATGAGCAAACCATGTGGCCAAACACTTTAAGAGACAGACTGGGATCATACCATTATGTGAAAGAGGACATGTCCCATAGACAGCAAGGGTGGTGGTAGAGACCAGTACACAGAGAAATGGGAGCTGTACTGAAATGCAAGCGTGTCAGGAAAGAGTGAAAAGGCAAAATGAGCAGCATCTGGCTGCATTTCAGTGATATTGGAGACCACAAAGCTGAGTGCAACATTTATACAGGAGATATACAGGAGACGCTGAGAGCAGAACTGATAAAATTAGGAGCTGGCTAAAGTGAGACCCATTTTTATTTCCACCCATTTCCATTGTGGAGGACAAAAGGTTTCAAACTGGTCCAGGTCTTAAACCTCACGTGTTCTTCCTAATAGCAGTAAATGGATAAAAATAAGGCTTTCATGAAAACACTGAATAAAACTTGCTGCCTTTAAAAAGACTAAATGTACAGTTCAGTATTAACACTACATAAAATAAACTATATATAAAGTGTGTCTGAATGGCAGAGATGCAGAAATATGTGCATGTAGCACAGAGCCACGGCTCAGTGTCTGAATGAGTCTCACAGACCTGAATGTGCTGTTGAAGCCATTTATAATTATAACGTAATTCTTTACTCGTTTGATCTGCTCCTTACCACAAGCCACCAGACGTAGAAGGTTTTGGACTTTTAACTATATTTTCTGAAGTTTTACAACTTTTCTTACTGTTAAAAACCTCGTTATGGCCATTCATGCTGTACAAAGTAATTAGACATGTGTGGTATCTACAGAAACGTCAGAATCTCAGCTAAAAGTTCACAAAACCATCTCAACAACCACCAAACAGCTAAAACAGCAGGTGAACAGATCACACAAAAAAGGTTTTGGACGTTCATTTACTGCTGGTTCAGTGAATTTTGGTTGGACAGTGATGAAACCTGCAGCCTCAGAATCTGTGAGAAGTCTGCTTTCAGCACACAACAGCATTGTTGTGTTGTGTGGATCCACCTCTGCAAACTCATCACTGTTTCACCATCATGTTTCTACTTAGACAATAACAAAGGAAGCAGTTCCCAGGAACTACTTCCTGTCTTGTTAACATAAGAGTACGTTGCCCTTCAAAACACCTCCACTTCTCCTCTTATTAGAGGACTGCCTTATTATTAATCTGCTAATTCTGTCAGTTGATGAAAGAAAAATGCTTGATCTCACCTGAGAGTTTCCAGTGTACAGTGTGGACTCTTCAGTCCTTCAGACAGAAGCTTCACGCCTGAATCCTTCAGGTTATTGTTACTCAGGTCCAGCTGTCTCAGATTAGAGGTCTGAGAGCTGAGACCTGAGGCCAGAGCTTCACAGCTTCTCTCTGACAGGTCACAGTGACTCAGTCTGAAAAATAACAGATAAACAATTACAAAAATAAAACACTTATGTTGAAGTGTAATGAGATACTATTATATTTAGCAATATTTCATCTTGTTTTGTCAGGAAACTGAGCACTGATGCAGAGCAACATGTGGAGAGAATCAGAGGAGAAGAAGTGAAGAGAGAACAGCAGTAAAACAACACTGAATTGTTCAGTGTGCTTTTGATATCAACAGAATGTGTCAAATTTCTTTATTTTGTATTTGTTTTAGTAGAATTGATGATTATCACTTAGATAACAACCACAGGCCAGGTCTAAATTGCACTTTGGTGACAGTTACACCCAGAAATATTTCAGAAACGTGGACAATTTGTGCTCCATTGTATTCAGTATTGAACAAACTGAGTACCGATGACCACTTAATATTTTTGATATTTTATTTGAGTTGTTCCACCTGATCTGTGTTAACTAGAATAAACATTTAAAAGCTAAAGCTATGATCACATATGTACTTACAGAGCTTTGTTGGAGGCTTTGACCACTGGCAGCAGCCTCAGAAGAGCCTTTTTAAAGGCTCATGTTCTCACTTAGATCACTTTATAGCTGTATATCTCAAATTTCTGTAAAGTTATTTATTTCATATTCTGTATAGTTTTTCATATTTATATCCTGTTCATAGCCTGTACATAGCTTTTACTCACTACAGCCTGTACATACTTAGTTATAGAATATTCACAACATACTTCATACCGTGTACATTATAACATACCATAATAGACCCATTTCTGTAA
Source organism: Aulonocara stuartgranti (assembly GCF_965226115.1). Taxonomy (NCBI): domain Eukaryota; kingdom Metazoa; phylum Chordata; class Actinopteri; order Cichliformes; family Cichlidae; genus Aulonocara; species Aulonocara stuartgranti. Next base: position 1,622,015 of record NC_138941.1, on the reverse strand, counting down.
TATACTTACATATCTATACTATTGCTAATATATATTGTAATATATCTATATCACTAAAGCACTTCTGGATGGATGCAAACTGCATTTCGTTGCCCTGTACCTGTGCATGTGCAATGACAATAAAGTTGAATTCTATTCTAATTCTATTCTATTCTATTTATTTCTACTTACATTTCATTCTGGGAAAAATGGGGATTACTTTGAAAACAGGAAGTATTTTTCCCAAAAATCAGCCCTGGATTAGTAAATCACTCCAACATGTTCTCAGGCAGAAGAAGCTGTCTTGTTATGAGGGAGAGAAGAAAAGCAGCTAAAATCAGGTGTAAAAGTAAAGCAGAGGATGAGCTGAATAAAGGACACTCAAGGCTGGCTTGGAAAGGAATGAAGTCCATGGTGGGGATGCAGAACAAGGAGCAAAGATGAATGTGATGCTGAATCAGCAGAAGACTTGGACTCATTGGATTCCAGCTTCTTTTTTTTTATTAACATTTTAGAATCACTATACAATACCATCAACTTCAGCTATCTTTCAGTACATATATTTTTTTCTTTTTTTCTATATTTAAACAACTAAAATATCCATACAATAAGAATGAAAGAAGAAGAAGAAAAGAAAAAGAAGCAAAACAGGAAACAACAAACAACATAAATAAAAAATACATAAGGAAAAAGAAAAAGGAAAGAAAAATAAATAAATAAATATAGGGAGTGTGTTTTTGTTTCCATTAATGTAACTAATTTTTCCTCTAGTCTTCTAGTAGTTAACAAAGTCAAAATCTAATGCAAAAGCAAAAACTAATTAGTCTGCCTTCCTCCATTACCACACATAAAGCTGTTAATCCTTTATATGTCCAATCTTTGAATCTGGTGTCCAATTTATTTGGAGCAAAATGTGTGTCATATGCACACCACTTAAGAACTGCTATATCCTCTTCTAGTTTATATTCTTTTATTACTGTTTCCCAAATTTTAAAAGTCAATTTGATCCATGGAATTTCAATAGTTTTTATTGAATTTTGCAAGCTTCTGTCTGCTATAATAGCTTATATGGGGATGGAGGTCAGACTCTCCTCAATAACTTTCCATTGAGCGTCATATGAAGGATTACATCAGCATATCATAGGCCTTAATTGTGCTGCCCAATAATATTCCCTAAGAGAAGGTAAGCCCCACCCCCTTTTCCTTTGTTAAGTTGTAGGGTTTTAAATCTAATTCGGGGCCTTTTTCCTTGCCATATGTATCTTGACAAAATTTCATCCCATTCATTAAACTGTTTCTGGTTAATTTCTATTGGTAATGTTTGAAATAAATATAATAATTTAGGAAGAATATTAATTTTAATTGAGTCTATTCTCGAATATAAACTTAAATATGGAATTAGATTCCATCTCGCTATATGTTCCTTAATTTTTTTTTGTATTGGTAAATAATTTCGTTCTAATAGTTCTGTAAGATCCTTAGGTATTATGACTCCTAGATATTTAAAGTACTCTGTTTTCCATGCTAATTGATACTTATTTTTAATTTCTTCTGATGGAATATAGTTGTACTTAAGCAATTGTGTTTTACTCATATTAACCCTATATCCAGATAGTCGACCAAAGTATTCAAATGATTGCATTAATTTAGGTAAAGAGTTTGATGGTTGACCCAAAAATATTAAAATATCATCTGCATAGCAGGCTAATTTATGCTCCTTTTCATGGATATTAATACCTTCTACTTCTTTATTTTGTCTTATATATTGAGCCAATGGTTCCAGATATAACGCAAATAATAATGGTGAACACGCACAGCCCTGCCTTGTTCCTCTTTGCAGCTTAATACTATTTGATAGGTAGCCATTAATTTTAATCCTTGCCGTAGGGTTATCATAAAGTGCCTGTATTGTCTTAATTATATTTTCGTGAAAGCCAAATGTATGCAAGACTCGGTAAAGAAAGTTCCAATTAACTGAATCGAATAAGAGATAATTGCTTCTTTGCAGCTAGAAGGTACTTGAGCCTTCTTTAGGATCCAATTCATTGTTAGAAGCATCACTGGTATTAATTCTTCTTTTAGCTCCTTGTACCATTCTGCCTATATCCATCTGATCCTGGAGATTTATTTATTTTAACTTTACTTATTGCTATTCTTAGTTCCTTTTCTGTTATATCTTCAATCAAAGTTTTATTCTGTTCTTCATTCAGTACTGGTAAATCAAGAGAATCTAAAAAACTGTTAATTTCAACTATACTACTCTCTGTGTTATTAGCATACAGAGTCTTATAAAATGTTTCAAATGCACTCTGAACTTCTATTGGTTTATTTTTTTATTACTTTTGTCACCGGATGTTTAATTTTGTGAACTGTATTATCTGCTATTTTCTTTTTTAGTTTCCAGGCTAATACATTCATTGCTTTTGATCCTCTCTCATAATACCTTTGTTTAAGAAACATTAATTTTTTTTTAATTTCATATGTGGTCAAATCATTTATTTCATTTCTTGTTTTCCTAATTTCCTCCAATATATCCTGAGATGTTTTTCTTTCATGCCTTTTCTCTAATTCTTATTTTGTAGCTCTTCTAATTTCTTATTTCTCATCTTTTTCTTATAAGAGGATATTGCTATAATTTTCCCTCTCATGACAGCTTTTAAGGCATCCCACAGTATAGGAGGAGACACCTCACCATTGTCATTAGTTTCCATATAGAAGTGAATCTCTTTCTTAATTTGTCCTTTAAAGTGAGGATCATTCAGTAAGCTTGAATTTAATTTCCAATTATTGAGTTTTGGTTGCACGTTTAAATCAACAGACAGGTATACTGGTGCATGATCGCTTAACTCTATTGTTCCAATTGCACAAGTGTTTATTTTATCTTTATTTTTCCCAAAAGTTATGAAATAATCTATTCTTGTGTATAACGAGTGCGGTGAGGAAAAATAAGTATAATCCCTTTGGTAGGGATGCAAGTCTCTCCATATATCAATTAGTCCCACCTCCTTCATCAATGTATTTATATTCTTAATTAATGTTTTAGTATTCTGTGCTTTTCTATTGGAAATATCTAGCTTTGGTTGTAGATGTATATTTAAATCTCCTCCGCAAATTAGGAAACCTACTGTCTCTGTTACCATCACATCTATAATTTTCTTAAAGAAATAAATATCGCTTCCAGGGGGTGCATATATATTTAACAACGTGACTGGGTTCCCCTCAATGTTTCCCCTTACCAAAATATAACGTCCCTCTTTATCACTTATCTCGGATATTTTTTCAAAGAGTAATTTTCTTGATAACAGGATAGCCACTCCTCTCCTTCGTCCAGTTTTATAGGAAGAGGAGAAAACTGTTGTATAACCCATTCTTTTCAGTTTTTCATGCTCCTTACAGTCTAGATGGGTTTCCTGTGGATACACTATTTGTACTTGTTCTTTCTTCATTTTAGTTAAAATTTTATTACGTTTAATTGGATTCGACAGGCCATTTACATTATATGATATGATTTTTACCTTATCTTTAAGCATACCCTTACTATTTGAATATTATTAATGTAACAACGACATGTACCATCAGACCACTCCCTAAACATACATAAGCAAACATTAATATTAACATTAAAGCTGTATAAAACAACAGCTACAGAAATAAGCTTTATTTGGTCAAAGAAAAAAAAAAAAAAAAAAGACTTCCAACTGTGTGGTCCCCGATATGACCCTAAGTAAGCCCCGATAAAAGAGGGGGCTTCGAGGGGGGCCTCTCTCACCTCTATGTGAGACAGGGCCTTCCTTAGCCAGCAGGCCAATGTCCATTCTACTAATAGCATAGGTAGCACGTCCGCCTATTTTCAATTTCTGCATTGCCACTTCAGTATATTATTTCGAGATAAGAAGTCTTTACCAGTGTATATGGCTATAGCTTGATTCCAGCTTTGATATCATTGATTTCAATGAAGAGCTTTGTGATTGTAGCAAAGGGCTGGTAGCTCTGAGAGTCCCACTGATGAGGCGTTTGTGAAGGTTCGCAGTTATCTAAAGAGCTTAGAAAAAAAGGCATCTGGACTTCTTTAAGTTTTTTGAAGACGTTTCGCCTTTCACCTCTCATCCAAGAAGCTTCTTTATTTCTAGGGTCAAATGGTGGAGAGTCCCAGATTAGCCTGTGTACAAACAGACTTCAGCCATATGAGAGTGAGTGTGAGTGAATGAGAGCACACACAGGACACTCTGATCTCTGAATGTGTGTGACTCAGTGAAAAAGAGGATTGTACTGGATATACTGTGACTGACAAACAGAGTTTAAAGAGAAAGGTGTTTGGATTAAAATGGATTATGCTAAAGTGAACGTGCTAATGAAATCTGAACTGACTGAAATGTGAAGTGAAGATAATTCAGATGTAAAAGAGAGAGAAACTGATAATAAGGTGGGGCTGGAGATCAGTGAAGGGCATGTAAACACCTGATTGGTTGAGTAGATATCAGATCGACAGTTTCACAGTTTTCCCTGTGGATTATAACTTTAAGAAGATGTGACATTCATCAAGGAATCCTGCTCTCCGGATTATTTCCATGAACACTGAGCTGGATCACATCTACAGTGCTGGAAGTGCCCGTCTCACCACCAACCTCTCTGTGCACATTCACTTTTCAACCCTTTGTGAGACACTAAAGGTGTAAATCTGAGTATTTATCTATGTTAGTGCAAACACCTCTAATAGGTTGGTTTAGTCTTTCCAAGTCATATCTTCCCTTAGATCTGCGGTCCAGGCTCCTAAAATCATCCTAGTTTAACAAGCACTACAATCTAGAGGAGAGCTGCACTAACAGGTGTGACTGATGAGATCTGACCTGCAAGGATACTCATGTTCATGTATCAGGACAAGCAGGGAAGACCTGGACATCAACCCTGTCAGGCTGCCTGAGTCCTCTCACCTACATCAGCTCATCAACTCTAAACAGGAACGAGCAGCTCATTTCAAAATAAAAGGTTGGAATTGTAAAGAAAACAAACAGAGCTCATAAACTGAAACTGATTTCATTTTTTCAGCTGGAACATTTTAGTTGTTCCTTTTTCAATACATACATAATTATATTTACAGTAAGTCTTATCATTCCCCTTTTCCCTGCCAGTCACCGCCAATGTTCCCTCTAAAGTTTCATGAGTCTCAGCGAACACAAACTCCCTGAGCGTCCCTTGGACCACTGTGAGCAACAGCAGACGTGTGCACTGTGGTCACGCCAGCATCTTATCCATCCAAGTTACATGGTTTATTAAAGTAATCAAATTACAGCATTTACATTTATGTTAGACTACTTTTAATTAACTGCTTTAGCCCACTTACAATGAAAATTAAAAACAACCTTGTTCATGACCTGTAGCATGTTAACACTATTGGAAGTAAAAATAACTTGAACTCCAATTTTGAAAACACAACTTTATTTTTTCTATTTTTATAAAGCTCTGACTTGTATTATGAGTCTGTGGTCTGGGAGAGAGTCTGTAACTCTGTCTGCAAAATACAGGATATAATGACCAATGTTGGGCAATTAATTATATAGTTACTTCTTCAAAAAAGTAACTGAGTTTTGCAAACAACAAAGTTTGTTGCAATAAATACTGAATACTATCGTTGTTATAAAAAACGATAGTATTCAGGAAGAAAACCAAACATTGCAGATATTTTATCATAACTCTGGTTTTACGTGGCCGATCAACACAACTTAAAAACTTGTATAAAGTCCACACTTTGTCCGTCAACATGCAGCTACCAACCCAAATGGTGAGGTGGTGGTTAGTTCTTACTGTTGTTTCTGATCCCCTACATTATCCTACATTCAAATATATTCTCCAGCTACAATAGTGTTTGTGTTCCTAAAAGGATTTCATGAATGTGTTATTGTTCATGTCACATCTGTATGAAACAAAGAGGAAGTGAGGTTTATCCTTCATGATCACAAACTGTTCCAGCATGTAAACCTGAGATCTGTGTGGAGCAGCTGACCTGTACGATGTGCTCAACACAAACATTATGTACCATCAGTTACTGTGTGACTGAACCACGTGGGTGTATGAAACATCGCTTTTAGTTTTAATAGCACATGGCAACATTCAGACGTGAATCTATACAGTAACACTTTGATTTGTTACAGTGAGGAGACTGATGAAGGGAACGATGAGGGGAAATTGTAACAGCAGCAACAGAAACCAGGAGACAAAGCTGAGGTCTGGGTTCCTCTATGCTACACACAGCCTCCTGCTCCTGGACTTTAGTAAACACATTAATGTCTCCAAGTACACTTACTTCAGAAACTCTATTAAACTCATTACAAGTTTAATTCAGCTTTAAATTACTCACAACATCAGCACACATGAGTAAACAAAGTAACTCACAGCTACTGTTCAAGTTTAGTCATCTTTAATACAAATATACCTCATTATTATGAATCTCACAGCTACCTGCTCATTGAACTGAACAATAATTCTGTTTGACCATTAAAACAAAATATGTGACTGTAAAAAATGTTCAGACAGTAATTAAGAATCTCCTAAGCAATCCAAAGATAAAGAAAAGTTCACCTGCCAATTCTATAAAGCTTGGTTGTTTATACAATAATATCATTTAATGATATGTTTGGATCCTGACCTGAGAGTTTCCAGTGTACAATGTGGACTCTGCAGTGCAGCAGACAGAAGCTTCACCCCTGAATCCCACAGGTCATTGTTACTCAGGTCCAGCTCTTTCAGACTAGAGGACTGGGAGTTGAGAACTGAGGACAGAGCATCACAGCTTCTCTCTGAGAGGTTACAGCCACTCAGTCTGGAAGAAAACAAACAAACAATTAAATCAGTCAAATGAAACATTTTTAATGCCAGCATGCAATACAATTATTGGTTAACTAAATAGCTTCATTAAAACACAACTCTTCTTCTATAGCAGCACTTACTCCTTGTAAGCGCCACCTGCTCCACCATCTGAGTCAGAAGACATGAAAACAAACTGTAAATCTAGTAGAAACATGATTGGAAATCTTCTCAGATCCATTTGTACATTTAGAGCCTGATCCTGAAATATAGCAGCACGGACATTCACAGCAGCAAAGGGTTCTTGCTGATCTGAGCTGGCTTGGCCCTGGCTTATTGAAGATTAAAGAAAGCGGAATCAGCTGTTCAAACCCCCACAAGGCTGAAACAATGGGACGGGTCGTGAGTTCTCAAAATGGGCTCATTGAACGCAGCACGGATAAGATCTTGAAGAAGCTCATGGCGGTCGTGAGTTTTCAGACTTTGCTCTTTGAGCACAAAACCAATAACCTCTGGGAGAAGCTCGTGGCTCTCCAACGGGAGATTGAGAGACGAGTGACGGACTGTTAGATCAGCTGTGAAATTGACATGCAGTTGTTCGCACCAAAGAAAGCCACCATCATCTCATGCGGCTAACATACCAGCGCCAGCTGTGGTCTCAAGGCTGGAGCTGAACAAATCTCACCCTGATAACAGACGGTGTTTAGACTTTCCTTCCCATCCTAAGCATGCTTATCCCCTCCCGGTGCAGACAGTGGGTCGAGGGGACCAGCGCTAATGCTGCAGGCCCGGATGCGCTGTCTACACCGGCTGTCTCTCACCTTTTACCCATCCCTGTTGCTTGTCATGTGTTTCTATGGCGCATTAAGAGTTTTCATGTGCTCTGCGCTAAGGTCATTTTTTTTGTCTGTTCTCAAACTGATCTCCCTGTTGAAGCTCAGTCTGGGGGGAGTTCTTTTTTCTCCTCATCTTTCCTGATGTTGTGCATTTTCTGCTGTTCGGTTCCGGGTCGCTGCTCTAGCGGCTGACCGGCCAGCTACCTAGCCTGACCCGTCTCCCCAATGTGATGTTTGTGTATTGTATGTACGGTTGGAAAGCTCAGTATCCTAATTGCCCCTTGAAAATAAATACAGTGTTCTGAATCTGAATCTGAAAAGATTACAGAAGACGACTCTGTTCAGTAAATATTACGCTCATGCTGTCACGAAATACCAAAGGTAGGTAAAACTCTGGTTGTTGCAGCCATCCAGTATGACATGCTTTGTACTGTCCTGCTGCAGTTTGTGACACCTGGTTGATGAGTTGTGAAGGACGATGAAACAAACACTTCACTCAATGTTTGTCTTCTAAACTGGATGTAATTTGGGCAGCCGATAGTTTTTCTTAATCTATCCCAGCTGCAAATAGGAACACAACAAATAAATAACTTTACCCACTTGGATCCTTATCATTCAAGATTGTGAAAAGATTCTCTACTCAGAGAATACTGGAGATTTTAGATGAGAGAGATGGAAGATGATGAAGGGGAAGAGTTTTCACAACTTGAGGCCTTTTGTCTTCACTGTACAGGACAAAGAAGACAGGAAGGGAGGGAGAAGTGAGGAGAATAACACAGGAAATGGTCTTGGGCAGACTCAAACCAGGCCCTGGAGTCACGACTCTAACCTTCAGTGCATGGGTCACCTGCTCAGCCAGGTAAGCTACAGCAGTCAGCAGTGTGTGAGTTAATTTGAAGACAATGATGACTATAAGTCAGGTAAAAAAAAAAAATACTATCATCAACCAACAAGGGGAAAACAGTGAGCTTGAATGACCAAGCTTTGACCAAGGGTGGCTCACTCCTCGGTCTTCTTGCCCAAGGAGTGAACCACCCTGCATGGCTATCAATGTGGTGCAAACAAGGCCATCATACAGTACAGGCCATCCAAGCTGATTTTAACTTTTCCTCCCAGATACCACCTTAGAAATCATCTAGATTAGGATATGTTGGCTGTTCTAGATCCAATCACAACAAACAGAGAGCTGTTGTGTGTCCAAGGTGAACAGGAAGAATATATACATGCATAAAGTCAATAAAGTCCGAAGGTTTGCTTTAGACTGTGCTGCAGTTTATCATCAAAGACAAACAGGCACCATGCTGCCAACAAATGGCATCAAGTCTGACTTGAAGTTTTTTGTTCTTTTTTTTTTAAATCAAGATTAAATTTTATAGCAACCACAGCAGAGATGACCAGGGAAGGTGTGCTTGAGGGGATATAGCTACAACAGCTGGTTTCAGACTGAAGATGAACTGAGGTGCTGCACCCAAGTCTGCAGGTTCAGGGAGGGACAAACATCTGCTGCAACCAGATTGGAGTGAGAGGAGAGAGCAGGCCAACAACAACAAAGAAACAACAAACACACTGTGGAAGACCGAAGCAGAGTTTAGTTTAAAGTGGAACTAAGGATGTTTCTCTGGCTGCCAGGATTCACTGAGTAATTCAAATGCTTTCTTTAATGCAGGACCCACCATGCAATAAATTACTGACACAGTTGGATGTTAAAAGTAAAGACATGAGTACAAATGTACTCACAGAGCTTTGTTGGAGGCTTTGACCACTGGCAGCAGCCTCAGAAGAGCCTCCTCTGAAGCAGAGTATTTCTGCAGGTCAAACACATCCAGATCTTCTTCTGATGACAGTAAGATGAAGACCAGAGCTGACCACTGAGCAGGAGACAGTTCATCTGTGGAGAGACTTCCTGATCTCAGGGACTGTTGGATCTCCTCCACTAGAGAACGATCATTCAGTTCATTCAGACAGTGGAACAGATTGATGCTTTTCTCTGCAGACAGATTCTCACTGAGCTTCTTCTTGATGTACTGAACTGTTTCCTGATTGGTCAGTGAGCTGCTTCCTGTCTGTGTCAGCAGACCTCGTAGGAGAGTCTGATTGGTCTGCAGTGAAAGACCCAGGAGGAAGCGGAGGAACAAGTCCAGGTGTCCATTTGGACTCCGTAAGGCCTTGTTCACAGCACTCTGGTGGAGAGATTGTAGGTTTGGTTTGCTAAGTAACTTAGACAACATCGAGATTCTCTGTTGTTGTTCCAGCAGATTGAGTCCAGAGTTGATGAAGGTCAGATGGACATGAAGAGCAGCCAGAAACTCCTGAACACTCAGATGGATGAAGCAGAACACCTTGTCCTGGTACAGTCCTCTCTCCTCTTTAAAGATCTGTGTGAACACTCCTGAGTACACTGAGGCTGCTCTGATATCGATGCCACACTCTGTCAGGTCTGATTCATAGAAGATCAGGTTTCCTTTCTGCAGCTGATCAAAAGCCAGTTTTCCCAGAGACTCCATCATCTTCCTGCTCTCTGGACTCCAGTGTGGATCTGTCTCAGCTCCTCCATCATACTTGACCTTCTTCACTTTGGCCTGAACCACCAGGAAGTGGATGTACATCTCAGTCAGGGTGTTGGGCAGCTGTCCTCCCTCTCTGGTTTCCAGCACATCCTCCAGAACTGTAGCAGTGATCCAGCAGAAGACTGGGATGTGGCACATGATGTGGAGGCTTCGTGATGTCTTGATGTGGGAGATGATCCTGCTGGCCTGCTCCTCATCTCTGAATCTCTTCCTGAAGTACTCCTCCTTCTGTGGGTCAGTGAACCCTCTGACCTCTGTCACCATGCCAACACAGTCGGGAGGGATCTGATTGGCTGCTGCAGGTCGTGTGGTTATCCAGAGGCGAGCAGAGGGAAGCAGTTCCCCCCTGATGAGGTTTATCAGCAGCACATCCACTGAGGTGGACTTTCTAGGGTCAGTTAGGATTGTAGTTTTGTGGAAGTCCAGAGGAAGTCGACACTCATCCAGACCATCAAAGATGAACACAACCTGGAAGTCTTCAAAGCTGCAGATTCCTGCTTCTTTGGTTTCAGTAAAGAAGTGATGAACAAGTCCCACCAAGCTGAACTTTTCCTCTTTCAGCACATTCAGCTCTCTGAAAGTGAATGGAAATATGAACTGGATGTCCTGGTTGGCTTTGTCTTCAGCCCAGTCCAGGCTGTATTTCTGTGTTAAGACTGTTTTCCCAATGCCAGCCACTCCCTTTGTCAGCACTGTTCTGATTGGTTCATCTCTTCCAGGTGAGGCTTTAAAGATGTCTTCTTGTCTGATTGTTGTTTCTGGTCTGTCTGGTTTCCTGGATGCTGTTTCAATCTGTCTGACCTCATGTTCATCATTGACCTCTGCAGTCCCTCCCTCTGTGATGTAGAGCTCTGTGTAGATCTGATTCAGGAGGGTTGGGTTTCCTGCTTTAGCGATGCCCTCAAACACACACTGGAACTTCTTCTTCAGGGTGGATTTAAGGTTACGATGACAAACTGTAGCTTGAAGTTCTGAATGAGAAGAAAAACAAACACTCAATTCCAAAAAGAACTAATCTTTAAAACATGTTGCTCCATCTTCCATCTCTGGAAAATGTTCATTTATCCAGCAGCTTAAATCTTTAGATAAATCCTCTTACGTCTCTGCAGACGGTCAGCCAGCTCCTCCTGCTTCATTCTCCTCAGGAAGTCCACTGTGATCTTCACAAATGCCTCTCTGCTGCTGCTCCTCTGACTCTCTAAGCATTCTGGGTAATCTGGACTCAGAACCTTCTGGATCTTCTTCAGCTCGTTCTTCACAAAAGTGATGATGTTGTCCTCCAGCAGCTGGAACAGAATATTTATGAATGAGCCAATCAGACTGAAATCATGGAGCCAAACATCAGATCCATGTTGGACACACTGACGATCCACTGGTCTACAAAGAGCAGCATGGAGATGACTGTGAACAGAACAGATGTAACAGTAGTTGTTGTACATGTACAGACCATAAATATGGAGTCCAGCTGTGTTTGATGCTGCTGGGCAGACTGACCACTGGGAACCTCTGAGCTCTGCTGCTCCACTCTGTGGAGGAACCATGAAGGATTAGATCAACACAGGATAAAGATCCAGGAGTTTCTGCTCAAATAACTTCATCTGAATCAAGTCTGTCAAGTTTTAAACTCTCAGATTGTGAACATATCAGTAATTTTCAGTCTGTTTTCATGGACGTCCTTTCAGTGGTGATGTCAGGGATGATTTTGAAGAAGCTCATCAAACTGAACCATCAGCAGATCACTGCTCCAAAACCAGAACATGATCCGAGTCTCCCTCCACCACCAGAACACCAGCTTTACTAACGTGGTAGATCAGTGTAGTACAGATCAATAACTGATGAGTCATTTGATCAAAATCACTGAGTGCTTCACGTCTGACCCTCTGATGCTTCTGTAGACATTTTGCATATTTAATGAATGTCTGACAGTTTTACATTCATTCTATGAACACAGTGGAAATGTTGTGTTATAGTCTCCATGTTGTTTCCAGCATCATAAATTCTTAAGTTCAGAAAATTAGATTCTTTCTTCACAGCTGAAAAACAACAACATTTATTCTCTATTGAAATCTGCATCGTCCACTCCAAAGGTCACAATCTGAAGGTAACATCTGGTTTTGTTCCCTGTGGTTAACTCTGAGCATCAGTATGGTGGGATTTATCCACTACATCCACACCACTGTGGTTCAGTGTTGTCCTGATGGAGTAACAGCAGCCAGTATGATCCAGGCTTTAGCTGCTGGGTCTCTGTGTGACCTCTCAGACTGTTTAACAGATCAGACACAAAGAGAATCAGAGCAGCTCTGTTCTTTAAAGACAAACATGAACCCACTCAGGTCACACTTTCCCCACAGATATGAGCATCACTGTCCTCAAACAGCAAATGACCAAGTCGAACATTTGGATCTTTTCTCTTTCATTGTTTTCTTTTTAATGAATCTTTGTAACAATCTGAGGATGTTTCAGGTCATATTTATCCAGGAAACACAAACATGTAAAGGAGTCATCACAGCTCTCTGACCTCGTTGCTCCAGGTTCACCACTGAAGAATGGAGGGAAATCTTTGGACCGGTCACTCCTCACAGACGGACAGCTGGACACTGCAGACTGTGACCTCTGACCTCTGCAGACACAAACATGATTGAAGCAGCTGTGATCACACAGACTGCAGATAATGCAGCTGTTTCCTGTCAGTAACATCCTCTTAGATTAGAGTTCAGCTTTTTACAGGAAAACTGGACAAAACTGATTTTTGTTACAAACTCATTTTCATTTCCTCTCAGCTCACAAACACAGTCAGACAATCAACCAGAGTCAACACTGATTATAATGTCAGTGCAGAATTATTTCTGTTACTCAGTGAGTTCAGCTCTCTGACCTCGTTGCTCCAGGTTCACCACTGAAGTGTGGATTTAGATCTTTGGACCGGTCACTCCTCACAGACGGACAGCTGGACCCTGCAGACTCTGCTCTGTCCTCCTCTTCCTCCATCATCATCTTCAGTCAGTCTGAGAGGTAAACCACAAACACTCAGTGAGTTCACATTAACAGGAGGAACTGAGTTACAGTCGCTGACCTCTGACCTGTCATGTAACCTAGAAACCAGGTCACATGATTCACATCAGCTCACACACACTTTCTACCTTCACCTGTAGAGGAAACACAAATCAGCACTACATTCAATTCAATTTTATTTATATAGCGCCAAATCACAACAAAAGTCGCCTCAAGGCGCTTCATAGATATGCATACATATGGTAATTATAAAGACCCCTGACCTCCAACAGCTGTTGACACAGTAACTGGTTATGGTCAAACAGATGTGTCCACCTCGCAGCAGTTACTGTGGAACAGCAGCTGAGCTCATTCTGCAGTCAGTGTGTCAGTGAGAGCAGCAGCTCCACCTCCTCCACAGACTGATGGAGGCAGGAAAATCAGTGTACTCAGTTCTGTGAAATACTGTAAATGCAGTTTCTTTTACTGTTTATGTACAAACTGAACTTTGAGTCTCACTTCAGATTGGATTTAAGTGTGTGTGTCACACCTTTATGTGTTACTCCAAAAAAAAAAAAAAAAAAGCCGTCTGACTGCTCAGACTGAGTCAGGGTAAAGTTCACATGCTGATTTGCTCTGTTCGGGTTCTTCTTCTTGCTTTTCTTAAAAGTAATGCAGTACATTACTTAGTTACTCACTAGATTAAGTAGTGTGTTGCTATATTCTGTTCCTCAGACCAAGAGTCTATGAACCAACTGTTCTTAGACATTTTTAGATCTGGGCTCTAAAAATCTGCTTATTGGCTCTCAGCTATAGTTAAGCAAGATGTCTTTGGTGAATTGAGGCTGTTTTATACAAGCTAATGACACTGACTTATTCTTCACTCAGATATGCTGTGACATTCAAATGTTACAATGTTTTTATACATACATTTATATACTACAGGAATGATTTTATATGATTCAAAGTTCAAAACAATCCTTTCTATCCTCTCTGTCACTTAGCCCAGTTCATCCTGTCTGGAAGCCTTTTGAAGCCTCCTTTAAGTCCGGCCTTTCCACTGAATCTGCTGATGGAGACACCATCTCCTCCACCTGCAGCTGTGGAGGTTCAGAGAAATAAATCTAACCTAGAGGTATATCTCTATATCTACAAAAGAAAGAAAGAAAAATGAATCAAACAGATTTTCTCTTTTGTTATTGGAAACATTGGAAACAATATCAGAGTCTACAAGAGAACAAAGATCCCCGCAGGATGTCTCTGTTTGGGAAATACTCCAGTCATCCCCCTGAACCTGGTTAGTGACCTGAATCAGTGCTTTTTCCATGAATCCTACCGATGCTACCATGAAAACATGTTCAGCTTGTGTTTGAAGATGACTCACATGCTGACATTAGATACAGAAGAACATAAAGGGAGCAGCTTATTGAGGGAAACCCAAAAAAGCAGAACACAAGCAGCTCTGTCCTCTGTCTCACATCATGTTCATGAGGAGAGAAAAAGCCCCTAAAGTTCCTAAAGACAAACTGTTATAGGAGGAAACAAAGCAAACTTACAGCCGTCCTGGAAGGAGGCAGGACTCCACCTGAAGCTTAGCACAGGGGGGGAGGAGGCAGATTTTCAGAAGAGTTTCTGACTGTTTAACTTCGTGATATCAGATTTAATCTCATCTCATTTGTTACGTTCCCCTGAGGGGTCTAGGCGGTGAGGGGGAAGTAACAAAAAGTGTCCGGGTCAGAAAAAGGAGACAAGAAGGCAAAGGGGTTAAATTAAAGAGTTTTATTAAAGTAGCTCAACTAAAAGAGACGGACAAGCCGCTATCACCATTTAAGAAAACAAACAAAACTCAGGCGTTGGTCAATAAAGTAAAACGTAAGCCAAAAAGAAAGAGAGCAGCTCACTAGCTGTAACCACTCACATGGCACTCTGGCCCAGAGCTCACCTTTCCCTGGGATTAAATACTTTTGATTACTGACGAGAGTCAGCTGTGTAAAAGGGAAAGCTGGCACCTCAGGCAGAAGCCATTGAAGGACACGCCCACACAGGCACCTTCAGGAGGAGGCCCTGCTAGGGCCGTAACACATTTCTGTTTTTCCACTGAGCAGGTTCAGCTTTTATTAAAATAAATATGTTTGTGTCTTTCTCTAAACTCTTAATTATCAGTAATGTTCCCTGAGAAATCAACATTTCTTGGTTCTGATACAAGAATGTCGTTTTCATGGCCGCCATTCACGTGACCCAAAGTGTTTCTAATCTCTGGAGAACCGAGGTTTTACTGGTGCTCCTGAATGCAGCATAAAAAGGAATTTTCCACTAAGTTTCATGTGACATGAACACAGACGGATGACGTGTCTGTGTCAGTCTTTTTCTTTTGAAACAAACTTTATTGAGACCTATGAACAGTCCAACAGCTATGAATGAAATTTAGAGGATTCAAATAAATATTGATAAAAGTTCTCGGAGCTGCTGTGCAAATATTTTTAACTCACTATGGAAACTCTGATCAAAGTTAAACTCCTGGTTTCAAACTTTAAGCTTTTTTGCTGAAGCAGTTGAACAGAAATAATATTAAACTATAACAGTCCTGATATACAGTGATCCCCTCAAAAATAAACACAGATATAAAACTTCTGTCCATTCTGCCATTAAAACGGTAAAATAGATCCACTGATCTGATTTTGTTTTTACTGTTTATGAAGAATAAGCAAATATATTATAAGATGATGAGGTGAGAAAAAAAATGCTCAGAATCACTTGTTTGTATTCAAATGTCAAAGTTCGTGTTCATCTGTTCCTCTCCTACACGTCACTATAAAGTTTAATCTTGTAAAAGTCAAAGTTTGAGTTCATATTCACTGCAGTTTAGTACAATATCTACATGTTAACATTTGTTTGTGCTAAACTGTTCATTTGTTCTGTTTCATAATAAAATATAGATATAAACATCTGTAACATCTGCACTTTAATATCTGGTATTTTGTACAGACAGAAGACAAAAGGTTTACTTTAGTATTAAAATATGAGTCCCGTACAAATCAAATATGTATATATAAAACTTTAAACTGATTTTTTCCAAACTTTTTTCCTCACCAGGAAAAAAGAAAAACTTTTTTCACGCCAAAGCTCAACATCTGACTTACTATTAATATAAAAACCGTGACTGAAGCATCTTTAAATGTTCCGATTTATTAACAGTGTTTTAAACTTAATACAGTAACGTTTGTTCAGTCTGAGAAATGTAAAACATGTTTTATCCTCCATCTTTGTTTCAGTGTGAACAGTCTGAGCGGACAGTTCGTGATGTTTTTAACAGAGGCCGACCTGCTGAATCAAATTTGTTTTAAAAAACAAAGTCCTCTGCTGTCCCTCCACCTGCTGCCTCTGAACACGAAGGGTGAGAACTTTAAATTAACACTGTGGCAGATATGTAACCATCTTTAAATGATCTCACTGACTTACAGACAAATGAAGGAAGACATCTGTGGTGGCTGAAACCTCCACCCGAAACATATCCACAGACAGCAAGGTTGTTGTAGTTTTGTAATTTTTAATTAGTTTTTATTTGCATTTCTTTTACACTTTGTGTTTTTAATTCTGTTTAGTTTCAGTTAGTTTCCACGGTGAGTTTGCTTGTTTCAGTTTATATTTGATTTTTTATTTATTATATATTTACGGGGTCAGAGGCTGGACTGACGTAGATTAATGTAGATTTTATGATAAAAACTGAACTTTTTGAAAGCAGTGACTCAGTCTTTTTTTTTAGCCAAACTAACAACACTAACAGGCCATTTCCTGTAAAATGTTAATCAGTTTTCCAAAATCATTTCATTGATCATTCTCAATAATTTAGTTAATTTAGTTCAGTTTCGTGTGTTTTGTAACACTTCTTCCTGTTGGAGAGGAGCCAACAGTTTGTGACGCAGTATTTTTAAGACCGACATGTTGAACCTGTATCTAACACACATCTATACGAAGTATTCATTTACAAAGTGCGCTCTCTGTCTCCTGCTGTGCGTGTAAATAAAAACATCCGGAGCTCAGCGGCTCTCCGGTTGAGCTCAGGCCACATTCAGTGTGTTTAGTCTGATTCCCGGACTCTGATCACACAAGGCCAGAAAATGGCGGAGACACTCGGCCTTGTTGGAAAACGTTACACACTGACTTTAATGGAGAGACCGGAAATACAAACACACACAGTTTGTTGTGTGAAGAAATCAAACACGAGCTGAACAAACAGTAAAGTTCCTAAAGACAAACTGTTAAAGGAGGAAACAAAGCAAACTTACAGTTTCTTCACACACCAACAACAAGCTCCACTCCACGAAGTTCAGGAAGTGAAAGAAAACTTTGAGCAGGAAGGAAACACCCAAAGAGACGTTTGAGGACAATCAGGAGCATTGGAACACTGTGCTGCGTTCAGTTGCACCTCGGAAACTCCAAACCTCTGGCAGGCTGTGATTTATTTCTGCTGGTTTTCCTGTTTGAAGCACAAACATCCGTCATCACTTTGTTGTTGTTCTTCCTGCAGCGTTTAAATATTTCAGCACTGAACTGATGTTTCTTCAAAGCTCATTTCAACCTGTTGAAGTCATGAATGAAAGTGCAGACTGAGAGTGGATCACATGATGTTTGAGGTGTGTCATGTGACATGTTCAGTATTGTCACACATGTCTAGATTGTCCCTGATATCATAACTGCTCAAACACTGATGATTATATTTGAAGAATTATTCCTGATGGCAGCAAAGTTTGAATGGAGCTCTCTGTCTGTGCTGATTTGTCGCCCTCTGGAGGTCAAAGCACAAACTGCATGATGTCACTGTAACCACCACAGAGACAGGAAGTGTTTTTATGACTGAAACACTGAAATGATGCTAACGGCTGTCGTTAGGCTCACTGACAGCAGTGCTGATGTGTTCATGTCAAACACTGGCTCAGGTCAGACTCCTTCATCCTTCTCCAGCGTGAGGCCGCCCTCAGACCCACAGGAGCCCTGACCTTTGACCTCCTGACCCTAACCATTTTAGTCTTGTTGCATCTTTAAATGCAAATCCATCCAAACTGTAGCCGAGCAAAAGAAGCTGGAAGCTGTTCTATGAATGATGTTGTCGAAGGAGCTTGGAAAGAAAAGCGTCTGGACTTCTTTAAGTTGCTTGAAGAGGGACATGGACGTCTTAACGCCCACTCACATCCTGGGACATTTGATCACAGGAAATCACATGATAGCGTGGGGCTAGATCTCACAATGGGTTCACCCAAAACCTTGGTTGATTGTGACCCACACCCGTTTTCACGGAGGAGGAGGAGTTTCACATCCTGAACATGTGACAGCCTGGTTTAAAGGGACCAAAAGTAACTGGACACCTGATTCAGTTCAGGTTTATTCATCCGCTCCAAACCACAGCAGCAGTCACCTCTAGGGAACCAGCTGATCCATGTAACTGGGGACAGACCACAGCCCAGAGCACTGGTTCATGATGTGTTTGTGGACTGTAGGTTGTTTGGATAGAGATGAGATGTACTCAGCAGTCTGTCTCTAATGTTTAATGAAATGTTCTGAAGATGATAATAACTTGTGATTTTCTTTTGAATGAATCTTTAATCGTGTTGTAGGGCCTCTGACTCTCATGAAGATTTTCACATCAATGTGCTTTTCACAAAGATATTAACAATGAAAATGACGTGCAGCCCTGAACTACTCATGCGTTAACTCAGCGGTTCCCAACCCCCGGGTCACGGACCGGTCCGTGAGTCGTTTGGTACCGGGCCGTGAGAGTCGAGGCTCGGTGTGAAATTGATGGTTGATAGGTTTGTAGCATAAACCTGTTCGCTGGATCGTTCAATCCAGCTACACAGCAAAGCAAGACACGAGTAGTTCTTTATGTTTCTCGTGCACGGGAGAGACCTGGACCAATGCCGTTCCTTCACTTGACCACAGTTGCTCTCGTCCGTTCCCTCGTAACACTGTTCTTTTATTGAGGTTACATGAACATACATAGGTTCATTAACAAACACTCCTTTGGGTCCAGGCCCAGCCACGTGTTTGTAAGCTGCTGTGCTCCTCACAAATAAAGCCTGAAGCAGCTCAGACTGTTAGAAGCAGCACTGAGCCCTGTTACAGTTATAGTGTTAGAGCAACGGCTGCAGCCTACAGCATTTAAGCTAGCTGACAGTAAACACATCAGTCCAGATGTTACCACATTACTTTGTGATGCTGAGAGTTAAAGGAGACTGGCTGATTAAAATCCCATTCCTTACATCACCGTCCTCTGCTCTGACTGCTTTCATTTAATCACAATCAGAATACTTTTTGATCCCAGGGGAAATTATTTAGGTTACAGTGCTGCAGCACAAACAGGAACAAAGACACAACACACTAAGTAAGAAATAGCACAATATACACAATATATACATGCATACATATGAGTCACTTATAAGTAACATGTGAGTGCTGGGGTCTATGACAGCAGGCAGGTCTGTATTTATGTCCAGGCTGACATGAACAGCTAGTAGTTCAGGGTTCAACACTCAGGAAAGTGTGTGACCTTCCACACTGACAGAAGATGCTAAACATGACTTTAAACTGTTGTTTGTTAAAGCCTCACAGATCTGAGAGCAGGGCTCAGTGGGTACATGAGCCTTTATACATGAAGGCTTTCTGTTTCCAGGAGAGGAAACATGTGATCCAGCTGTGTTTGGTCACATGGATCTGCTCTGCATGGATCACCTGACTAAAACATGTTGTTATTATTGTTCTTACAGTCTTAAATCGGTACATCAGGTGGGTCACATGACACCCGGGGGTGACAGCAGCATCTTTCCTCTTTAGAAAGCTGCTCTCTGTCCCAGGAGCTGTTGTCACAGTAACAGCAGGAACAGGAAGTCACATGCTCTCTGCTCTGTGATTGGCTGCTTCTTATCTCAGCTTCCTGCAGAGGGTGGGGTCTGCTGATAACGCACACCAACAGAAGTGTGACTTTCACTTCCTGTTTATTGCTGTTGTTCTTAAAGCTCTCAGGCGATGCTGCAGCGCCCCCTGCTGACACAAACTCCTCCCTCTGTCTCAGAGGTCAGAATCAGAATCAGAATCAGAATCAGAATGGGTTTATTGCCAGATGTTGAGGTTTACAACATTAGGAATTTGCTGCGGTGCTTCAGTGCAAACAATAAGAATTAAAGTGCTATGTAGAAAGAAGATATGTGCATGAGATATACATTAGATATATACATGAGAATAAGAATTAAGAGTGCTACGTAGAAGGATATGTACATGAGTGCAGGTGGTGATCAGTGCCAGACATGAAATGATGCAGTGACACAGCGTAGGGTCATGTGTGAGTGGCGGGGACAGTCATGTGGTTATTGTTCATGTGTCCAACAGCAGAGGGGAAGAAACTGTTCTTGTGGCGAGAGGTTCTGGTGCGAATGGACCGGAGCCTCCTGCCTGAGGGGAGCAGGTCAAACAGACTGTGTCCAGGGTGGGAAGGGTCAGCTGAGATCCGGGCTGCACGCCGCAGTGTCCTGGAGGTGTACAGGTCCTGCAGAGATGGGAGTCTGCAGCCAATCACCTTCTCAGCAGAGCGCACAACACGCTGCAGTCTCTGTTTGTCCACAAACACTCAGTGAGTTCACATTAACAGGAGGAACTGAGTTACAGTCGCTGACCTCTGACCTGTCATGTAACATAGAAACCAGGTCAATATGTCTGTAGGTTCAGTCATCCAGGTCATGTGATCTAAGGAGCTTGGAGAGAAAAGAGACGTCTTTAAGTTTCTGGAAGACGTTTCATCTGAGAAGCTTCTTCAGCTCTAAAACCAAACGGTGGAGAGTCCCAGATATTTAAACCTGAGAGGGAAAGAAAGCATGTCGCTGACCCACCACTGATGTTATTTCAAGGAGGAAACTGAGAGCCTTTGCACCAGGAGCACAAACATCAGCTCCAGCAATGATCCACTGATGTGTTTTTATTCCATGTATGAATGTTGTTATTGACAGAGATGACGTTTGTGTGTCAGTGATGCAGTGACTGTTGTTGTTACCTGTACAGGCTGGTTAGACTCTATGAAACAGATCATACAGATCTCTGCATGTTAGAAGAGACTATTAAAGGTCATGAATGAGACAAAGGCAGGGAGGCGTCCTTTACAGCTAAACAGCAGAGTGAGAGAACAGCCAGCACCTCTACATTTATCACATTATACAGCACATGTATGATACTGACAGGGATGAGAAGAATTTAGTGATTCTGATCCCATCATTGATATTACTTATTGATTCTCAGTAGCTCTGCTCTGACAGTCACCACCATCACTGAGCAGCATATCAAAGACATTTGTGCACATTAACTGCATGTTGTGGCTCAAATGTTTGTGCATGTTGGAGGCATTTCCTCTTTGTTGTGATCAGTGTTGGTCATTACTCAAAACAGTCATTATTACACATATTACACAGAACACTTTGATTAAAAGTAATGGAGTACGTTACTTCATTACTCCTCATAACATTACTTTGATGTTACTGTGTAAAATGAACAAATGAGCATGTAACAACATAAAGCTGAGGTACAGCCCCACACACCAACACAGATCCTGATGAGGTCACGTGATGTTTCTCTGAGTGTTTATGAACACAAATCAAAGATGAAACAGCACAAAGACACTTCAAAGTGATTCTACTGTAGAAACATGAACAGGTAGAAACCTGCAGCCTGACTGCTCATCACTTTGTTACCTGTTCAAGTTCAGCAGCAGCAGCTCACTTTATCACGGTGCTGGTCTGGGGTCAGTGTTTACTCAGCTTTAACCTCACTCTGGGTTCTTGGCTAGCCTAGCTTTAGCTTAGTGTTAGCATGCTGTGTGCTAGCTTAGCGTCAGAGCTCTGCAGGTGTCTCGTGTGTAAACATTAATCACAGTGACAGTAAAGGAGGTAAAGGGCTGTGACGTCATCACGTACGCTGCGTCCTCTGTGGGCTCTGAGTGAACTCAAAGTACAAACTACAAGTACACAAACACGAACGTAGCTCAGAGTGGCGGACACACTCGGCCTCGTTGGTCCAGCTGTGAGTCCGTTACCGTGAACTATGGAGCGGCAGATTTGTGCTGAACTAAGCTGCACACAGCTGATGTTAGCCAGGAAACATTACACACTGACTTTAATGGAGAGACCGGAAATACAAACACACACAGTTTGTTGTGTGAAGAAATCAAACACGAGCTGAACAAACAGTAAAGTTCCTAAAGACAAACTGTTAAAGGAGGAAACAAAGCAAACTTACAGTTTCTTCACACACCAACAACAAGCTCCACTCCACACCTGGACACTAAACACGGACACACAGGTGAGCTGCTTCCTGGAAGGAGGCGGGGCTCCACCTGAAACTCAGCACAGGTGGGAGGGGCTCAGCTCTGTGTGTGCTGATGTGTTAACTTTAAAAATATGCCGTCTGACTGCTCAGACTGAGTCAGAGTAAAGTTCACATGCTGACGTGTGGAGACATGAAACCTTGTTGTAGCTGCAGGTGTGAACACACTGATCCCAGATCAGCTCTGCTGTATTTGTAACATGAACATTTCTGCTGCAAAGCTTCAAATGTTCAGCATGTTTCTCTGTTTCCAGTCTATAGATCCAGTCACACTTTCTACCTTCACCTGTGCAGTAAAGACTGAGAGCAGAGCTGAAACCAAGCGTCCAATCAGTGAGCAGCATCAACACCTGAGCTTCATTCAGACTCTGTTATTGAAGATGTTGTTGGTACAAAGTTCATCTGCTGCTCACATGAATCCATGAAAGATTTATTTCACTGAATGTTTCTTCAAAGCTCATTTCAACCTGTTGAAGTCATGAATGAAAGTGCAGACTGAGAGTGGTCATGATTTTCACATCAATGTGCTTTTCACAAAGATATTAACAATGAAAATGACGTGCAGCCCTGAACTACTCATGCGTTAACTCAGCGGTTCCCAACCCCCGGGTCACGGACCGGTCCGTGAGTCGTTTGGTACCGGGCCGTGAGAGTCGAGGCTCGGTGTGAAATTGATGGTTGATAGGTTTGTAGCATAAACCTGTTCGCTGGATCGTTCAATCCAGCTACACAGCAAAGCAAGACACGAGTAGTTCTTTATGTTTCTCGTGCACGGGAGAGACCTGGACCAATGCCGTTCCTTCGCTTGACCACAGTCGCTCTCGTCCGTTCCCTCGTAACACTGTTCTTTTATTGAGGTTACATGAATATACATAGGTTCATTAACATACACGTGAACAAAGGTACCAGTCTGTATGTTATGTAGGTGTGTGTGTGTGTGTGTGTGTGTGTGTGTGTGTGTGTGTGTGTGTGTGTGTGTGTGTGTGTGTGTGTGTGTGTGTGTGACCCCATAAACGACTTCCCTAAACCTGCTGGTCTGGAAGTCCAGCAGTTCATCTAAACAAAAGGCACTTAGACTAAAACAGACATCCTACCACAAAACAATAAGAAGGTAGCACCTCCCCCATGATCCCAGGACGTGGGTGTGAATGCCAGAACACTCTGGAGTCACACAAAGTCTTTAAAGACTACTATCATTACACAATTGGTTCTACACCTCTAAGCATATATGGTTAGATATTCCCCAATAACAATGACAATGATAAAATATAAATCCAACAATGGTTTTCAGGGTTTTTATCGTTAACTTCGTTTCCCTGGGTCTTTCCCGTGTTGTAGTCGTGTGTCTTATTTTGGAAGAAATGTTTACGCGTTACCATAGCGACCAGACAGCATTAAGGGTGCAGACAGGTGCATCCAACAACATTTTATTTTCCCTTATTTGATTTATGGACCTAACTGTATGAACTGGACTTTGGCTGTAATGCTGCTCCTCTTCATCTTTGCTGTGTTGCATTTCCATCATTCTGCTGCTGGATTCACTGCAGGCTTTAACAAACACTCCTTTGGGTCCAGGCCCAGCCACGTGTTTGTAAGCTGCTGTGCTCCTCACAAATAAAGCCTGAAGCAGCTCAGACTGTTAGAAGCTGCACTGAGCCCTGTTACAGTTATAGTGTTAGAGCAACGGCTGCAGCCTACAGCATTTAAGCTAGCTGACAGTAAACACATCAGTCCAGATGTTACCACATTACTTTGTGATGCTGAGAGTTAAAGGAGACTGGCTGATTAAAATCCCATTCCTTACATCACCGTCCTCTGCTCTGACTGCTTTCATTTAATCACAATCAGAATACTTTTTTGATCCCAGGGGAAATTATTTAGGTTACAGTGCTGCAGCACAAACAGGAACAAAGACACAACACACTAAGTAAGAAATAGCACAACATACACAATATATACATGCATACATATGAGTCACTTATAAGTAACATGTGAGTGCTGGGGTCTATGACAGCAGGCAGGTCTGTATTTATGTCCAGGCTGACATGAACAGCTAGTAGTTCAGGGTTCAACACTCAGGAAAGTGTGTGACCTTCCACACTGACAGAAGATGCTAAACATGACTTTAAACTGTTGTTTGTTAAAGCCTCACAGATCTGAGAGCAGGGCTCAGTGGGTACATGAGCCTTTATACATGAAGGCTTTCTGTTTCCAGGAGAGGAAACATGTGATCCAGCTGTGTTTGGTCACATGGATCTGCTCTGCATGGATCACCTGACTAAAACATGTTGTTATTATTGTTCTTACAGTCTTAAATCGGTACATCAGGCGGGTCACATGACACCCGGGGGTGACAGCAGCATCTTTCCTCTTTAGAAAGCTGCTCTCTGTCCCAGGAGCTGTTGTCACAGTAACAGCAGGAACAGGAAGTCACATGCTCTCTGCTCTGTGATTGGCTGCTTCTTATCTCAGCTTCCTGCAGAGGGTGGGGTCTGCTGATAATGCACACCAACAGAAGTGTGACTTTCACTTCCTGTTTATTGCTGTTGTTCTTAAAGCTCTCAGGCGATGCTGCAGCGCCCCCTGCTGACACAAACTCCTCCCTCTGTCTCAGAGGTCACAGGTCAGCCTGCTGCAGAGGGTCTGCCTGTTCATGGACTTCCTGTTACAGAGACGGGTCTCAGCGTCAACACTGGTTTCTGATTGGACGGTGTGGAAACCGAGCTTCCTCCAGCCGAGTGATGTGTGGATTCATCACTCTCTGTGGATCAGTGTAAGTCTGTGTGTGGGTCAGCTGCAGGACTTGTTTGACCTTTGACCCTGGCAGACAGAGCTGGTTACTGCTGTGTGACTCCTGCCGTCGCTCCACTTTAAATTTTACTTAAAATAAGTCCTGACATGGCCCCGCCCCCTCTGACCTGCTGCTCCTGGATGTGCTGAGGACATAGCGGAGGCTCAGAGGGGGCGGGGCTTTTCCCGTGGCGGTAACCAAACTGCATTAGGTTGCTGCACTGCCAGTGTTTAACCACACCTCTTCTGACTGACCTTTGACCTCTGACATGTTGATTCGATCCTTATTTAATGACGTCTTTTATCTAGTGATTTAATTCTGTGTATTTATATGTGATGGTGTTCCTGAGTTCAGCCTCAGCTGATATCCACAGACGCTCCTATTGGCTGGTTTTAAAAACACATTTTTCCATTAAAGAGACTCTTTTAAAAACACGTCTGCCTGAAATTCACATTTCATTGATTTTGGGGGATTTTAACAGAGAGATAGAACTTTATGAATCCCTCATGTTTATCCTCCAGGAAATCCAGTTTGTAGCAGCAGAACACCGACAAACTTTTACACAGCACAGAATTAGGATATCAAATAAAGGAGAATATGAATATAAGCATAAATATGTACATATATACACAGACCTCACACAGAGACAGCAGCTACACTGTGTGTGGATGTGATCCACAGTCACAGCTGTGGGTTTCAGTCAGTGTGTCTCTGACTTCATGGTCACATTTCAAAGCTTATTGGAGCCAGAAGATGTTCAAGTAAAAGATTTATTGCTGTACTCGTCTACCAGGATAACAGGAGGTTCATAAAGCTGTGTAATACTTCAGCTTTACATCATGCAGTAGTAGTTTATTAAACCCCCCAAAATATGACTATCCAGAGTTGGGACCAGGAAGCAGAGTTGCAGTCTTACACGCCTCTCTGCAGCTTCTCTCCTCCTGCTACCCCCCAAAAACCCATCTCCATAGAGACTGTGTCAGCTCCCAAACAGACAAAAAAACAAACTAAAAACCAGCAACAAACAACTTAAACATAAACAATCACAAAGAAAGAACAATACAGTATCCACATCTGAACCAAAGAGTAAAACAGTGAAATGTGGATTATTAAACATTAGGTCTCTCTCCTCCAAGTCTCTGTTAGTACATGTTAGTAAAAACATTTCTGCATTTTACCCATATTTTATTTTTAACTCAAAATCAAAGATTCCAGATTCTCCTACATGTTGGTTTTGAATCAGATAGGACGACAGATTTCAGGTGGCCCTGTGTCTTTCTCTATTACATTTGCCACTGTGTAACTCAAAGTTATTTAAGGACTAGTTTATTTCAATGGATGAGTTTACTGACTGACGCGCAGAAGAAATAGTTCTTTATGGAGCCTAGATGGTGTGAATGATGAGACCAAAGACTGCAATATCTTGTACCAAAAATATATTGAATAAATGGAGGAAAGGGGAAATGGAACAAAATAATTAACACAACACACAACATAAATGCCCACAATTAAATAATAAATCAATGCTGTGATCTTTCTGTGCAAAAGTCCTTTTTGGTCCTCTTCTTTTTAAAGTTCACTTTTAAGGTATTCCTCCTTAGAGTCCAGCTTCATACAAATGGGGAAATATGTCCGTAATCCAAAGACGGCTAAGTGGGGGAAAGAGGGGAAACAAAGAATGGTCCTACCGGCTCGCCACTTCAATATGAAGAAGATTAATTCAAAGGGAGGGAACAAAACCTGACCTGTAGGTCAGAAAAACGTCCATTAGCACATCAAGTTCGATTCAGTTTACCGGTAAACAAATATATTTTTCTGCAAGCCTGTGTAACAATGCAAATCATCATCAACCAATGTACAACAGTTAAATTATTAATTATCTTGGCTACGTAGCTTAATCTATACATTCCAGTAGCGTTCGCTACAAACAATACAAAAACAACAATAAAGGAAAACAGCTGTCTAACAGACAGCATAGCCGAATTCAAGGCAACACATAACAATAATCATTCAATCGCACTTTGTTTCAAAGTAAGCCCATTAAAATGCTTAAGTAAATAAAAGTGTTCAAAAACAGCGGTTTTTGAGCCGGAGTTCTGCTCGTGGTGGGAACGCCGCCGCACAAAGTCATTTTTTAATCGCGAAAACGATCGGCTGGTTACTGACAACCAAAAGGTTGTTTTTGGTAGATATTAAAGATCATGGGTGGGCGGGGCAAATGGAGCAGTTTTCTACAGTCGAGTAAAATTCCAGGAAAGAGCTGGGTGTGGCTTTCCTTTAAATCACATGATCAACAGCTTTAAGATGGAGGCAACTCGCTCAGTGTTTCCTGTTTCATTCTTAGACTGTGGCGATGGTAAGTAGCAGCTTTTCACTTGTTACCTGGCATCTTTTCAGCCACCAATGATAGTCATTGTATGTTATCAACATTTCACTAACTATGTTTTCTCTCATGTTTAAAATAGGCCGACCAAGAGCAAAATAGGTATGTCTGCAGACTCTGCTGTAGCCAAAGTTATCAGATCTCCTGTGTTTTTAAATCCCTAACTGCTCGATCATTATCATTTTAGAAGACAACAATTTCTCAAAGGAGGTTCAAAACTAATGCCTACAAGATTACCAAGAGGAGGGTTCGGGGCTCTTACATGACTCCGGGAAGTCAACACTTGGTGGATGAGGTGTGTTACCTTTGACACTTTTAAGACAGTCCTGTTTATCACTACTAACAATAAGCAAATATGTTTTCACTCAACAGATCCTTCACAGCATGTCGTTTCTGGGCAAAATCAACAACATCCCCTTTTCTCCAGAAGAAATCTTCCCTAATCCTTTTGTTTTGGGTTCTTTAATGAGAAGATATCCCAGGCCTTTAAAGTTGTATTCGACTCAGCTTCCCAGGCGAAGTCCCTTCTCCTGTGTGCTCGACATGGTAAGATAACTCTTCTCACATTTTCAGTCAATCTGACAAACTTCCAGTTTTTAGGAAAGTATAATGCAAAGTGCTTTTTTACTGAGAAATCCAAAGAAAATCCATACTGTACCTTATACTTCAACATATGCTTCTAGCTATACTTCTCCACCAAACACAGAGACTGCAGGAGAGCTGGAGACTTGCTTCAGAATTTGTTAGTTCTAAATAATGTCTAACAGACTCATTATTGGAGATGCTTACAGTCTTCAAGGCGTATATGATGCTGTCACTGTGTAGCTGCTGGATCTGTTAAGCTCAAAGACTCTAAATTCAGCGTGTTTTGACAGCCCGGCATAGCAAAATAGAAAAAAAAAGGTCAATTAGCAAATTTAATTATAAATTAGTGAGAACAAAGATGGATTTTTGCTTATTGATTTAAAATTAAATAGATTTTTGTGACTTGTTTCACCCCCTATCTTAAAATGTCTAAACCAAAAGCATCCAATGGTCCTGCATAGTTAAACAAGTCAAGCAGCGAAACAAACATGTTGATCAACTTTCTATGAAAAACAACTATATAATCAGGTGCAACACTTTGACCAGATCTGTAACTGTTTTCAGATCGTCCTGCAAAATAACTCAGAGAATGAAGAGCAAATAAAGCAGAGTCTGCAAGATCTCCTCACAGACTTGGACTTAGAAGAGAATAATAAAAAAACAGCTTTCGTCTCGTCCACCATCTGCATTTCTCAAAAATCCCAAACCAACAAATCAGAAAGGTACTGCGGAGTCTCCATGTCCACCAAAGGTCCTAACGCTGGGAAAATTATGATTGCTGCCTCCTGTCTTAGCAAATGGCATAAATATGTATCTGGTGCGGTGATGACCTATTATCCAAACACAGTCCAGAAAGATTACTTTGATGGAACAATTGAAGTACCTGGAAATATCAGGTGTGAGGCTTTTTGTCTCCGTGATGGTGCCAGAATGAAGCCTTGCAGATCATGTAAGAATTTGTTTGGCTTGAACACAGAAGACCTCAGAGAGTGGCCATATGGTAACTGTGCTGAAGCTGAGAGCCTGAGCAATTTGCTTGAAAATGAGAGAGAAGTTGAAACACATGTGGATGAATACTCAGCTGAAAAGGATAACAGGCAGAGAGCTGAGGATGAGGTTGGTAGGGTTCTTAGAACCGTGTTGCAAAGGATTCGGTTTAACTGGACAGGTGAATTTTACAACCCAGAACAAGAGTGAGATTTCATGAAATCATTTGCATTCATCATTCTGATAAATCAAAGATTCTCTGCTCTGACAGCATCTGTGTGGATTTTCTGTAATCACAGAGACGTGTATAAGCATGTTTACTTTCCATCTCCATGTAATTGTCACATTTAATAATTAAAACTGGCTTCTATGGGTTTTTGTTTGTTTGCTTACATATCTAGTGTTTAATGCAATGTGAAGCATTATTAGACAGCATTTATTGGGAAGAATCCCATATTTATACTGGTCTGTACCCAGGGTACACAGAAAATAAAAACACATGTTTTCTTATTATGATCCCAACTATAATTTACTTAAGCAAAAGCACTACATGTGTAGTTATAATATTTATAGCAGTTACTGTTGAGCTTTAAATTTATCATCTTAAATGTTTATATGCTGATTATATTGCTTTATATAAGAAAGGCCTAACTCTGAGTACACTCTGTGCCAAAAAGTGCTGACAGGAAACTGCATGCTTTTGCAGAAACGTGCTTTTGCAGCTAGAAAGTGAAGCTGATATATATCAGTTTTAATTAGTTTTTACCAACTGCTTGCTAGGGCAATCCCACGAGTTTGGTGTTTTTGTATTGAACATGATTCCAAGTGCTTTCTATAACACATAGCAGAGGTGCCACAACAAAGACTGAGAAGAGGACAGGAAGAGACAGTGAAAGAGATGCACTCCTTCGCCATTCATGTTAAAGCGTTGCATAGCTTTAATTTTAGAGAGTGTTGCATAACTTTAGTCATTTTTCTACCACAGGTGAAGCCAAGAATTGTGAAGCTCTCTTTTGGCCAAATACCAGAATCTGTAAGAAGAAGAAAAAACAAACAATCAAATAGGTCATTATTAAGAGAACAACAATCTCTTGATGATTATCCACAGTGTCTTTGATAACTCTGAGATACAAACTGTCAAGGATATACACATCCCAGCAAACAATAGCTGTGTTTGACTAAAGCGATTAATAACAAGGACAGAGCTACAATCACTACAGTCAAACATAAAGGGCTTAATCCTGAATCCAAGTCTGAGCTGTGATGCCGTTGGTGCTGAAAGCTGCTCAGATCCTGAAGCTGCACGTTTTGTCTCTCTCTAACCAAACCAGCAGCAAAAGAAGACACATTTCGCTTGACATAAACATTGTCATGAATTCCCTCTTACTTTTGCTGGTTTGCTTCCACCACCATTAAAACACACACAGAAAAACAACACAGCACAGCTCTCTGCCTCTCTCAGTGTACTTTAAGAACACCGTTTCCCATCTCAAATCTCTGTTTTTGGCATTATTCGCTTGCTTGTTATGAAGCAGTCTACCGTTGTTTACAGCCATTTTTTTTTAATGACTTCCGACAAGACAGCCTCATTTCTGCTGTTCAATACCAAATTTTATTTATTTTTTTCAAATTAAGTGAAACTGCAAAATGCTCTGCTGTGTCTCTATTAAAACCTCTTATTAAAACCTCTGAATCACTTCAGCAGCATCAGCCAATGTACATTTGTTGAGTCGTGGTTCTCGTCTGCTTTTGTTCTACTGCAGAATAATATTTTTAAGGTTATCTACTGTAAAAAGCTAGGCCAGGAAAATCTGCTTCATGGTTTTGTGTTTTATCCTCAGTTACTTTGACACAAAAGCATCTGCTGTGATGCTCACACCTCTGATGAAGTTTCACAAGTGTCAGTACTGATAAATGATCAGAATTATAATGTTTCTGACTCTCTGAGTAAGAATTAAATGGAATCTAATTGGGACCTTGTGAATTGGAATTGAACAGGTTCTAGAAATCAGTGATGATACTCAGCTCCAATACCCACCTATGATATTAGGCTGACGAACGCTGACTGGGTTTCATTTACCAGCTTTTTATGTTCTTCCTGCAGTTTCCTCCCCACATCACTCATCTTAACTTTTTTCCAGTCCTCCTCAGTCTAAACAGAACACACAACAATACAAAGAAAAGCTCAGGTGATTGATCTCTAACACTAGGCATCCCCAGTCTTATTCTTAGCAGTCTAACTTCTCACCATATCTTTGAAGGCCTCTCCATTGTAGTAGCGCTTGGATGCTGGATACTCTATCGTTTTGTCACATAGTTCCAGGAAACTGGAAGCCACCAGATGCAGCTCCTCTCCGTCATAGCCGTACAGCTTTTTGTCCTCACACGTCATCAGCACAAGCTCGTCACATGGACATGAGGTGCCCTTTACCACACCAATAACCTGCATTTTTACAATCTCGGGAAGGTAGAATTTTCCCCAGGCGTTAACTTCATCATCATCCCCGTCGTATTTGGTGTTCTCAAGCTCTTCTATCCACAGGTCAGCACCACTTGGCTTCTTCAGGTGAACGCACATGCTTTTGTTTTTGGAAACAAAATCTTTCACCCATTTCAGGTACTTTTCACCTGGAAAGAAGCAGACAAGGAAATATGGATGAATGTAGAAGTGTTGGAAAAGACAAATAGCAAGGTTATCCTACAGCAGTTTGTGAAAATGTTGTATCTTGAAATAAGCAGGCAAAATGAGGATCTCACTTATCTCATATGTTCTGACTACCGACTTTCTTCAGTTAAAGGACAAAAAAAGGGCACACTGGAGGCTGACAGAGTGTGCAATGGTGGGAATCATTTTGCAGAACTCACTAAAGTTTGTTTCTCCTGGAACAAGCTTTTTACACTTCGGCAAATGAAAATACTGTGTTAAACTAAAAAAGAGCACCAGACCAAGGTCTACAGTACTAACAGAAAAGCATGCCGTTACCTGTTGCCTGTCGACACAGCTGCTGATCTTCCTCACCAAAACAATGAGGATCCCTGAAAGGAATAGAAAGGTTATGTTAAAATGAATGACTGTCACGGTGATCATGGGAAGCTCCGAAATATCACAACAATAGCTACGAAATCACAAAATGCAGTGTGATGTCTGTAAGCACCAAACATGACATCTCTGCAAATTCATCTTGAAATATGTAGGTACCTCACACGTACAGCTGCAGCCATCTCAGCCATTTATCACTGTGGCTGCCAAGTGGCTGCCACTTCACAAGCGCATGGCACAACATAGAAGAGCCACCTCCACAGGACAAGACTCAGCAGTCCATCTGCATCTTAAGGATAAAGGACACTCTTTCGAGGATGCTAATGTTCACATTTTGGGCAGAGAGGACAGATGGTTTGAAAGAGGAGTGAAAGAAGCCATCTATGTCCACTGTGAGCGACCATCTTTGAACAGAGGCGGTGGTTTACGACACCAACTCTCTGCCATCTATAATCCTGTTTTGAGATCCCTTCCCAGACGCCTTAACGCCCACTCACATCCTGGGCCATCTGACCTCAGGAATTCGCATGATAAGGTGGGGCCAGGTTTCACAATGAACTCACCCGAAACTCTGGCTGATTGGGACCCACACCCAGTTTCACACCTTGGCTCAGGTGATTAGAGGATCATCAGGGGGTCCTTTTGTCCCTCTGTGGGGGGTCACTCCCACTAGGTTTATATCTGGGACTCTCCACCATTTGACCTTAGAACTGAAGAAGCTTCTCGGATGAGAGGTGAAACGTCTTCAAGCAACTTAAAGAAGTCCAGACACTTTTCTTTGCAAGCTCCTTTGACTACGATGACCTGGATGACTGAGAACCTTCACAGACATAAGGTGAATGTGACAAACAAAGCGCCTTCTTGTTCTCGGTGATAATGTAAAGTTATTAATGAAAAAACAAACGAGTAAAAAACGGACTGGAAACATGTCTTCAATCAAAACTCGACAAAAACAAAGAAACAGCCTCACTTCTCTGCGACGCTCCCTAAAAATGACGTTACGTGTTACGTACCAGAGATTTCTATACAGCCCTTTATCAAGCCGAGAGAAAGTGACACAAAACCCTCCAACTAATAACGACTAGCAGAGAGGCTCAGCTGAGTGTAGTTACCTGGTTTGCAGACGCATACAGACGTTTCCTGTCCTCTCGGACGCAGCTGTGATAGAACATGTGGTGCATTACCGCCACCAACTGGCTTGGAGTGAGGACTGGAAATCGCTCATGCCAAATCAAAAAAAAAAAACATAAAGAAAGATTAAGTGAAGAGATAAATGAACACATTAAATCAAGAAGAAAAAAACCCACCACCGGACATATACATCCTCATATCCTTCTGTACAAATGAGTTTGTTTTAGAAACTGAAAAAAGCCACAAAACCTTCACATCTAGAAATCCTTTGCAGTAAAACTTGTTTTTTGGCAGGTTCCACAGGTTTTGAATCAGTTTTCTTCTTTATTCCTGATAATTTTGACAATGAAAAAGAACATGTTCTATAGGGCTTTGGAGTTGACGTCACGCCGCAATGCATTGTGGGAGCGCGGCACCATTTTCGAGGTCTACGAATCAAAACAAACACACTGTGTTGGAACGACGATTACAAGATGCTTAAAAGCAGCTCAAAAGAGAATGGACTGTATAGAGACCGATTGCGTCCAGAGGCGAAGCGGCGGTACATGCAGAAAATAGCGTGCAGTGGAAATGTGGACCCGTATGAAATACGGCCGTGGAGTAGAAACCCTGAAGACGTAGCCTGACATATTCTCGTACCTTATCTGTGGAGTCAGCGCGTACAAGTCGTCATTCAAACAAAGGTAAGTCAGCTCGAGTACTGCGTGTGAAATGCGTTTGATTTCCCTGCAAACATTCACATTAGTGCAGCATAAATTCATTCATGAGGGGAAATTACAGTGAGAACATGTGGAGGCTGTTAGAGGGAGAAGATAGTGAGTTCAGTGCAGGGCTGTGCAGAGAGGTTTAAAGGGGCGGGTGCTCAAAGTTAAAAAGGGGCACATTGAACCAGGCTGAATAACAACAACACACATTCATCAAGAATCTAATATGGGAAGGGCAGGGCTGTGTTGGTCTGAGACTGTAGACATTAAAAAGTCCACAGGAGAGATGGTAGCTGATTAAACAAGTGTCATGAGATAATAACAAAATGCAAAGATTGGTGACAGCGCTTGGAACCATAAGGCAACAAAAAACTATGTATGTAAAAAAAAAAAAAAATATATATATATATATATATATATATATATATACACACACAGTGGGGCAAAAAAGTATTTAGTCAGCCACTGATTGTGCAAGTTCCCCCACTTAAAATGATGACAGAGGTCAGTAATTTGCACCAGAGGTACACTTCAACTGTGAGAGACAGAATGTGAAAAAAAAATCCATGAATTCACATGGTAGGATTTGTAAAGAATTATCCGTAAATCAGGGTGGAAAATAAGTATTTGGTCACCTCAAACAAGGAAAATCTCTGGCTCTCACAGACCTGTAACGTCTTCTGTAAGAAGCTTTTCTGTCCCCCACTCGTTACCTGTATGAATGGCACCTGTTTGAACTCATCATCTGTATAAAAGACACCTGTCCACAGCCTCAAACAGTCAGACTCCAAACTCCGCCATGGCCAAGACCAAAGAGCTTTCGAAGGACACCAGGAAAAGTATTGTAGACCTGCACCAGACTGGGAAGAGTGAATCTACAATAGGCAAGCAGCTTGGTGTGAAAAAATCAACTGTGGGAGCAATCATCAGAAAATGGAAGACATACAAGACCACTGATAATCTCCCTCGATCTGGGGCTCCACGCAAGATCTCATCCCGTGGGGTCAAAATGATCATGAGAACGGTGAGCAAAGATCCCAGAACCACACGGGGGGACCTGGTGAATGACCTGCAGAGAGCTGGGACCAAAGTAACAAAGGTCACCATCAGTAACACACTACAACGGCAGGGAATCAAATCCCGCAGTGCCAGACGTGTTCCGCTGCTGAAGCCAGTGCATGTCCAGGCCCGTCTGAAGTTTGCCAGAGAGCACATGGATGATACAGCAGAGGATTGGGAGAATGTCATGTGGTCAGATGAAACCAAAGTAGAACTTTTTGGTATTTTGGTATCCTGTATTTGTTGTTGAAGACTTCTTCAGCTTCTTCTCGAGGACATCAGCTGCTTGTTTGGCAGCAGAGGCAGTTAAGAAGCTTCCTGAAAAACACTGAACAGTGAGTTCACTGTGGCATATGACAGATTCAGCTTTCTGTGTGCAAATGTGTCTGTGTCGACCTTTCAAATGCTGTTGAATCCAAAACATCAGCGGCTCCTCGGCTGCTCACTTCATGCACTTCTGTCTGTGTGACAGTCCAATGACATCACAGCTGTTTCCAGCCCCAGTGTCTCAGGACTGGACACCTTTAAACATGTCGAGGATCAAACAGCGTCCAGCTAAACACACATGAAACTATCAGAGCTGACAATCATTCCAATAACATCTAATGGTTCATGTATGTAGACACAGGACTACAAGGAAATGGCTCTCAGCATCTGGCTGTGGGAACACATGAGTCCCTGTTTGTGTTCAGATTGTGTGCATGTTTTAGACGTGTGTCACATGTAGAAACACAACAATCCCACAATGACACACAGATGTGTTTGACACAGCTGTGCAGCTGTAAGTTGTTTCTAATGATTCATTGAAGCTCTTCTAACATTCTGGAGACGATCAGTACATGAATCTGTTCAACACGACAACAATTTGACTTCAGTGTGAACGTTTGCATTAAATAACCTTCTTCATCCAGCTGACAGCATCTTCATCCTATGATGTGAACAGTTCCTCCTGTTGATGACAAACCTCTGACAGGATCTGCTTGAGGAGCTTTTTCATGTGCAGCTCTCTGAGCTCAGGGCTGAGCTGCTGTTTCATCTTTAAGAGCTGCTGCCTCCTCGCCGGACTTGTTCTCCTCTTCTTCTCCTAATGACACCATTTCTGCTTCATATTAAATTCAATAAAGATGCTGACATGTATCTGTAGCAGCAACATCATTGAATCTAGAACAACTGGAGCCAAACCAGTGGCTCTGCTGGGATCACTGGTGAGCCAACACTTCCTTGTTGATGCAGATTTCAGGGCTTCCTTTTGCTCCTCCGTTATAACTGTTCTCTCTTCTCAACACATGATGACACAAAGGAATCAGCAGTGACAAAGATGATGCTGAAGAGAAGCACACACTTCACACATATAACAGACCAGTGCAGTTACACACACCTCTGCTCGACATCAGGCCTCAAACAAAGACACAAAACACTAACTTGACTCCAAACAGAAGACATTCTCGCAAAAAAATCACGGTTTTAGTAACGCAGTAACGCAGCGTTCCTACGGGAAAGTAACGGTAATCTAATTACTGTTTTTGCAATAGTAATCCCTTACTTTACTCGTTACTTCAAAAAAATAATCGGATTACGCATTACTGGAGCGTTGTTCTCCTCTGTAACAAAGCAGTGATAAAGGAATAGATGCTGATTTTATTAACTTGTGTCTTTGTGCTGCTGGATTCAGTCTGAAGCAGGCAGCAGTGCTGAACCTACCAGTGTAAATGTGATGGTGGAAGCAGAGGCCAGCACTTGGCAGTGCTAAACACAATAAAAGACTCACAAGTTCCTGCTCAAAGGTCAGCTGCCTTCAGATCAATCATTAACCTGCAGCAGGTTGTGGCCTGATGTGTTTGTAAGAGTTTCACTTTCAGGAGGAGAAGATTTAAACGAGTCACACAAATGTGAACTACAAAGTCTGTGACACACAATTTATGCAAACTGCATGAAATCTGACCTGAAGAAATCCAGTCTTCTGCCTGTTGTGGTTGGGACAGCTGCTCGTAGGAGAGTTTGTTTGTAGGAGGTGGAGATGTTCTCAGATCAAGTGCGTAATCGTCTCTTTGTGTAGACGCTAAAAGCTGTGAGCCAAAACTCTCTGCTCTGAAACTCTTCACTCAGTCCTCACGCTGAGAGTTTAGAGGCTGAACTTCTTGTTCCTCCATAACACTTTTCATGAAACAGCAGAAATGAGCTTGTGTTTCTCAGCAGTGCGCACACAGAGAACCGATCCTCTCTGCTCAGTCTGAACAAATCAAAGTGAAACGTCAGTGAAAACACAGCTGCTGATCAAACTGTGTCAGATTAATGCCTCAATGTTTCACTGTGAGGTTAAAAAATACATAAAAATGATTTAAAGAAGTAGGAGGCAGATTTTCACAATAAGAGCACTTTGTTTTTAATTCAGTTAATGTCAAACTGTCATCAACACCTCTGTGTTGTCTCCGTCTCTGAGCAGATTCAGGCATTACTCAAATAATAAAGGCTTTTTTTCACTATTATACTTTTCATTAGTCTCCAGGTTGATGATTATAAACAGAATTATTAAAGTTTTTATCATTTCAGGCTGAAAATCAACATGAATTTGGTTCTAATCAAAGAAGCTCCTTTAATGTGTGTCATTAAAATCCTCACACAGACTTAAAAAGGCGACATTAACATGAAAATAAATGAAAGAAGCTTCAGCTGAGAGCTTCATGCAGTCATCATCAGCAGCTCATAGCAGTCACAGCTCTTTATTACGCAGCTTTGCAGGAATTAAAGTGGCTGAAGTGTCAGAGTTTGTGTGAGAAGCTGCTTCATGGACAGCTGTACACACGTCTTTATTATTTCTTCATAAATCAAACACACAGGTTTGTCTGCAGATGATTTAAAGTGTGTCGTTGTGCAGTTAAAGCTGTTTGTGTGACGCCCTGACCTCCTGTGAATGAAACAGCCAATCAGATCCATCAGAGAGAGAGCAGGAAGTGTTGTGTGTTTGTGACAGAACAAGGAAACAGTGATGATGATGAACATAAAGGTCCTCTGATGTTTCCTGTTACAGTAACGCTTGTTCATCTGTTGCTCTCCTACACTTTCCTATAAATAAAGGAGAAAAAGTGCGTTTAGTTTCATTTCCTACAGCTCAGAGTTACACTTCACATTCCTGCTGTCACATCAAAAAGCTTCACTTTGGTCCAACATCTACATGTTAACATGAAACACAGACAGACTCAGAACATCTGGAACATCTGCACTTTGACCCAAACTGTTATAGCCAGGATATTTTATTTTATTTATTTATATTCTGCCTGTTAGCTTAGCACAACAACAACAACAAAAAAAACAAAAAGGCGCTCTCTCACCCAGGAAACACGCAGAGAGAGAGAGAGCGTCACCCTCTAACCATGGCAACCGTAATGCTGCCACCTAGAACATAAGAACATCACAGCTGTCAAACAAAACCCAAATTGTCCTGACCGCCACAATATGAAACAGGGAAGTACCGCCGTGTAATCCATTTACTTCAACAAAGTAACTGTATTCTAAATGCCACCTTTTTAAACGGTAACTGTAACGGAATACAGTTACTCATATTTTGTATTTTAAATACGTAACGGCGGTGCATGTATTCCATTACTCCCCAACACTGTATATATATATATATATATATATATATGCCTCTCCCCACCGCAGGGAAAAGGGTAACACCACCTGGGTCTGGGTGCAGTTCCCCCCTCCAGGGGCAAGGGTACCTAGACCCGGTTTGTAGAGTACGCTTGGGGAGTGTGATCGTGTGTACAGCGTCTCTTTATGTCTGTCTCCACGTCGGTTGAGTGTGGAGTAAGTGCATATGAGAGCATGAGGGGGGGAATGGATGTTTGTGTCTGTGTGTGCCCGTATGTCTGTGTCTATATGTCAGGTTGGGTATCAGACGCCCCACCACCACTTCCCCTGCCAGTGGCGGACTCCCTCAGGTGTCGGTGCGTTGGTGGTCCTTTGTGTCTGGGGATGGGCGTCCAGGTACACACCGGCTCACTCCTTGGCGGCCGCTTATCGGGGCCTGGAGCCTGGGGCTCGCTCGGGCCACTTCGGAGGTGGGGGTGCCCCCGGCCTCTCGGCCTGGGGCTCGGTCACTCAGGCACAGCTGGCTGCCGGCGGAGCTCACGGGCGCGTCACTGCAACTCCCCCTGACTTCTGCTCCGCGGCTGCTGAGTGAGCCCTCATCTGGGACTCTCCTCAGCTCTTTCCGGGACAGTGGCGCGGCTGCCCCTCTGTGGGTCTTCC
Source organism: Aulonocara stuartgranti (assembly GCF_965226115.1). Taxonomy (NCBI): domain Eukaryota; kingdom Metazoa; phylum Chordata; class Actinopteri; order Cichliformes; family Cichlidae; genus Aulonocara; species Aulonocara stuartgranti. The sequence goes on along the minus strand of NC_138941.1, from coordinate 1,582,550 downwards.
TTGGTCTCTTGTGTTCTGGGGGCCTCTGGATGTCTGGAGTTTTGATCTCCTCCATACCTGCTTCATGCCCTGGAGGACGGGGCTGTGGCCCCCCAACACCCTCTAGCAGATCATTACATGAAGGAACCTTTTAAAAACAAGCGCGTCCATGCTCACAGGTGTACACACGGGTGATCACACCCACAAACTACACCCTTTTTGGCTCCTACCTCAAAGCACACTGTGTTCTGTTGATCTTATGTGCTGCACAATAATGTTTAATATTTAGTATTTACTGTCATATTCCCATATATCATCGTGATGTTGTTTATTATGTTGCTCTCTTTTTTTGCTTGTTTTCTCTTTTTTCTTTCTCAACAGGTGATCGATAGATGCATTTTGATCGATGGATGTATTTTTTGTCTGTTTGTAATGTTGGTTTTTTGTTTTTTGCCCTTTATCACCGTCCCTCTTCCCCGCTGTTTTTCTTTCCCTCTTTCTTTCCCCAGTCAAGTCTGTCCCGTATTTAACAAGTGAAAATAAAATAAACAATAAAAGGTGAATCAAATGGACCATTTGGTGAAGTAAATCCGTTGGGCATCTTTCTTCGTCTTTAGACAATAATTAAAATAATAATAATAAAAAGAGCCAAACGGGACAGGCAAAAAAAAAAACTACACAATCATTTTCCTCCAATGACGACTTTTCACTTGCAGAAATGGTCCTGTGTGATTTCCAGGCTGTGATATAAAAACTAGTTCCTAATGGCAGCGACTCACTCAGTAAACATGTGTTTCCTTCACCAACCTCACACACAGATCCAATAAGATCAGGAAGTGGGCAGTATAGTACAATATGTGTTATTCTGTGCTGCACTGCCCAAACTAAAGATCTGCTGAAGTGTTGGAAATGATCCAGATGTTTATTTTGGACGATACAGCAGAAGATCAGACATGAAAGATAACACAGAAGACCTGCAGCAAAGGTCAGAGGTCAGACTGGGCCCCTGGATTCAACAATGAGCCAATGATCATCAAGCAGTGACTAAAGCAGAGCCCTGACGTTCTGACATTCATCACACAGTCAGAACAAATGTCTGCTGATGACTTCATCTCATGAAACGACTGATAGATGTCAGTTCATTGATCAGCTGAGCTGCTGATCTTCATCGTCACAGAAACATTCAGCTTGTTTCAATCAGTAAATAACTCCCACTACTCCCAGTTTGAACTGTTCCCACTCAAAATGCTGTGAGAACAATGATCATTGTAGAACTTCACAAACATCACGTGTTGTTTTCCACATGTAAGATCAGCAAACACACAGAAACTTCCTGTTGCCACACACGGCCTCTAAAATCTCTTCCACGCTTTCTGTCTGAAGTCCACTCTCTGTGTCGGATCCACAGGAAACAACAAGATCTTCTTAACATGGTTTTCAATGTGTCTTGTTGAGAATTCAGTTTTACCCCGGTTCTTCTTATTCCTCGAGCATCCAGAGATGGCACCGGACTCAGTAGTCATTTTCACAAAATCTTTATTCATCTACATTCATCTTCATTTAAGCATGCACTTCTAGAAGGGAAGATGAGGCCGGTGTCCCTCTACAAAAATCTTCACTCCTTTGTTGGTTACAGTCAGCTTTATAGAAGTGACCCCATCATAAAACCCCCTCTACGGTGTGCTGCAAACTCTCTCTGTTTGTATGTGCACGAGCACGAGCACGTGAATGCCTACATGTGCACGTTCCCACGTGTCTATGTGAGTGCTCGTGAGTGAGTGTGTGCGCATACCTGTGTGTATGTGTGAGTGCACATGAGTGAGTGTGCGTGTGGATGTGTGTGTGTAACAGTTAAAACACTGTGGGGGTAGATGACTCCCTAGAGGTCATAAACCCCTACCTTGCATCCTCTGGGGAATTTCCACTCAGTGGGGGAGAAGCCTTCTAAAATCTACTCCTAACTTCACAAGAGAGTGAGGCCTTTATTACTTTACAAACAGTGTCCCTACAATAATTCTACATTCTATGATAACATATTTCTAAACTCTAAAATAAGCTAAACATTCCTACAAGTCCCCCTTTTTTATCTGCTCCATGGCAGATAAAACTAAACTAAATCTTTCACCATAATGTTTTCATACTGTGACTCCCCATTTCCCAAAAGTGGCATCATGGTGTCGGCCTTTGTATCAGACTCTCCCACAGCACGATTGATGAGTCTTACGAACAAGGCTCTGATACAAGGCACACAACAACACCCACATGTCACTAATACTGCAATGAAAACAGACAAAGAAACCATAATTGACATACGTAATAAAATCTTTCCATTGCCCAAAGACAGAGGTCGTCCACGCTTCCAACAGGTCATCTAATCCCGAATGCTCATACACTGCGGTGGACGTCTTTAGGCCTTCCAGAACTCGGGTCACAGAGCCGTCGGGAACTGTGTTATTTGGAATGAAAGTACAATACATATCCCCAAACGCCCCCTTTTTATCCCAACAACATATCTAACGCCATCCGATTTAGTACTGCCATTAAAGACGTTGGACTCAACTGTTCAGTAAGCCCTTGCATTTAATGACAGCACAAAGATCAAATGCATACGAGATTGTGGACCCTTTAACGTAGTCCAACTCTACACCGCCATAATAATCCAAACACTCATCTGATTTACCTGTTTCACTACGTTTGGTTCGCTCCACCGTGGCCTGTGATGGTGGAGTTGCTGGAATGGATTCAGGTCTGTCTCTGGGCAATTCACTTGCAAGAAAAATCACAGTTACAATCACAACAGTTATCACTCCTAACACTACCATTGCTCTCCACTTTCCCCATAACCCCATTTTAGTTATTTCTCTCATCGCTTTTGTCCAATGTAATCTCACTTGTTCTTTTGTTTTGTTTTGTCTTTTTGTTTTGTTTTTTATTTACTTTTGTTTTCGTCGTTATTGTTATTATTATTTTTAAACCTTTATCTTCTGAGTCGGGTGATTCTCTCTTACTCTTCTTTCTTCAACTTCCGGGGTAGACTACCCTTCAGTCGTTGCATGGATCAGGGATTTATTCTGTCCCTGGGCTGGGATCCATGTAGGGGGGTCTCAGCCGAGTTCCCCCTCTTTTCCTTTGCAGAGAGCCTTTCCGACCTCTTAGGCTCTTCCGCTACAGCACACTAGCTCCAGTGGTACCAGGTTCCCCCTTTCCCTTTCAGTCGGACCGCGTGTGAGGTCCTGGTCTCCACCTCGAATGGACCCCCCGTCCACCTGGGCTCGTTCCACTTTCGTTTGTAGACCTTCAGCCACACCCACTTTGCCTCTGGCACCTCACGACATCTACAAATTGAAAAAATAACACTCCTCTCGCCACACGGCTTTCGCCATGTGTCAACTCCCCAATGAGACATGCATAAGAATGTTGCACAGTCTCCCTAAAACAATCTAAATCAAACTTCACATTTGCAACCAACTATAGATCATGAAAGTGATAAAGTACTCAGCATAACAGACAAGTATCATGTGCAGGTTTTCTCCAATCATTAAATCACTATTATTACCATAATTTGTCCCAAATCATGAATCATCCCAATTTATTCCACAATTTAATCTGTGACTTCCCTTAAACAATGTCACTCCACCCATTTCATCACTATGAGCTCAATAGCCCATCTTCAAATATTCCATAAAAGCTGCATCCCTTATTTGTTTTTCTCATGTCACTTGTCCACTTCTGCTGAATGCTACATGCACTCTTAAAGAAAACAAAACCTGTAATAAAGAAACAAACATCCACCAATTGTTCTGCTAAAAACCACATCATCAAATCACATAAAAAACTGCAATGCTGTAGAAAAAATGCAAATGTTAGCGCTGCGCAGGTGTGTACACACTTTCTCACAGTAACTTCTGTGAGTACCACAAGCCCGTGAATAACACACCTCTGATAGATTCACAAACATAAAAATGGCATTTAAAAGGTTAAACCATCACGCAACCTCAGATGTTGCTGTCATTTTTCTGCTCCTGTAACAGAGACACACACAGAGATACATCCACACCTTTGTCAGGTGGGGGTTGACTTCACGCAATGGTGTTAAGTCAGTCAGTCTTGTCAGCTTTTACCAGTCAGTCAGTTTGTTTTATTTCCATTCATTCATTCATTCATTCATCCATTCTTACTTTCTTTGCTGATAGTGGAACCTGTCGTCGCATTTAGTTTCCACTCTCAGCAAAATGACGTCATTTCAAAAAGAAAAGAAGAACTTTAGATCAGATTACATCGCTGAATCCTTTTTGGACAGGGACTTGTCCCAATAAGTGGCTTTCTCCAGAGCCCATTTTAATGTGGAGAAACCCACCCGCAACGGTTTTCTTCCCGACGTGCAGATCTGCTTAAAGAAAAGAAATTCACAAACAAAAATCAGTGCACTGTTCAAAAAATAAAAATAAAATGAAAAATGACAAATAAACTGAAAAACAAAAGAAAAAATACAAAAGCCCGGTCTTAGGACTTGTCACAAAATGTTCTTTCTCTTATAGGTGAGAAAACACCCGTACTTCAAAAACAAAAACAAAACAAAACAAAAATCTGCCAGTTTCACTCATTTAAACTCTGGCTGCAAGATTCTGATCACCCTGCTCTCATGTTCCCCAAAATAATACTAATTCAGTCGTCTATGTATCAGTTCTCAACCCACTCAATAAACCAGACAGGATGATGGTAACCGTATTGCCTACTTAAAATTGTGTGTATGTGTGTGTGTGTGTGTGTGTGTGTGTGTGTGTGCCCTCACAGAAGGAAGGTCACAAACCAATGATTCTAAAGACAGAACAGAAAGATACAGTTGGAAGATGAATGATTGCGTTTTTATGATGCGTAGTAAAACGACCCCTTCTTCTTCTTCTCTTTGTTGGTGTTGTTGTTGTTGGTGTGCGCGCGCGTGTGTGTATGTGTGTGTGTGTGTGTGTGCGTGTGTGTGTGTGCCTTAGAAGTCAATTAATACATTAGCCATACTTAAAAAAACATCTGAATTTCATTTAGAACTGAGATTCTAAGTTGTAAGCAGAAATCTTATGCACAGCCAGAAACATGTTTCCCCACTTTCACAATGCTGAGGTGTCAAATCCACAACCCCCAACAAATGGTTTGTTACACGCGGGTGTGAAGGGCAAGCTTTACTTACACAGCCTCACACACACTAGATTTTTAAAGTTTTTGGGTACAGTGGTTTAGCCACAGATGCAACATCCACTTTTGATAAAGATCCCTCCACCTGTTTATTTCTTAAGAAATTAAGCATCTTTATTAAGCTCTTATTTATAAATGTCTACACAATAATAGACACTGTGTGCTCTGTGACATTATAGTCTTCTACTGCTGCTTCCATCGGTTTGCATTTTAAACTCCTGGCCTTTCAGTTTGTTATGAACGACTTTATATGTTGATGATGAACATCAAGTTCACCAGGGAAGACACAAAGGACAACTGTTTGCCTTTCCTGGACTGCGCCGTGCACATTGAAGAGAACGGCAACCTCAACATCGAAATTTACCGGAAGCCCACACACACGGACCAGTACCTCCTCTTTGACTCCCATCACCCTCTGGAACACAAACTTGGAGTAATCAGGACCCTACACCACCGAGCAGAACATGTTCCCTCTAAGCCTGAAGGAAAAAAGAAGGAACAAACACATGTAAAGGAAGCACTCAAAACGTGCGGCTATCCTAAATGGGCGTTTTTAAAGTCAGCAAAGAGGCAAAGAAAAGAAGACCAGACACCAGCGAAGGAGGATAAGAAGGACAGACGCAACAACATTGTCATCCCCTATGCAGCTGGTGTATCAGAGGAACTCAGGAGAGTTTTCTCCAAGCATGACATCCTGGTGCATTTCAGACCCAACAACACGCTCAGACAGAAACTGGTTCACCCGAAAGACAAAACGCCAAAACACAAACTTAACAATGGGGTGTTTGCTGTACAGTGCAGCGAGGAATGCTCAGACCTCTACATTGGAGAGACCAAACAGCCACTTCACAAGCGCATGGCACAACACAGAAGAGCCACCTCCACAGGACAAGACTCAGCTGTCCATCTGCATCTTAAGGATAAAGGACACTCTTTGAGGATGCCAATGTTCACATTTTGGACAGAGAGGACAGATGGTTTGAAAGAGGAGTGAAAGAAGCCATCTATGTCCACTGTGAGCGACCATCATTGAACAGAGGCGGGGTTTACGACACCAACTCTCTGCCATCTATAATCCAGTTTTGAGATCCCTTCCCAGACGCCTTAACGCCCACTCACATCCTGGGCCATCTGACCTCAGGAATTCGCATGATAAGGTGGGGCCAGGTTTCACAATGAACACACCCGAAACTCTGGCTGATTGGGACCCACACCCAGTTTCAAACCTTGGCTCAGGTGATTAGAGGATCATCAGGGGGTCCTTTTGTCCCTCTGTGGGGGGTCACTCCCACTAGGTTTATATCTGGGACTCTCCACCATTTGACCTTAGAACTGAAGAAGCTTCTCGGATGAGAGGTGAAACGTCTTCAAGTAACTTAAAGAAGTCCAGACGCTTTTCTTTGCAAGCTCCTTTGACTACGATGACCTGGATGACTGAGAACCTTCACAGATATATGAATATAAAACAGTGTGAACAACAAAACATCAGCTTTGGAAACTTTGATGTAAAATTCTGCAATTGTTTTCTCAGATATAGCATAAATCAAACTAACATACATCAGTGTATTATTAATGTGCACACACACACACACACACACACACACACACACACACACACACACACACACGTGTTACAATAAACAGCTCTTATGCTTCTGTATGATTCTCAGTGCTTTCCATTTGCGTGTCCACAGGTTGCTGTAAGTGGTGCTTGACTGCAGTTTGCTCTCATTTCAAGTGGTTTGCTGTCACAAAGCCAACAGGAAGTCCGGCCATGGTTGAGCCAACTGAAGATGGGTTGAAGGTGGCGTCCTCGTTTCCTCTGTGAGTGCGAGAGGACAGACAAAGCAAACACCGTTTGGACAGCATTAAAATATTTACACTGATGATTAATGTTGTGTCTTTGCACCTGTAGCGATACATGTTGGAAAATGGAGACTTTAGCCACCAAGACTGACGTGCCTGGAAACTTCCCTGTGAGTACGCCCACAAAGACAGGAAACAGTTTAGCCACCGCGGTTAATCCTCCATCATCATCATCCAGTATTTTTCACATCTTTTCTTCTGCTGTTTCCCTTGTTGTCAGTCACGGGGTTTGTGACTGAAATGCGTGTGGTCGACGGGAAGCCTGACGAGTACGGCCTGAATCATTCCATCAACACCGGACGGAGTGAAACCTTTGTTGAAAACAGATTATATGGTAACGTTGCATTTAGCTTCAGTAAACTGTGAAGTTACAGCAGCAGATTTACATCACGTGGCTTCACAGGAAGTAGTCTGGACCTCAGCGCTGAGGTTCAAGCAGCTCTGCTTGCAGACGGCATCCTTCCGACAGAGTCAATGCGTGAGTGTTAATATAAACATTGATCTAGGGATTTCCACCCATTTAACACGTTATTTTATCATATGTTATTTTATTTGTTATTTTATACATTTTATTTTGTGATGTGATGTGAGCACAGGTGCAACCCAACAGGCCCCAAACGTTCCTGGCAGCAAGTAAAAATGAAATATAAAAATATAGTCCAAACAGGTAAGGTGTAATTGTATTATGAGCCATAGTGCTTGGTCTGTTTGTCCCATGTAAATCAATTGCAGTTAGAGGCTACATTAATTTCCTTTCTGTAAGCACTTATTGAAATTATCTGAGCACATTACAAGTACATATTTGCTTACTCTGTGTGCTCAAATGTGGCCCGTTATAGCCAACAGAAAAAAAGCGGAGGCCTGAAAAACAGGTGGGGGTCCTCCACCACCACCACTCACAGAGGCTGAGCAGTTGGCCCTCAGCCAAAACAGTGGGCGCCCTGTGGCCGAAGGCATCTCTGCGGGGACATCCTCTGAGTCAATAATCCCGCAAGACACAAGTGCCTACATAGGGGGTAAATTCAAAATAATACATGATGTGCATACATCCTTTCTTCACAGTCACCTTTGCAGTGCTACTCATTCATTTGATAAACTCTTTACCATAATGGATTATTTTGTAGTGAAGTTATTTTCCTACTGATTTTGCCTTCCCTCAGTCTTGGTTGTCTTTGAGAGCATAATGACAATGAAGTGTAAGGTGCTTGGTATGTTTGTTAATTGCCATTTGGTCCCTTGTAAGTTATAAGTGACCTGTATAGACCTCATATTCTATCAGTTGATGGTGGTGGTGTACTGCATCTGGTGCAGCCTCCTGTTGAGCCAGACCAACATGCAGTTGTGAGTAATACTCCACAGATTATATGAGTTTACAGTAGAACAGCAATGTTGTTTATTTCTTTACTACAGGAAAATAATGAAGAAACATTGACAGCTGTTACAGAGGAGGAAGCAACAGAGACACTTTATGAGGTTTACATCTTTTAATACTTTGTGTACAGGAAACACAGGCGACCAATAAAGCCAGTTGAACAAAAAATCAGTTTATTCTTCTTTCAACATGTTGAGGTGATGGGTCAAAAGAAATGATTGTGACATATGGTGTCTCTGACTGCGCTTCCATCTTGTATGTCCGTGGGAGGGTCAGGATGTTCATGGTTTGGATCACTGCTGATGTTTGGTTCAGAAGGACAGTGTTCTCCTCTAATTGTGGCAATGTTGTGAAGAATCACACATGCCACAATAATGTCACATGCCCTTTCTGGGGTGACCCTGAGTCTTTGCAGGCACTGGAACCGGGCCTTAAGCATTCCGATAGTCATTTCAATTCTGGCTCTTGTCCTGCAATGAGCCAGATTATATCGCTGCTGTGGGCCCGGTTCAGGGTCAGAGTAAGGGGTAAGCAAATAGGGTAAACATGGATACCCCCTATCACCAAGCAAGTAGCCAGTGAACTCTCCTAAGACAGAAGGATATACTTCAGTTCAAATGTCCCTGAAGCAATTGGTCTTTATATATTTTAAAGTATTCTCAACTCACCATGTCCAAATTTTGTGCTCAGTGTACATTCACGGAATATTTGTGAGTCATGGACAGAGCCTGGCCACTTGGCTTCCACATTTGTGATAATGTTGGCAGCATCACATATGATCTTCACAGTGCAGAGAACACAAATTAGCATCCATTACTATAATGAAATAATTTGTTAGTTTGAAATGCTACAGGGAACTATGTACCTGTACATTAATGCTGTGGAAAGACTTCCTGTTCACATAGTCTCCTTCATTTACTGAAGGAGCAATGATTGGAATGTGAGTGCCATCTGTACAGCCAATCACGCCTGGGAACCGTGAAAATAAATGTAAAATTTAAGTAGTAGTTCAAGTATCACCACATCATGAATTAAGTTTTGGTCATCCTGATACCTGCAATCTTGTGGGTCTATGACCGGGGAACACCACAAACGAGTACAGGAGACGTTTCAGTGCAACTGTAACATTCCTGACTGCCCGACAGACGGTAGCCTTGGAAACGTGCTCAGCGTCACCAATATTATACAGAAAGCTAATTAGTAAGAGTATTGTTACTCTCCGCAGGAGTAGTCCAGCAGTAGAAATCAGTCCAATAACAAGGTGTGTAACATCTAGCAGGGTGACAGAAAAACCCAGGGTAACTTCTAAGGACCTGAACGTCTCTCTCACATTGTGTTTTTAAACATGCTTCCATTTGTCACTTCAGTCTTTACTCTGAAATACAGGAAGAGAAATCATGGCTGAAACAATTTCTCATGAAACCAGGGGTGTGGTCCAACAGTCAGTTTGGTGAGGAAGGTTCCTAACTGAGAGAAGTGACCCAGAAGTATCTGTGTAGCAGCCACAATGAATCCAGATCATGAGCTTTATTAACTGATCAAAGTCTCTTCTTTCATCTTCTGTATCATTCAGTTTGCATTGGTAATGCCCATTATTGTAATGCTTTTTTAAGACCAGCAAAACTTTATTTCACTTTGGGTTAGCTGGGATAAGTGATGGATGGAGGGAATTTTACTTCAGCCACAGAAATCCTAAACAGGAAGGAGGAGCAGAGTTACAGTGGATCACTATCCAGCAGGGAAACAAGGTTTATTTCAATTTCTTGGCCATGAGTGAGATTTACTGAGTGGGCAAATTAGGGAGACGACACCATCAGATCCCGAGCCCTCCATGTGTTAATCAAGAGACGGCTGCTGTGCTACATCCATAAATAATGAATAAATTAGGAGCTAAAGCTGAAAGGACAGTTTATTTAAACCATCAGTGAAGATATTTAACATTTGAATTTTTTATTTAACATTTGCAAGATTCAATAACATAAAGAACCTGAACAAGAAAACATTTATGTGCATCAAAATACATTAAAACAAAAACTTTATAATAGGAAACAGTTTTCAACCAACTGATGAAAAGAAATCTAACCACTTGACATGAACTCTACAGTAGGACAGTTTTGAAAGCTTAAAATGGAACTAGGGGAAGAGTTTGATTCACAGCTGCCTCATCAGATTTTTACAGGAGATTCTATCTGAACTCTGTGGAGCCTGATCTCAAGCTTTTTGAGTCTGACACAGAAACCAGAGGATCTTTCTGTGTCTTCAGATTCACTGTGATCCAGTGATGGGAGTGATTTCAGCCCTGAGTGATCGCGCTGATGTTTGCACAGAGCAGACAATGAGGTGAATGTTTGGGCACATTGGTAACAGTGAAACAGTTTATTAGTAACGTGGGATCGTTTGTGTGCAGAGTATGATCTGAGATTCCTGAAGCTCTTGTCACACTGGTCACAGCTGTAGTTTCCTTCCATGTGTGCACGTTCATGAATGTTACGATTATCTGACCGTGAGAAGCTTCTCTCACAGTGTCTGCACTTGTGTGGTTTCTCTCCTGTGTGGACTCCTTTGTGTGATTTAAGCTGACCTGCAGTGGTGAAGGATGACCCACACTGATCACAGAGGTGCTTTTTAACCCCACTGTGAATCAGTTCATGTCGTTTTAAGTCAGTTGATGTGGTGAAGCTTCTCCCACATTCTTTGCAGTATTTCAGTTTGTCTCCAGTGTGTCTACGTTGATGTACTTTTAGGGTCTTTTGCCGACTGAAAGTTTTTCCACAGAGGTCACAATGAAAGTCTTTCCCACCACCACAGTGATGACAGGGTTGAGAACTAGATCCATCTGTGTCGCTCTGCTTCTAAACAAAGACACAAAGACTGTGTAAGTCAGTCCTTCAACATTTGTATCCTGAACGTCGCCTGAAATAAAGAGCATCTCTGCAGACGTCCAACTACATTTGACTGTTTCAGTTAACACACTCAGTTTACTGGGCTGCAATAACTACAATACTACCACCATAATACTACAGTAATACTAAAATCATAACTGAAAGGAAAATCTGAATAATCACTCAGAGCTGCTTTTCCATGCAGTAGAATTGCTAACATGCTAACACAGTTTAATGAGCAGAGTTGTTCCAAACAGTCAGGCTAAAATGACAAGATAACAATATAAATACATACCTCACAGTAGCTGCACTTGTAGAGTCTCTTTCTGGTGTGGATCTGTTGGTGTTCTCTCAGGTCATGTGGAGCTTTAAAAGTCTTCTCACACAGGTCACATTCATAAGGTCTCTCCTCAGTGTGGGTAAACATGTGTCGTTGTAAGTGTGCGTCTGTTGTAAAGTATTTGCCACACTGTTCACAGCAGTACACATCATGTCTGGTGTGAATGCGTAGGTGTGTATTTCGGCTCCTTCTCTGGCTGAAAGTTTTTCCACAGATGTCACAGCTGTATGCCTTAATTCCAGAGTGGGTAACTAGATGCCTCTGTAAGCTGCTACTGTCAGTAAAAGCTCTGCCACACTGATCACAGCTGTATGGCTTAATTCCAGAGTGGGTAACTAGATGCTTCTGTAAGTGGCTACTTTGAGTAAAAGCTCTGCCACACTGATCACAGCTGTACGCTTTAACTCCACTGTGGATGAGTTGGTGATTTTTTAGGGAACGCTTCAAGGAAAAAGACTTTCCACACAAGTCACAGCTGAACGGTCTCTCTCCAGTGTGGATGACCTGATGCTGTTTTAGTGAAGCCTTCAGAGTAAACTCCATCCCACACTCATCACAGCTGTATGGCTTAATTCCAGAGTGGGTAACTAGATGACTCTGTAAGCTGCTACTGTGAGTAAAAGCTCTGCCACACTGATCACAGCTGTACGCTTTAACTCCACTGTGGATGAGTTGGTGTTGTTTTAGGTAACCCTTCCTGGAAAAAGAATTTCCACACAAGTCACAGCTGAACGGTCTCTCTCCAGTGTGGATGACCTGATGCTGTTTTAGTTTAGCCCTCACAGTAAAACCCTTCCCACACTCGTCACAGCTGTATGCCTTAATTCCAGAGTGGGTAACTAGATGCCTCTGTAAGCTGCTACTTTGAGTAAAAGCTCTGCCACACTGATCACAGCTGTACGCTTTAACTCCACTGTGGATGAGTTTGTGTGTTTTTAGGGAACGCTTCAAGGAAAAAGACTTTCCACACAAGTCACAGCTGAACGGTCTCTCTCCAGTGTGGATGACCTGATGCCGTTTTAGTTTAGCCCTCAGAGTAAAACCCTTCCCACACTCGTCACAGGTGTGTTTTTTCTCTCCCTTTCTTCTGTGAGGTTTGTCGGCCTCCTGAGAGCGCTGACTTCTGGCTCCATGTTGGTCCTGCAGTGACAGAGATACAAACAGAGGCAGTGAGTGAAATGCAGTCGTGGAACAAACTCAACCTTCAAACTCCATTAACACTAGTTTTAAACCTGAAGGTGGAGCGTGGCACCAAACACCTTAAAGGTCTCTTATCCCCACCTGCTGGTAGTTCTAACACATTACATCCAACCTGCTGTTAAAGATAATTCATGACTGTTCAAACACTAAAATCATGCACACACACACACACACACACACACACACACACACACACACACACACACACACACACACACACACTTTTATAATTTAGATTATTTTGTTGTTTCCTATTACATATTTCTATAATTTGTATAGATTTATACAGAATTATTCAGTGATAATAAATCCTATGTTTGTTTATTCTAAAGGAACCCCGTTTGCTTCCACAACAGATGTTGCTCGTCTTCCGTCAAATACTCACATAAAATATTACACAATAAAGTGGATTCAAGATATCCACATAATTTCATTCTTACATCCACAGTGAGGTTTCACAATTGTTCAAATATAAGCAATCAATAATAATAATAATAATATCAATAACATTGAGGCACATTACACAAATTTCAAAAACAAATCATGTCTTACAATATTTACAACAACTAAAAGCTCTGTAAATCGGCTTTTAAGTGTTCATTGAAGTTTTGAATAATTCTCTAATTTTTTAAGGCAACTTATTCCACTTAAAAGTTGCTCTAAATGTAACAGTTTTACAAAACGTTACTTTTAACTCGAGCATTTACTAAATTGCAGCTTGTTGAAAACTGTGTAATATGATGATGTATTTCATCTGGATACTGCAGCTGAGCAGAATAAATGTGGTGTGTTTAACAGAATTGCTTTCTTTAGAACTACAAGTAAGCCATAGAATATTTTAGCCTGTACAGGAAGCCAAGAAAGGTTATTATGCATTTTATCAATATTAGTATAGTATAAACATCTTCACACTAATCTGGACGCCTTATTCTGGACTAACTGAAGTCTGTTAAGATCTGTCTTATTAGCTGCTGACCAAATGATTGAACAATACTCCAGATGAGACATTACTAGTGCATTAATGACATCTTTCATAATGAAGAAGTGATACACAAAGAGCATTTCATAGCCATAGCTATGCCTTGTCAGCAGAGTTATGTGACATTAGTGATGTTTGTACTTTCAGCGTTAACTTGGTTTTAAAGCCTTTAAAATATACGCCGTTCAATAGTCGACCTTAATCTGACAGAGAATGTGATGATTTTGTGGATAATTAAAGTCAGTCATATATCCACAAACACAACAAGCTGAAAGTCAGTGATGCTGCTCGGTTTGCAGTCCTGAACATCACGGCACAAGCAGGATTCACTGCACTGTTAATGTTAGCTGTGTTATATTGCTGCCTCTGTTCGGTGGTGTCGAGCCAAACGCACTTTAACGTGTGTTTGAACGAGCTGACGGTTCACTCGTTAAGCTGAAAGAAAGATGCTTTAATCACAGCAGTCACACATGTGTCCACTGCACCATCTGGAACTCTTCTTGTTTACACTCGTAATAACACAAACACTAAATCCTGCTTCTCTGGTGCTGTTGTGTAGCAGTGTGTACACCTGAGACTGTCACCTGTCTGTCTGTCCTGCACTCTCGCTCTGTTTCTTTCTCTCTGATTGTGGAATAAAAGTATGAACATGTGTTTATAAGTTACACTTGTGTTTGAATCCTGCAGCTTATCACACATTTGATTTCCATGTGTGACGACTGCAAGTGTCCAGAGTGAGGACAGACTGAGGGAGCCACTGCTGCACATCATCTGTGAGGCTTTGCAGCCCTGATGATCCACCAGGACAAACTCAGCAGTGTGTGAGGAAGAGGAGGAGGAAGAGCCAGCAGCAGCTGACAGATGGAGAGAATAGACAGACTGTTCCCTGTTTGTGAAGGACTGCTAGGAAAGTTTAACATAACTGTCTGTGCTGAATCAGTCTTATTAGGTAATGTTCAAATAATGTGATCATCCCAGTGTTTCCAGTGTGGGAGAAAGTACTCAGGGCCTTCAAGTTACACACTATGAAAGGCAGCAACAAGTTTAATGTTCAGAAACCTAAAGTCTGTATCAGCAGCAGAATGGAGCTAAAAATAAATGTTGGTTTCAGTTCTATGAAGCTTTGAGTATTTTGGATCAGTAGCTGCTGTGTTTGTTGCATCATATTGCTGTAACTGTTTATATGCTTTATATATTCTGAGCTAAGTTGATCTATAGTGTTACATGATACACTCTCAGAAATACGAGAGAGAACAAGGGGAGAGAAGAGAGAAGAACATTTTTGGTCTTTAAATATTTGGTCTATAGGAACATACTGGTGTTTAAAAGTCCAGAAATGCCCCTTTAAAGGTTCAATCTGAAATAAAGTACAAATCTGTATTATAAAATCTTAAGCAGCAACTTCTCCAGGTTCCAATATTTATGCAATTCTCAAACCTTTTGGCCACGACTGTATAACCTCTTCTGAAGTTTAGTGGATATTATACATGGTTATGCTCAGGATGTGTCGGCCAGTTTCCACTGGAAACGCCTTTTGGTTAAACTGTCAGCGAGGAATTTGCATTTGCACTGTTACATTTTTATATAACTTTAATGCACATAAACAACAGCTGCTTGTTTCAGTGAAAATACATTGATGGCTTTTTAATAAAGTTGTGCAGCTGTAAAGTATTTTGTCTGGTGTCAATTCTATCGTCAGCTACATCGTTATGGCAAATGTTCAAATGTATATGGTGATAAATATCTTTGGTCATATGGTCCTGCTCTGTCTGTCACCTTCTGTGTTGAGCTCATTGTTTCCTCTGTAGTGGCTGAGCTGAGTCCAAGTAGCTGAAAATGTTCCTCTGCTGCTCCGTCAGACTCTCCTCCTCCTGCTGATCAGCTGGGACACAAAACAGATCTTTGTTAGGCTCCACACTGCACTGAAGAGTCAAAGTGTCTCATATGTTCATCTGACAAGTAAAAGAACACATTTTTGTTTCCCGAGGTGGGCAACTTGTTGGAAACAAACACAAAAGGTTTGAGCACTGATACCTGCCATTGCTGGCATTGAAAGATGCAACGCCAGCAATGTGGATTGCCAAGACTCAAACCAATCATCAAGCAAAGACAACAGGGATCATTTGTTTCTGCTTATTTAGCATTCACAGCATTTGTAGTTGCCTTCTGTGCAGGGGAAGTCCACGCACACTGTGTGGTACCGCCATCCGCAGAAGGTGCATTCAACCTCTGTAAGAGAAACGAGATTGTCTGAGACTGAAATGATATTCACTAAAGAAGTGGTGATTTGTAAAACTTCACATTTTGATCCGGGACGTACTCTGCATGAAAACAAGCGCTCACTCTTCCTGCTCAACAAATGACAAGGGCGGAGCCTTATACCACGTGATACAGAAGCTGTGCCATGTGATGCTAAAATTAGCAGGGAAAAAACAACGGAGAGCACGTCAGGGACTGTGCAAAACGAGGGATTTAGGAAAAGGAAGAGAGAGAGCAAGCAAGAGAGAGAAATAAAAGAGCAAGAGAGAGAGATGGAAGAGCAGGAGAGAGAGATGGAAGAGCAAGAGAGAGAGATGGAAGAGCAAGAGAGAGAGATGGAAGAGCAAGAGAGAGAGAGATGGAAGAGCAGGAGAGAGAGAGCCAGGGCATCGATTATGGTTAGTTTGAGTCTTGACAATCCACATTGCTGGCATCTTTCAATATGTTTGAATGCACCAGTGTAAGTGCAGCCACTCAGACTCAATGTGTTCATAGAAACAGGTGCACATGTGTCACGAGTTCATCCAGCAGTAGCTATGGCACTTGGCCACAGGTGGCAGCAGTGGACTGACCTCCATTTGAGACTGCTCCAGCTGCTGTGTGACAGTCAGTAGATCTGCTACAAATTGCAGATCATATGCAAGTTTTGGAAATGACATTATAAATATTCCTAACTTAGCCACGGCAGCCATGTTGATGCATTACCTATATTGGCTGAAAATGTTCATTTGCAGAGAAAAGACACAGGCAGACTGTGCTTACAGGACAACAACAACAACAATCTTTATTTATAGAGCACATTTAAAAACCAACGGCATGCCAAAGTGCTTAACATAGAACAAATTAACACAAGTATAATCAGAGTCATAAAAATAAAAGTGTAGAATTATGTTCACAGGAAAAAGCCACCAATAGAAAAAATATAACTATAGCACATAGCTATAGCACAATATAACTGTGCCATCAACACACAATGGGGATAAGACATACACAGTGCAAATAAAAAGCAAGATAGGAAAATTAGTAAAATAAATCACTGCAGACAAGGCCAGCATTTAACCGGTAGAAAACGCAAGATTAAACAAATACGTTTTAAGCCGTGATTTAAAAGATTGAATAGAGTCAGACGTCCGAATGCCAATGGGAAAGTTGTTCCACAACTCTGGTGCGGCCAGGGCAAACGCTCGATCACCTCTAGACTTCAGCCGAGATCTAGGCTGCACCAACAGTAACTGTGAGGATGATCTTAAAGCCCTAGCAGGAACATATAAGCTTAAGAGTACCTTAAGATAGCTCGGTGCTGTGTTATTAGTGATTTTAAAAGTAAACAGCAGAATTTTAAATTGGATACGATATTTCACAGGCAACCAGTGCAAATCAGCTAGGACGGGAGTAATGTGGGCAAACTTCTTAGTTTTGGTTAGAATGCCTGCAGCAGCATTTTGGACTGTCTGTAATCTATGGAGGAGGGAGAGTGGAGTCCAAAATAGAGTGAATTGCAGTAATCCAGCCTCGAAGTTACAAAGGCATGGATGAGTTTTTCCAGGTCTTTATGCGGGATATACTGCCTGGCCTTAGAAATAAGGCGGAGTTGGTATAAACTCGATCTAACAACAGCAGACACTTGTCTATCAAGTTTAAATGAGCTGTCAAGTAACACGCCCAAATTCCTAACAGTGTCGGAAAAGGAGCTAGTGAGAAAACCAAAAGCATCACGAAGTTTGGCACGAAGGACGTCACTGCCAAAGACCACAATTTCAGTTTTCTTATCATTAAGGATAAGAGTATTTGCCAGGAGCCATTGCCTGACCTCACACATGCACTCTCGAAAACTATTCAAGGACAAAGCTAGGTCATCATTTAACTCAAAGTAGATCTGAATGTCATCGGCATAATAATGAAAAGCGATGTGATATTTCTCAAAGATAGCACTTAATGGAAGCATGTACAATGAGAACAGAGTAGGGCCTAACACAGATCCCTGAGGGACACCACAACAGACAGGTACAGCGAAGGAAGAGGAAGTGGCCAAGTGAACCGAGGAGAGCCGATTGGACAAGTATGATTTAAACCAATCCAAGGCAACACCCTTGATGCCTACAGCGTGCTCAAGTCTCGCCAATAGGATTTTATGATCAACCATATCGAAAGCCGACGATAAATCCAATAGCACTAGGACCGAGGAGCGCCCATTATCAGCCATTAGTAGAAGGTCATTGAGAACTCGGAGCAGCGCTGACTCAGTGCTATGATGTGGTTTGAAGGCCGATTGGAATTTATCATTAATGCTATTCTCATCCAGGTAGGCCTGGAGTTGAAGCAACACTATCTTCTCAAGAATTTTGGCCAAGAACGGAAGCTTGGAAATCGGCCTATAGTTCGCATAATCATTATAATCGAGGTTCCTTTTTTTAAGAACAGGCTGAATTATAGCATGTTTAAAGGCTGATGGTATGCAACCAGAGAGCAAAGAAGAGTTCAAAAGGGACAATATACTAGGTCCAATTGCACTAAAACAGTCCTTAACTATACGAGATGGAAGAACATCATATACGAGATTAGTATTGTTCAGTTGTTCAACCAGACGCTTAAGAGTAGGGAGTGAAACGGGTTCAAACTGATAGAAGAGGAACAGTCAGGGGTAAACGCAGGGCCTGTCATTAAAGGAAGAGCAGATTTAAGAGATGAGACTTTATCTAAAAAATAATTTAAAAATTGTTCGCAAAGAACCGTGGAGCACGGCAGCGGCATAGTGGGGCAGGGGTTGACCACAGAGTTAAAAATTTTAAATAAAATTCGAGGATTGTTACCATTGGTAGAGATAATTTTTGAAAGAAAAGCTGCTTTAGCCATTTTGGCAGCAGTTTGAAACTTCAAGCGACTAGTACGTAGGATGTCGTAAGATGCCTGGAGTTTATCTTTCCTCCACCTTCTCTCATCCCGCCGACACGCACGTCGTAGAGCGCGAACAGAGTCACTTAACCAACATTGTGAGTAAGTTCTGGGGCGCTTCATTTTAATAGGTGCCACAGTGTCGAGGATGGAGGAACATGTAGTTAACAGGGTATTGGCAAAATTCTCAACCATATGAGGGGTAAGACAATCTGACGTAATAGATGCAGAATACACAAAAGAAGCAGAGAATTTCACCACAGTATCAGCATTAACAGTACGCACATCACATAATAACGTTACATGTTATTATGTGATGTTACTGAAATCATCATGAATAACAGGAGTGGTGATTCCTGTAACTTTGTGTATATAATTTGGCATTTCTTACTGATGTAGGCCAAAAATAAATACATAAACTGAGCACCTGATGGCTTTGAACTTTTGTTGTCCATCTTCCATTGGTTTGAATTTTGCGCTCCAGTACAAACACAAATCCCCCAACCCGAGGATCAGCACAATTAACCTAACAGACCTACACCTTAGTTCACAGATTCACTTTGTCTAAGGTTGATTTCTGGGATTTCACACAACCCAGGATTCAGATCGTGAATCCATGATGGGCTTGGATTTACATCATTATCAATGAAATGTGCTCTACTTGGAAGCAGCCGGCCCCGCCCCTTTTGACGGGTTGTGTGAGACTTTAAATCATCAAACTGTAAATTATAAATTTAAATTGTTATTGATCCTTTACCCCGAGTCCTAAAGTGTAGATTTATTTTCTTACTCTTCTTATATTTATTGTTTGTTTACTTGCACCGCTGTAACTGCAGCCTCGTCGTCTCGTCTCTCTATATGCTGGACTGTCTGTAGCGGAGATGACAATAAAGTTTACTTTGGCTTCAGCAGCGCGCAGGCGCACCGAGGGCTCTCGCGCTCACTTTATATAATTTAGAAAAAACATCGGTGCAGATTATAAGTCTGTATCATAATATCTGTTTGTTGTGTTGTTTTTATTTTGTTTTGCGAGTTGGTTATTAGATGCCGCTCCAGCCAGCCAGAGACTCCCCGCCGTAATAAACTACGTATTCTCTTATTGCTGTTACCAAGTTCCTGTGAAAAGCAGATTTTTCCCACTGCTGACTCAGCTGGATCAGGGAGAGTGACTGAGGCAGATATTGAGCTGTCAGTGTTTTTATATAACATTAAAGTCCCTGAGGGTATGGCACCAAGCACCATTGAGAATTCCCCAACACTGTTTGACAAGTTTGACGAGCATCTTGACTTTTGGTCTTTGGATATTAACAGTCCTGGATATGTGACTTCTTGTTTAACAGAAATGTTACAGAGAGCATTTGCAGTGCAGCCTTTAATTGCTAGTAATTCACATTTTTTTAGATTTCGACATAAAGCAGATGCCTCAGAGAAATCACTAATAACACTAAGGGCTGGACGGATTTGATTTGCATTCTTCAAGAAGAGTGTGGTGTCATCAGCTAGCTGGCTGATGATGAGCTCCTTATCAGCTGTGCTGATTCCTTGTATAACAGGTCAAATCTCGGGGTGGAGTCTTAATCATTTTAATTGAGCTATTGCCATTCGTGTACAAGGTTTTGATAGCTTTACAGAAAAATGCCAAATTTTTCCAAAGACTGGAAAATAAATTGATGTTCAATTGTATCAAAAGCCTTTTAAAAATCCAGGAAGAGAATGAAGCTATAGTCAGATACCAAATCAGAGTAATCAAGTAGATCTAAAACCAGTCTCATGTTCTTAGAAAGGTGTCTGTTTCTCATAAAGCCTGATTGTGTCTCATCGATAATTGTGTCCAAGAACTCTTTCATTCTGTTAGCAAGTACTAAAGCCATAATCTCATAGTCATCATTGAGCAGACAGATGGGTCTCCAATTATCAATAAGAAGTAAGTCTTTGTTTGGCTTTGGAATAAGTGTTATGAGACCCTGAGTAAGAGTAGGAGGGAGGATGTTATTCTCTACACTTCCTATGAAAAGCTGCAGTAAGAACGGAGCCAGGAGATTAGAAAATGATTCATAAAACTCTGCAGTTAAACCATCTGTGCCGGGAGATTTGTTGGCCTTAAGTGCAGAAATAGGATTACAAACGTCCTCCACAGTCAGAGGGCTGTCACAGTGACTTCTATCTTCCACAACAATAGTTTTTAGGTTTTTAATATTATTGAGAAACAGCGTTGAGACATATATATATATATTCTACTTTTCTAAATGATTGACTATTTCAATGGAGAACCTAAATGACACGGACCCGTGTTTGTTATTACATATCTCTATTTTGAATGTGACAAGTCTATCATTGCCTGTTATTCATAGGTATTAACATAGTTTTTGGCCTTTTTTCCTCTATAACAGTTAATTGACTCTTTACAGTGGCCTGCTATGGTTAATAATAACATGTTCAGTCATGAGTGAAATCAAAGCTTTTCTTCACTTTAGCATTTAACATTCCCAACAATATAATGTGATACCTTAATTAAAACACAGCTAATAAAACACAATTTTCTTAATGCAAACATCAGTGACTCAACATTAGCAACCAAAGGGTTCAGTCTGCAGCTCACACTCATGTGAAGCTACAGCCTCCCCCTTTAGTCTCTGTCATCCTTCTGCTCCTGCACAAACAAAGCAAGACAAAACCTCCACCCTTCTTCTACAGGCTGGGTGAATTGTTGTGGACATTCACTAATCCTAAAGTCGGCACCGTTTTTGTCTCAGTATCAAGTCAGTTAAACTTTTAGTCGTCAGTCCATCACAGTCCAGTCACATGCATACATCCACACACATTCATACCAGATATTGCTGATAATGGAGTCTCACGCGCAGCCTATTCGAGCCTCCATCACCAGCAAGATGATGTCATCATTTTAAAGGAAAACAGCTCCTTGTTTTTGGACTGGATTGACTCGCTGCAATCCTTTTAGGCTCAGGACTTCTCATGTGATCAATGTCACATATAAGTGAATTTCTCCCAAGCCCATTATAATCATGGAGAAAAACACTTTGCCACTGTTTCCAGTAAGAATATTTTATAGCGCTTTAAAGTTCAACCTCTCAGGTCTGGATTAAAGAGCTGATTTGTTAAATCGGGAACTCACAAAATACCAAAATATCACCACCGGTGGATCACACCTCTCAGATGTTCTTATCTCAGTGCACTGTAACAAAAGCACAAACAAACGCAACCAATAAAATACTAATAAAGTAACAAATACTGGGGCCCATTGCAAACATGTCCAAGCATAAAACCATCTTTCTCTCTCTTAGAGAAAGAAAACAATCCAAACCTCACTGATAAAATCAACCTAGTGTCAAGCAAAACCCAAAAATCAACCAAAACTTCACCAGAAAGTTTTCCTCCCTCCCGGGACAATATTGTGCAGGAATACAGGCACCGTAACTCCTTTTGCACTGACAAAAACATGTTGGATTTACTTGATTCAATAGTGGACACTGGTTGCACACAAAGGTTTTGCTTTGGCAGAAACTTAAACAACTGAGTTAAATCAACACAACCTTTTCATATTCAGTAAAGCTGCATGTTGTGTTCATAAAACACGATTGAAACATGTTCAGATGGAGTAAGTTGAGCTCCTGGAACATTTTAATCCTTCAATTGAAATTGAATGGGTCTACAACAACTACCATCCTCCTATCTCTATCCTGGTTGCAGCAGGGCTGGGAAATAACCCTGAAGTGATAGGTTACCAGGCAGGGTACACCCTGGACAGCTCACCAGTCTATCAGATAGAAACACACAGCCGTTTACATTCATGGATAATTTAGCCCAGGACCTTCTTACTGTGGAGCAACAGCACTAACCAGCATGCCAACAATGGAGGAAATACAGGAAAGCTATGATTTCCTGTATTTGAGGCAGAATTCTTTTGTTCTTGCCCTTGACAGGTTAATCCACAATAAATAGCAACAGCATGCATGTGGTGTGTGTGTCGTTGTCTGCCTCTTATAACTCCAGTGATTTTCCTGTAGTTTGAAATCTTATGCGGTGTTGACACAATAATTTGTTGTAAACCAGGAAATTCCCAACTGTGGTAGAAAGCACAGCTTAGCCTTAGCAAATGTTCAAAGAAAAGTCGTCACTTCCTGATTTCTGCTTCACTGATAAATATTGTCACACTGGGGTTTTTGCAAATGATATCAGTGAGCACTGTGTGGCAGCTGGAGTCAGACAACTGAAGCTCCCACAATCAAGACCACAAACAGCTTTCAAAGGAGATTTGAAGCTTTTCTGGCAGCAAGCTTCATGATTTATGGGACTGGAACTGGAACAGAAACTACCTGATCACCAATGGTGAGCTGGCATGGAATTATTTTTATGACATTTTATCAAAGTTATAAATAAGCATGCCCATTAACACATAGTGAGTGAGCATGTTGTCTTCCCACGCAGTGAACAGCGGATGCTAATGTTTTTGTCACTTTTTACAGAGTCAAACTCAAAGTAAGGTCAGTGCTTCCACGCTTTAAACGCTGCACGCTCACACTCTCTCCACACTCGATAGATTATCCATTGTTCATCTGCACACAGCTGCGGTTTTAGTAACGCAGTAACGCAGCGTGCTTACGGGAAAGTAACAGTAATCTAATTACCTTTTTTGCAATAGTAATCCCTCACTTTACTCGTTTCTTGAAAAAAGTAATCGGATTACTGCCCATCTCTGGTCGGAGCTGTGCACTTGTGGGTTCCACCTTGTGTACACGTTTATCTTTGCTGTGTGTACTTGTACCTCTGAGTGGAAGCTGAACTCTTGAGTTCGAGTATCGAAGCATCAGCTGTGACGTTAAAGTCCAAACAGCTCGTTCATTTGACGTGCAAATGAACGAAGGTAACGCCGTTTTCATGTGGATGTGTCACTGAGACACTTTCCACATCCACAGCTCACAAAATGGGAAAACTATAGAAGTATAACAATGAAGAAGTTACTATGTTACGGGTCCCAAGGATGAAGACCTCGATGACAAATATGTTACCTGTAAAAGCAGGTGAAGAGCAGAGTAAGGAAGACACGATGCGTCTCTGCTTTCCTCCAGAACGTGTCTGAGTCTGATTTATTTCACACAAATAAATGCTATAAAACACTAAACATGAGCTTTCAATATACTGTTCAGCTGGTTCCTCATTCACATCAATGACATTTACTTATTTCACAACATCAGTGAAATATACTCTTTTTAACTGGTTCAGTTTCTCAAGTTCACACTTCTTTCCATAACAGCTACATCCTTTTATCATATCAATAAACACATCACATTGTCTTCTGCAGTGTCTTACTGGCTAAACAGTTCTATTCAATAACAGCATTGGTAAATACATTACATTTGTTCCCTCCAGTAATTTACTGGCAAAATCACTATTTAGTGCATCATGAAACACAGCTTGTTGAATCAACCCATGAATGCCTCTGTTAGCTACACAGAGTTGCTCAGAGTGCTTGTGTTACACTAGCTAATCTACTCAGTCACTTTAACAGAACTATTAACATTCACATCTCACAGAACTGATTTGATTGGAGCATTACAACACGTTTGCACACTTTTGTTTTTGCTGATGTTTTCCAGGAGGCGGTGTATTATTTTGTTTCTCCTGGGTTTTATTTATTTTATTTATTTATTTATTTATGTAATTTTTTTTTTTTTTTTTTTTTGTTTGTTAGTGTGTTGTTTGTTTGCTTGTCTTAGTTTGTTTGTTTGTTTAGAAATGGACAGAGAACTGACAGTATGATTATTGCAGTTGTATATTTATTTATTAATGTTTCTGTCCATCCAAAAATATTAATAAAAAAAAAAAAAAAAAAAAAAAACAACACGTTTGCACAGAGCATAGGAGCGCACTGACTCTGCTTCACGAGCGCTCCACCTAACGAGCGGGCTCGCGGTGCGGTCGCGCGGGACACTCCTCTGGTTTTCTCCCGTGTTTACATATAAATAACTTTGGCGGACCGCCTTAACTCTCCCATTCACATTAACGTGGGTAACCATGGTGACAATAAACAACATTTTCGGTGCGAGCACCGTGTACCGACCTGTAAAAGCAGGTGAAGAGCAGAGTAAGGAAGACACGATGCGTCTCTGCTTTCCTCCAGAACGTGTCTGAGGAAGCAGCGGAAGGTGGGCTCCACTTACTGCACCCCGAAACCCCGGAGCAAGCACCAAAGTTCCGCCCTCACTGCTTTCTAACATAAAATGAATCCCTGTTACATGGATTTTCTATCCTCTTAAAGAAACTGAAAATAAATACATATAGCAATGAAAAATGTCCCGTTACATGAGTGTTTTACACAAAATAATATTCATGTGGTCATTCCCTCACAGGGGTGCCACAACTACACTGCTGTTTTGACAGAGACACAGTGTGTTTATCTAACTTGGCTGAAGCCAAAGTTCTCCAGACAAATTCAGTCTGTTTCTGCCAAGTGTGAACTCACTGGATGAGCGCCAGATACACAGAATCAAAAAGGGATAAATTACTTTTCTTATGTCATGTTCCCGTCACAAACTGGCTCAAGGAGAGGGGAAGCAGGAGTCCACAGATGAAATGTTCCTATAAATAAAGTGGAATTTATTCAAACTTTACCAAAACTTCAACACATCAAATACAAGCAGTTCAGCAGGGAGTGGATGTGTGTTGCATGTGCCAGGTGGATGCAGAGAGAGGCCAGGGCCACGTTCAAACCTGAACACGCTGCACAGTGTTTTCTTCCATTTGTTAGGGATGAATGAAATGCTTCCTTGAAAGGATGTGTGCAGTCACCAGTGGGCGTGGAAGCATGTGCGCCCTCATTTGGTGGGTGTGCAAGAAAAGTCATCCTGTCACACAGCAATGCCTACATAAATCACACCACTCTGCTTAAAATAATAATGTTTAGTGAAGCAGGTGAAGCAAAGGGCTGCTTTTAATAGGCTGGGAGACCCAGGTGTGCTGCTTTAGCTGCTGAGCCTCTTATGACAGAACAGCGGAGAGTGGTAAGAAGGGAGGAGGGGGTCTGGCTGTGTTTGTGAACGATAGATGGTGTAACTCTGGGCATTTCTCTATCAAAGAGACGCTATGCTGTAAGGACATTGAGCTGCTAGCGGTTAGCATGAGACCGTACTATCTACCACGAGAGTTTACACACGTGATTATCAGAGGTGTGGACTCGAGTCACATGACTTGGACTCGAGTCAGACTCGAGTCATTAATTTTATGACTTTAGACTTGACTTGAAATAATGTTCTAAGACTTGTGACTTGACTTGGACTTTTACACCAATGACTTGGGACTTGAATTGGACTTGAACCGGTTTACTTGAAAAGACTTGATATTTTACCCCAAATATAAAATTTAACATGCATATTATATAGAGATTGAAAATGTGACGTCATTCACGGGTAGAACCGCAAAGGATTCTGGGAACTCGTGGCAAGCGGTACTATCGCACGCAGGCTTTCAATTGAAACCAGTCACACAGCGATAAAAAGAAACACAAAAATGTCAAGAAGCTGTTGTATTATTAACTGCAATAGCCGGTCACATGACAGCCACGGGAAGCCGACGGGTAAAGAGATCGGTTGTTATCGGATTACGTCGTTGAAGAGAAATTGTTCGAGCCATGTTTCCGAAGTAACAAAGATGCGACTGGATTTCAGCCATTCAAAGACCAATTATAACGTCCCAGAACCCTCCAGCTCACAGGTTAGTCTGCTCCAAGCATTTCCACAAAGGTCAGTCTGCTGTTGTAGTTAATGCGTCATTTTCTTAACATAATTGGTGATATAGGTTACAAGCAAGTCTGGCGCTGAACAGAAATTGTTGCGCTATGCTCCTTTATTTATTGTGCATAAATAGTGAATTGTCCTGACACAATATTGCGTTTCGCTTCTGTTATTATGGTACACTGACAAAAACATATACTTTTATTCACAGGATAAAACAGGTTTTTTGTATCACTAATTGCCCAGTACGATTACAGCATACAATATTATTGTCACTGCTACATTTCTGTGATGCTACCAGAAATTATTTCCACTGCTAATTAATTACCGTTGAGCTCAAAGGTCCTATTAATAAACTGTTAAGGAATGTGTATTTATGACGACAATTTGTGAGACTGGTAAACTTATGATAGGTACGATGGTCTTTACTTTCTACACGGTGCATTTCAAGGTCCCTGTACCCATCCGTCGGTAAACTGTACCTGGGCTTGTTGCAGTGACCTGAAGTTACTAAACTTCATGAGTGTATGCACTCACTCCAAGAAGCGTATAATTATAAATATGCATATAAATATGCTACGATGAGATAGCTGACTTCATCTAACTAGCAAATGTTGTCCAGGCTACGTTGGTGATACAGTTTTTTTTAATGTGTATGATATTTTTGTCATGCGATTTTAAAGCCGGTCCTACAAGCGCATCCAAGAATAACATGCAGCTTATCTCAGAACTGTCGGTGAAAATTATTCTTGGAGCTAGGTTTAATTGAGCTGCATTTTAAAGAGGTGCAATTTCACAATTTGTGTATATTTTCTAAGTTCACTATTTTGTCATGTGTTGAGAAAAACACAGATTTAAAAATTACATGGTCTAATATTTACATTTAGCATATAACTGCAACATGCTTTTTTTCGTTTTTTTTTTAAAGACTCGAAAGGACTTGAAATTCAAAATTTCAGACTTGTGACTTGACTCGGACTTTTACACCAGTGACTTGAGACTCGACTCTGACTTGCCTGACATTACTTGAGACTTGACTTGAGACTTGAGGATAAAGACTTGAGACTTACTTGAGACTTGCAAAACAATGACTTGGTCCCACCTCTGGTGATTATGATAGCTGTGTATGTCCCGCCCTCTGCTAACGCTGCAGCAGCCTGTGAGGTCCTGCACACTGTAACCAGCAGACTCCAAACACAGCACCCTCAGGCCCTTTTCCTGATCTCTGGGGACTTTAAAGATGATGTAACCATTTAATTATGGTTACATAATTAATTATGTAATAAATTATGCAAAATGCAAAACGCTCAGCTGTGTCTCCAATCAAAGCTCTGTAACTTCAGAGGTGATGTTCATATGTTGACTAATGGTTTTCTTTCATTTTTGATGTACTGCAGAATATTTGTATAAAATCCAGGCCAGGAAAATCTCCTTCATGTGTTTCTGTGTTTTGTCTTCAGCTACGTTGACACAAAGGCCTCTGCTGTGACGCTCACACCTTTGATAAAGTCTGGAGAGTGTCAGCTTCCTGTTTATAGATACAAAAATATGTAATGTTGTGAACTCTGGCCGCAGCGGCGCAAGAAAAAGGAGAATTACGGGAAGCACTCACAACAGGTAAAATCAAAATAACAAAGTAAAGTAGGATAAAATAAAAACCAACAAAAGAACAACACAATATACTTCCCCGTACTGTTACTGCTAACCTCTGTTAACCTAGTAACTCTTACCTTCTAACTGACAGCTGGTCAATAAACGAGCTCCATAAACGCTCCATATTCACCTTTACATGGAATATAAAGGGAAAAGAAGAAACACAGTGCTGTGTCAGCGTTAGACATATAGATATATCCTTGCTTTTAATACATTTGAAGGTGGGTGGGAGAGGTGCTTCTCCGCGTAGTCTACGGTCTCTTTGGGATCGCTAAAGCTTTTCCTCACATCACCATGGGTCACTAACAGCTTTGCAGGGTATAGCAGTCTGTACCTGACGCCGGTCATCCCACGTAGTCTTCCTCTCATATTTGCAAATGCGGCTCTGCGTTTCCAACAGAGGGAGGGAAATCTGGGAGGATGTTTATTTTAAAAACCCTTATACATCAGGTTCTTGTTCTCTGCAGCTTTCAGCAGAATTTCCTCACCAATGTGGTAGTAGTGCAATCTCAAGATGATGGGCCGAGGAAGATGACTTTGTTTGGGACGCTGGCGATTCACTCTATGTGCTCGATCGATGAGTGGCTTCTCCTCGAGAGATAGCGCCTCCGCCAACAGGTGTGAACCAACTCAGTCATCTTGGGTCCCTCTGTGCCTTCTGGTATTCCTGCAGTTCTTAAATTATTCCTCCTGGAGTGCCTCAAGAGCTCCACATCTCTCATCTAACTTCTTTACCTCCGCAGACAAACGCTCCACAGTGGCCTGGAGAGTGGCGATGGTGTCAGAGTGGTTCGAGGCACAGTCCTGCAGTTCAGTCAAAGTGTTATCATGCCTGGCCACGTCGCTTTTTATGTCCGAAATTGAGGGCTGGATGCTCTGGTTCAAGGATGATATCTCGCCTCCTATGGTGGTAGAAATCTCTAATATGCAAGTGTCCAGTGCTAGTTAGTTAGTTCTAGTGGTTAGTGGGGCTTTATTTGATGATTCTAGTGTGTGTTACATTGTTGTCATATTGTTGAGTCGCAGAGCTGTACAGTGTTACAGTTTCTGTAGAGTCTGGTATAAGGAACTCAGATCCCTCTGTGAATAATGTTCACTGAAACTGATCTGTAGTTAATGAACTAGTCAGGATTTACACTAGAGAATGTTTCTGCCATTACATGGCCTGTATTTGTAGAGCGCTTTACTCGTCCCTAAGGACCCCAAAGTGCTTTTTTGCCCAAGGACACAACGACCGAGACTGTCCAAGCCGGGGCTCGAACCGGCAACCTTCCGATTACAAGACGAGCTGCCAACTCTTGAGCCACGATCGCCCCACATATTGTTGTCTTTTGTTGCAGACACCAAGTGTTGAGATCCTGTCTCAACCTCCTACATTCTTCCAGCAGGTTACACATTATTTTTTGTATTTGGAATCAAATATATGTGTCAGTTGGGCCTAGTGCAGGGGTCAGCAACCTTTAACACCCAAAGAGCCTTTTGGACCCGGTTTCCACGCAAAGGGTCAGGGTTCGGGAAAACACTGGGAGCCGCAAATACTTTGTGACATCTAAAATGAAGATAACACTGTGTATATTGTTTTTACCTTTATGCTTTGTGTGAACAACTACAGTGTGTTGCTTATGAAATCCATGAAGTGCTACAGAGAAAATTACATTTGATTTATGTAATGAACACATTTTGAGCTCTTAAAGAAATATAACAAAGGAAAGCTGAACTCCAATGATCCATGTAGCAAACACAAACTGTTATATCGCCTTTGGGCTTTTGGAGCCTTGACCTGACTTTTAAAAAATAATTGGAAAAAAGCTCTATGCTGCTACAAAATGAAAAATAGATATTTGCAAAATTCTGCCCAAGTATGTATTTTACCTGGTTACTGCGTGTGGTGGGCGTGGTCTGCAGCGCCGCTGCAGGGGAGGCGGACGCACCTGAGCGGCACCCGCAATCACGCCTTAACGTCTGTGCTCTCTCTGCTGTTGTTGGTGTGTGTCGGGCTGTGAGCTGCAAAGCTACAGCCGGCTGTGTGCGCACAGCAACCGTGTGTGTAAAGTGGTCAATAAAGAGATGCTGAAAAGCGCGTTCATGCAAACATCGTCGGGTCTGCCGTGATATGTTTACAACGGGACTTCTGCTCCTGAACCTCTGCGCACAGCGTCTGCAGGTCGGGGCTGTACGAAGTCACTTTATCTCTACAGCCTTGAAAGCCCATTCACTCACACATTCACACAGTATGTGTGTGTCTGTGTTACACTGTGGACATCCCTTCTGTTGGAGCGCCATCTTGTGGCAGGTTTAAGAAATGTTCTTCTTGTAAATCCAAACTGATGCACCTCCATAGCAGACTGTGGAGGCTTTCAGTGACATGAAGACTTGATTTATACTGTCATATTCTCCTGTTACACAAAGCACAGCACGCTGAACATGGATGAACTGAAACTCCCAGCATCTGACTGAGGAAAAGCACAAATCATTCTCACACTGACTCCTGCTTGATTTTAGATTTGCTTTCAAATCCTCACACTTTCATATGAAGCACTAAATGGGCTCCAGACTGTTTATCTCAGCTTCCTGTCAAACACACTGCTGCTCACACCGAGGCTCAGTTTACTCCTCCAGCCTGGCTTAACCTGCTGTCTGTTAAAAACAGTCCCACACTCCTCTGTTTAATCCTTCTGATCAGACTCTTTGATTTTGTATTGTTTTTACCTGAAGTTGTGTTTTTGACATGGTTCTGTCTGTGAAATAAAGCTCACACACACACTGCTACAGTCCTTCATACACTTAGAAACGAAGCTGCTCCTTTCCTCAGTGCTGACACATAAAGAAGAGTTGCTTTTATATCCAACACGTCTCTGTTCCAGAAAACAGCTTCAGCAGCCTCTGAGTCTGAACTTGGAGTTGGTTATAAGCCACAGGCCTGTGTGCACAGCAATGAGGAAATATAATGCAGTAAGTGAAACATGGATGTGTGGAACAGATTATCCCAAAGGTTGATTCTGTTCATCTGGACGTTCTCAGAAACGTTTGCTCACTGATCAGGTGACTTCTTCAGTCTCAGCTGACTGCAGCTTTACAAGCTTACAAACAGCACATTTGCACAATGACTGAAAGCAGCAGCACCTGATATATATGATACTAATATAATACATATACATATATAATCCATACTAATGATGAAGGAACTGAGCTCACAGTCCATTGTTCATTCAGTGAACTACTCAGTTTATTTTGGGCCTCAGAAATGCTCACTCTGTTTGTACATCACTGTCAGCAATAGACTCATTCTGCTGTGTGGACAGGAACACATGTGACATCACTTCCTGTTTGTTTGTGACTGAAGAGGAAGAAGTTTACAAGGAATCATTTAGAAGAGTTTCAAACATCAACTGATTGAATCCATGAATCTGAAAACGTGTTTGTGAGTGAAAGAGACAGACATGTACAGACTGAACTATCTGTTCAACAGTCAGAGTGTTTCTGTAACAGGAGACACTCTTTACACTCCACTCAGCACAGGGACACTGAGGAACCACGAGAGACATAAAACCCAGGATAAAGAGTTTGAGTGAATGTGGTGTTGAAGGTGTGGAGGTGGATCAGAGTGTCAGAGGAGACTCTGTAGAAGGACAGAGTGCCAGCAGGACAGTCCACATACACTGCTGCTCTGTTAGAGACAAAGGAGGAGGAGGAGGAGGAGATGGATGTTGATCTGCTATTGTGCCTGACAGACTGAGGACCATCATCAGAGCACCACAGACTCCAGGACTGATCATTGTATCCAAAAACACAGTCACTTCCTCCTTTCCTTCTGATGCTTCTGTAACTCACTGATATATCAACGTTTCCTCTCCACTCGACCTCCCAGTAACAGCGACCAGTCAGACCATTTCTACACAGCAGCTGATAAACATCAAATCTGTCTGGATGATCAGGATATGACTGAACCTCCTCCACATGTGTCACCTTCCTGTTGTTGTCAGACAGTTGGAGCTCTGTGTTCACTGTGTTTGTGTCGATTGTGAGTTGACAGGAATCTGATGGAGAGAACAAACACAATCCAGCTGCAGTTATTGATCCATCATCTGTTCATTGATTGACACTTTGATGATGACTCCTGACATGATGAAGATGGTTGAATGTGTGCTGCTTTGTTTTCATGAATCCCATTAAAAACACACTTACACTTCCTC
>NC_138941.1:1232500-1547500 GCF_965226115.1 Aulonocara stuartgranti | reverse complement strand
CCCGTCCGTCGGCTAAACGCTTGATTGAAACTTCAATGCGACAGTGACACCAAGTAGAATTATAAATGTCACATAGCCCCAAACATGTCTTTTTCAAAGCCTGCGGTGAAGAGAAAGGTTGGTGATGAGCACCGACAATTTCAGGAAAAGTGGGAAATGCAATATTTCTTTGTTGAGCACAGGGGCACCCCGACCTGTCTTATTTGCACAGAGAAAGTTGCGCTGCACAAGGAATACAATTTGAAACGTCATTACACAACTAGACATGCTGAGCTGGATGCAAAATACCAGGGAGACGAGAGAGCGAACCGGGTTGCCAGTCTTAAAACAGATCTACTGAGGCAGCAAGATTTCTCCAAGAAAGCAACCAAAGAGAATAATGCAGCAGTCGGAGCCACGTGGTTAGTGAGATGATTGCTAAAGCAGGGAAGCCATTCACAGAAGGTGCATTTGTCTAAAAGTGCATATTGCAGGCTGCAAATATAGTCTGTCCGGGAAAGAAAGGTCAGTTTAGCAACATCAGCCTTTCTGCCAACACCGCAGCAGATCGCATTTCTGACCTGTCAAGTGACATTTATGACCAACTGTGTGAGAAAGCCAAATGTTTCAGTCTATACTCAGTCGCTCTTGATGAGACCACAGACATCACCGACACTGCCCAGCTCCCAATGTATGTCCGTGGTGTTGATGACAGTTTTGAAGTGATGGAGGAGCTGCTCACAGTAATTCCAATGCATGGCCAGACCACCGCTCAGCAGATATTTACAAGCTGTGTGATGCCATTGAGAATGTTGGTTTGCCATGGAAGAGGTTTGTTGGAATAACAACAGATGGAGCGCCATCAATGACAGGGAGGAAAAATGGACTGGTGGCACAAAACAAACTGGAAGAGGAAGGCATGGAGGAGGCCATTGCTCTGCACTGCATCATCCATCAGCAGGTCCTTTGCAGCAAATGCCTGAAGTTTGACAATGTGATGTCTATTGTTGTGAAATGCATCAACCAAATCAGATCCAGGGGCTTAAAGCACCGAAGGTTCTGTGCTTTTTTAGAGGAAATGGAGTCAGAATATGGGGATGTGCTCGACTTCACTGAGGTACGTTGGCTCAGCAGGGGAAATGTATTAAAGAGACTTTTTGAGTTGAGAGCAGAAGTGAAGCCTTCATGGAGAAGGATGGAGTTAGTGTTCCTGTGCTAACTGATCCCAAATGGCTCATGGACTCAGCTTTTCTTGTTGATATGACACATGAGCTTAATGTACTGAACAAGACGTTACAAGGCCAGGGGCAACTTGTCAGTGCTGCCTATGACAACGTGAGAGCATTCTCCACAAAACTGGCGCTCTGGAAAGCTCAGCTCTCTCAGACAAACCTTTGCCATTTCCCAGCATGCAAGGCACTCGTGGATGCAGGCACACCATTCAGTGCTGACGAGTATGTTGATGTCATTTTGAGGCTACAGGAGGAATTTGATCACAGGTTTGCTGACTTCAAGACACACAGAGCCACCTTTCACATTTTTGCGGACCCCTTCTCCTTTGATGTGCAAGATGCCCCTTCTGTGCTTCAAATGGAGCTCATTGAGCTGCAGTGCAACTCTGAACTCAAAGCAAAGTTCAGGGAGGTGAGTGGAAAAGCAGACAAGCTTGGACAATTTTTGAGAGACTTGAGCCCTAGTTTCCCTCGGCTTTCCCGAATGTTCAAGCGGACCATGTGCCTTTTTGGTAGCACATACTTGTGCCAAAAGCTCTTCTCCACTTTGGACTTCAATAAGTCCAAGTACAGGTCCAGACTTACGGATGATCATCTTCAAGACATACTGAGGGTCGCAACTGCTTCCTCCCTCAGGCCAAATCTGGCTCGGCTATGCGAGAGGAAACGCTGCCAGGTCTCTAGCAGCAAGGAGTAGGCAAGAGAAGCCATGTTCAGAAGAACAGTTCATTTTCTACAGTGTTCCATTCATGTTCAGAAGAAGGGTATAGAACTGTTAATACAGACATTTCAATCTAAATACAGCAGATATAGAAGACTGAAAGATACACACAAGTTCACTGACTAAAAATATCTTATTATTGTTTTATTTATGTATTACAGATTGATTTATTTTCTTATTAATTCTTAATTTGTTTATTCATTTTTCATATTTTGTGTTAAAAAATAAAAATAAAGAGATTTGAGAAGATTGGAATTTTTTAACCATGCCTTTCTTGTGGAAAACCTAATGCGGCCCAGCCTCACCCAGACTCTGCCTGCAGCGGCCCCCAGCTAAATTGAGTTTGAGACCCCTGTCCTACACCATAAATCAGTAAGAGAGGGTACGACCTCTCTCATGGCCCCAAGTGGTGTGTGCATGCCAGAGCACTCTGGAAGGCACACAGAGTCTTTACATACTACTAAGGATCGAACCTCTATCATCATGCAATCGATTATACAACTCTAAGCATATATGAGTAAATATTTCTAAGCATAAATGACAATCAACAATATAAACCTTACAGCTGGTTTTAATAACAGAATTCATTTGTTTCTCAAATGAGAAAGAGCTATCGAGAAACACTCCTAAATCTTTAGTTCTTAACTTTTCCAGTGGGCCAAGGTCAACATTATTAGATAATGCTAATTCTTTTCCCCTACATTATAACAATGTGAGGAGTTAATGCTAAGTATACTGCCATTAGCGGCTAATTCTAATTAGGGGTGAATAATTATTAGTAGCTAATGCTAATATCGTTTTCTCTTCCCTTTTAACAATGTAGGCAGCTAGAGCTAGGTAGGCTGATGCTAGCAGCTAATGCTAATTTGACGTGAATTAGCATTATATTAGTGAGGAGTTAATGCTAACTAGGCTGCCATTAGGGGCTAACTCTAATTAGGTGAATAATTATTAGCAGCTAATGCTAATATTGTTTTCCCTTCCCTTTTAACAATGTGAGCAGCTAGTGCTAGGTAGGCTGATGCTAGCAGCTAATGCTAATTTGACGTGAATTAGCATTATATTAGTGAGCAGTTAATGCTAAATAGGCTGCCATTATTAACTAATGCTACTTTGACGTGAATTAGCATTATGTGCTAATACTAATACTGTTTTCCCTTACTTTTTAAACAATGTGAGCGGCTAATTCTAAGTACGCTTAAAAGCCGAGAAATGCGCCATATTTGATAGCTTGCTGCGAGACCTCACACCGAGCACATCTACTGCTGGTGGGTTGCCTGTTATCAGACCCGGAGTTAGCAACATTCCCCCAAAAAACACGAAGAGTAGAGTCCTGGCCCCTAGCCCTGCCAGTGTAGCAGAAATGATGACGGATGATGATGCAGCAGCAGCCGTTCTTCTCTGCGTGAGTAGCTTAATGTTGTCCGTGTGTAATTTACATTGAGTAGGCTAACCACGTTATTACATTAATGCATGTAAGGTGAACTAGCAAACATCATCATAGCTACATGCGGCTGTCTTCTTGTTTGATGGCAGATACTCCCTTCACTCTGGTCAAAAAGGCTAAAATGACCAAAGAAAAAGTGGAAAACAGCTAAACATGAGAGGTTTTTGGACAAAGTTTGTGCTTTTTCATTGGTTAAGCACTGCTTCCAGCCAAGAGTGATACCATATATGCCCCATAGCTGCAGAAAAGGCTAACATTGTTATCTTTTTACAAAAAAACAGCTGAACATGAGAGGTTTTTGGACCAATTTTGTGTTCTCCATTCTTTAAGCACCGGTTTGAGCACCGTTTAAGCACCGGCACCGTTTCAAAAGTACCGGTTTGGCACCGGTATCGGATCAAACCTAAACGATACCCATCCCTAGTTATAATTATGTGAGACGTTAATGCTAAATAGGCTTCCATGAGTGACTCCTTTCCCTTGCATTATAAAGATGTGAAGAGTTTATGCTAAGTAAGCTGCCATTAGCAGCTAATGCTAATACTGTTTTCCCTTTCTTTATACAACTTGAGCAGCTATTGCTAAGTAGGCCACTTTTCTCTGCTAAGGATTTGTGTGACCATGATGGAAACTCTGATAAGCTAATGCTGCTAAGCTAATGCTGTTTATGGGCCCTGTTAGAATCAATATTTCATTCTCATTCTGTTGTTTGAGAACAATAACAGAAAAATATGCACTTGAGAACAAATTTATTGGTAATTCAGCTGTGAATGTACAGTTTGTCATTATTTAAGCTTCCATTTCCAAATGTTAGCTGACACTTTATTAGGTACACTGGTATCTATATCAGGTACACCTGTGACCTAAATGTTCCTGCAAACAGACTCCTTGGAGACCCCCTACATAAATATCCATGTACTATCCAGCTAGACTAGTGTGTCTGTCCCTGAAAATATTCCTGCATGTGTGATTGTTCATGAGTCATCTGCAGGAAACAAACAGGAAGTGAGTGAAGGACACAGGAAATGTTTCCAGCTCTTCCTCTATCAGATTTTCTCTCCATACCTGAGAGTGTCCAGTCTCCAGCCTGGATCCTTCAGTCCAGCCGACAGCAGCTTCATTCCTGAGGGACCTGGATGATTGTAGCTCAGGTCCAGCTCTCTCAGATGGGAGGGGTTGGAGCTCAGAGCTGACGCCAGAGAAGTACAGCCTTCCTCTGTGATCAGACAGCCTGAAAGACTGCACACACAAAACAACAATCTATCTGTCAACAGATGTTTTCTCTTTGTCACAATAACATCTATCCATCCATTGTAACTTTATTTATAACTGACAATACCCAACAGACAACAACAGTCATCTGAAGCTGTTTAACAGTGTAAGGTAACCGCCTCCACTGTGAGCAGCACTTGGTGATGGTGGGAAGAAGAACTCCCTTTGACACAAAGATCCTCCCAGTGAAAACAGGCTCCAGGAGGAGCATCTACCATGACTGGTTGCAGGGTGAGGGGAAAGAGAAGAGATGAGCTCAGAGAGAAAAGAACAAAACAGAGAGACAAAAGTTAAGGACATGCAGTAGTGACATATAAAAGCATCAGGAGTGAAAAGAGGGGAGAAGAAAGCAGAGCATCATGGGAAGTCCGCCAACAGCCTGAGTCTATAGCAGCATAACTAAGGGATGGTTCAGGGTCACCTGATCCAGCTCGAACTATAAGCTTTATTAAAAAGGAAAGTTTGAAGCTGATCTTCAAAGTAGAGAGGGTGTCTGTCTCCTGAACTCAAACTGGGAGCTGCTGCCACACCCAGTCCAACATAGCCAGGCTTTCTTTGCTGCTTTGACAAAACCTCAAATCCCAGTCAGAGATGATGAGCATCATCACAGTGATGATCATTTCTCTGTAACCCAGGCTTTCTGCTTCAGGATCTGTGCACGCTCACAGAACAAGGAGACCTTTAAACATCATTTCACTAAATGGATGGACTGAGCTCAGCCTACAGATGAACTGGTGCCAGAGATCATAAAGAACATCAAACAGTCAAATTCAACACTTTTAATGGAAATATGAGATTAATGCTGCAGACAATCATGAACCTGCTGAATTCATGAACATCAAGAATGCAGCGAGTGGTAAAATAAAGATTTGACCTCAGTGTGCTCAGTGTTCCTGTCTATTCCTAACATATTCCTAACATGATAGCTGCACTTTAGAGCTCTAAAACTGGAACTGACACATGTTTAAACTCTACATGTTACTCAGTACATTCAGTTCTGACACTCGCCCACAGTCCAACAAAGGAAACATGGAGATCACATCAGTTTGTCACCAAAGTCTAATTATTAGGGCAACTTAACCTGTTATAATCTCGTTAACTCATTAACTGATTAACGTCAGCAATTATTTTAATCACAGTTTTTAAAATCATGATTATTGTGAAAGTGCTCACTGGCTCTGAATATAAAAGCCATGGGTCACAGGAGGGATGTTGATCAGTGCTGGCTTGAAATGGGCGTCATTATGCTTCTCAGCCAATGGGAGCATTGAGGGTGGGCCTAATACTACTGCAGCGCTCACATGACCCAGGACAGAAAGAAAGGGGCGGGGACAGAAACATGGAGACAGGTACAGATCTTTGACATGTTCATTTTAAACTGTTCCAGGAGGCAGTGTTGATACAACTAAAGTTATCTGTTGTTGAAGAAGTCGGTCTGAGGAACGTTCTTAGGATCAACAAATGACGGCATGTATGAGCCTCAAGACGCAGCATCACAAGAAGAACACATGAGCTGTAGAAAAAGGAGAGACTACGAAAGCCACGGTGTTACAACGTGAACCAGCTGTTGGTCTCTCTGGAGACTACTGGG
This sequence comes from Aulonocara stuartgranti, assembly GCF_965226115.1. Lineage (NCBI taxonomy): Eukaryota > Metazoa > Chordata > Actinopteri > Cichliformes > Cichlidae > Aulonocara > Aulonocara stuartgranti. The sequence continues at coordinate 1,541,258 of NC_138941.1, read as the reverse complement.
CGTGGCTGGGTAACCATGGTTACCTGGGAGTTACAGAAACGTGCAGAACATGTGATTCATGTTGCACAGCAGTGGGACATTTGAAATACAGTCAGCACACTCAGTACAGATAGTGCATCAAATATGATGCTGCTGCCAGACGTCTGCCTTTGAACACGTCCCTGCATCGCGCACAACACCAAGGTTGCCATGGCAATCACAGCTGACAGGGACAAAGTGCACAGCTGGAAGCCTGCAGGTATATTTAACATGATGTATTTCTCAGTGTCCTGTCTGTGTGTGAGAGACAAACAGCCTCTGTATGTGTGTGTAAATACAGCATGAATATGTAGAGGACATGTTTGTGGATATACCGTATTTTCACGACCATAAGGCGCACTTAAAAGTCTTAGATTTTCTTCAAAAAGTACGGCGCGCCCTATAGCGCAGTGCGCCCTTTGTGTTGTAAGGAGGACGCAGTAGAGAACACCATGAGAACACTAAAGGGTGAAGTGTGTGCGTTGACTTTATTGCACATACCTGTATAAAAGAAAAGGTATGTGCTTTATGCAGGACACCGTTGTTTTAACAACCCTGAAAATGGCAAAGAGACACGCTTACGAAGCACAGTTTAAACTGAAGGCCATCAGCTACGCGGAGGAACATGGAAATCGAGCAGCGGCGAGAGAATCTAAGATTAATGAATCGATGGTTCGCAAGTGGAGGAAGCTGGAAAACAAGCTCCGGCAGGTCAAGAAGACGCAGCTGAGTTTCCGCGGACATAAGGCGATCATCGAGCAAAGAACGAGCGGGAGAAGCGTTACGACGGTCACCATTCGGCTAAAAGCAGTTTCACTTTCACATTTTATGAAACGGTGCCATTTTTCCATCCGGACCAGGACTACGGTAGCGCAGCAACTTCCAGCGGATTATAAGGAAAAGCTGGCCATCTTCCGCTCCTACTGCAGCAAACACATCGGCGACAAACACATCCAGCGATGGATGACCGATGGAGACCACAGTTTCACCAAGAGTGGAAGGCAGCGCCGGGCGAGTTACGCCACAATTTGCCAATGGATTGTAGATGCTTGGGCTAACATGGCTGCTGGCACTGTTGTTCGAGCTTTCGCAAAAGCCGGTGTTCTGACAAAACGTCCAGGTTGATGGGTAGGACGTTTTGTCAGAACACCGGCATCATTTCCGAGGAGCCGCACGGCACGGAAAGTGACTCTGACAGTGAAGAAAGTGAACCTGGCATGTTTGATGGAGATTTAGCGCAGCTGTTCAATTCAGACACAGAGGATGAGGACTTCGATGGGTTTGATTGATGATAAAAATGTGAGTACCAAACTTTGTTTTGCTCCTGCTTTATTTTTAAATACGCACACTTGTATGCTTGTGTGTTGTTGATGATGACGATTACTGGTAATAAAAATGTGAGTAAGGTACCGAACTCAGGTTTGCTCCCGCTTTATTTTTAAATACGCATACGGTACTTCTATGCGCCCTATGATCCAGTGCGCCTTATGTGTGTGTTAAATACAGTAATGGCACACATAACTGAGACTGCGCCTTTTAGCACAGTGCGTCTTATGGTCGTGAAAATACGGTAAGTAAATGAAAGCTCTGCGTCATTTGAATCTTCTTGTTTCTGTTGCAGGTCTGTGACTGAACTTCTGGGAGGAGAAACGTTGGTTTCATGCTCTGTGATTCTGTGTTTTGTCATCTCTCTCAGGTGATGGAGAGCTCAGATGATGACCCCGCCTACGTGGTCAAATTCAGTCTACATTCAGAACAGACCTGGAGACACGCAAGCAAAATGCCAACATTGTATATGTGAAAACTGCTGCTGGAGCCAGATTCAAGGAGCTCAAGTGTTTACCCAGATCTTACTGAACTTACTGCAGGAACAGAGGGTTGTTGGAGGGAAACCTGTGGAAGCAACAACATCCGAGCCACCAGAGAAGAAGTTGGCCCTGTTGGTGCTTCATCAGAGTGTGAACAGGAGGAAGACTCAGCTGAGAACAGTGTGGTGGATACAGAGCAGAGCCCACCATCAGTACAGAGGCCTGTCCATCAGAGTGCTGCTCCAACATGCAGCACATGTACTTGGCCACAGCTGCAACATCTGTACCTGTGAAAGCTTCTTCTCTGTTGCTGCTCATATTGTGCAGAAGAAGAGAGTTTCTTTATCATCAGAAAATGTCAATGAGCTTGTGAGTCTTAGCAGCTGGCTCGGTGCAGAGGAGGAAGAACATGTCAAGTCAGAGGAAGATAAATGCAGTTCATGTTGTCAACTCAACCTGGACTGTTGAAAGAGTTTTTCTTTGTCTGGTTTCTGACTGAGATTCTCCAAAGGAAATCCAGCACAAACACACACTTCACACACTCAAAGTCCTGCACAGTAAATGAGCTGATGAGCGTTTGTGCTGCTGCCTGATAACAGAACAATAGTTCTGCTGCTTCCTGTTCTGCAAACACACATTTATAAATGTTCACTTGCTGTTGATCAAAGGTATGTTGGTGGCTCTGGACGCTGAGGGAACTTTGTAAAAAACTAGATCAAATGTTAACGTCCTGGCAGAGGCAAAGAACTTTGATTTGATATTTGATTAGATTCATGTTTCAGCTCAGACTGACAGAAATATTTGAACTGCTGCTGTGTTAAAGGGAACACTGCTGTTAGAAAGCACCTGATCTGTTTCTGCACACTGAATGTTGCACTTCTCATACTGCAGTACTATTAAAATAAGTACACAATGCACTACTTTTGAACTCATGATTGAATGTTGCTGTAACAAAGCCATTAATGTGATTCAAAGTGTTCATGGTTTCCAAGCACAACAAATGATTGCACAAGTGTGACTGATCCACTTTCTAATGTGTGTGTAGCCCACACTGTGTGTCACTGTGTCACAGGTGAGTCTGTGTGTCCAGGTTCTATGAGGACAACAGGATATAGTGACTGAGTCCAGCAGCTTAAAGTCTGACTCCATCCTCCATTTAAATAACTCACAGCAACAACTGAATAGCTTTGCCTTTGTGTAGCTGACACTTCATTTTAATGTCCTTCTATTCTGGTTCCTCTGGTCTCAGTTTCTATAAGCACACAGGTTTCATCAGGGACTCTATGACCTCAGTAATCTTTGCTGGGCCTTAATGCTCTGAACAAAGCTGCACATCACAAGACTAAATAGAAATGAATCAGTCTTTCATTCTCACTGCTGTTTGACTTCAGCTCTCAATGTCCCACCATAACCCATGGAAAGAATTACTGTCCATCCAGGCTGCTGAACATGAAGCTGATGAAGGTGGAGTATTGTGAGGGCTGATGGAGATGATGATGAGGAATCCAGGAGCAGTGGGTGGATGGCAGCATCAGCATGAAGGATCAGTGTGAGAACACATCATCATCCACAAAGGAAACCAGTCTGAGTGTCTGACGCTCTTGTTAGAAAGACGCAGTCCCAGCAGTTAGCTTGTCTGCTAGTTAGCTGAGAGCTAACTCACTTGTACATTGAATACCAAACTGTGTAAACCAGGGGTGTCAAACATATGGCCCGTGGGCCAAATCCAGCCCATGAGATAATTTCATATGTCAAATATTGATGAATTTTCAGGCTTGCTGATAATCAATGTGAGCACGGCTGAGATGTTATTCTGATGAGCAAACCATGTGGCCAATCACTTTCAGAGACAGACTGGGATCATACCATTATGTGAAAGAGGACATGTCCCATAGACAGCAAGGGTAGTGGTAGAGACCAGTACACAGAGAAATGGGAGCTGTATTGAAATGCAAGCGTGTCAGGAAAGAGTGAAAAGGCAAAATGAGCAGCATCTGGCTGCATTTCAGTGATATTGGAGACCACAAAGCTGAGTGCAACATTTATACAGGAGATATACAGGAGACGCTGAGAGTAGAACTGATAAAATTAGGAGCTGGCTAAAGTGAGACCCATTTTTATTTCCACCCATTTTCCACTGTGGAGGACAAAAGGTTTCAAACTGGTCCAGGTCTTAAACCTCACGTGTTCTTCCTAATAGCAGTAAATGGATAGAAATAAGGCTTTTATGAAAACACTGAATAAAACTTGCTGCCTTTAAAGAGACTAAATGTACAGTTCAGTATTAACACTACATAAAATAAACTATATATAAAGTGTGTCTGAATGGCAGAGATGCAGAACTATGTGCATGTAGCACAGAGCCACGGCTCAGTGTCTGAATGAGTCTCACAGACCTGAATGTGCTGTTGAAGCCATTTATAATTATAACGTAATTCTTTACTCGTTTGATCTGCTCCTTACCACAAGCCACCAGACGTAGAAGGTTTTGGACTTTTAACTATACTTTCTGAAGTTTTACAACTTTTCTTACTGTTAAAAACCTCGTTATGGCCATTCATGCTGTACAAAGTAATTAGACATGTGTGGTATCTACAGAAACGTCAGAATCTCAGCTAAAAGTTCACAAAACCATCTCAACAACCACCAAACAGCTGAAACAGCAGGTGAACAGATCACACAAAAAAGATGTAAACACAAATCCCCCTGATCATCTGTTTTTTAAACATGAAGCGTCGTTTTGGACGTTCATTTACTGCTGGTTCAGTGAATTTTGGTTGGACAGTGATGAAACCTGCAGCCTCAGAATCTGTGAGAAGTCTGCTTTCAGCACGCAACAGCATTGTTGTGTTGTGTGCTGTGGATTCACCTCTGCAAACTCATCACTGTTTCACCATCATGTTTCTACTTAGACAACAACAAAGGAAGCAGTTCCCAGGAACTACTTCCTGTCTTGTTAACATAAGAGTACGTTGCCCTTCAAAACACCTCCACTTCTCCTCTTATTAGAGGACTGCCTTATTATTAATCTGCTAATTCTGTCAGTTGATGAAAGAAAAATGCTTGATCTCACCTGAGAGTTTCCAGTGTACAGCGTGGACTCTTCAGTCCTTCAGACAGAAGCTTCACGCCTGAATCCTTCAGGTTACTGTTACTCAGGTCCAGCTGTCTCAGATTAGAGGTCTGAGAGCTGAGACCTGAGGCCAGAGCTTCACAGCTTCTCTCTGACAGGTCACAGTGACTCAGTCTGAAAAATAACAGATAAACAATTACAAAAATCAAACACTTCTGTTGAAGTGTAATGAGATACTATTATATTTAGCAATATTTCATCTTGTTTTGTCAGGAAACTGAGCACTGATGCAGAGCAACATGTGGAGAGAATCAGAGGAGAAGAAGTGAAGAGAGAACAGCAGTAAAACAACACTGAATTGTTCAGTGTTCTTTTGATATCAACAGAATGTGTCAAATTTCTTTATTTTGTATTTGTTTTAGTAGAATTGATGATTATCACTTAGATAACAACCACAGGCCAGGTCTAAATTGCACTTTGGTGACAGTTACACCCAGAAATATTTCAGAAACGTGGACAATTTGTGCTCCATTGTATTCAGTATTGAACAAACTGAGTACCGATGACCACTTAATATTTTTGATATTTTATTTGAGTTGTTCCACCTGATCTGTGTTAACTAGAATAAACATTTAAAAGCTAAAGCTATGATCACATATGTACTCACAGAGCTTTGTTGGAGGCTTTGACCACTGGCAGCAGCCTCAGAAGAGCCTTTTTAAAGGCTCATGTTCTCACTTAGATCACTTTATAGCTGTATATCTCAAATTTCTGTAAAGTTATTTATTTCATATTCTGTATAGTTTTTCATATTTATATCCTGTTCATAGCCTGTACATAGCTTGTACTCACTACAGCCTGTACATACTTAGTTATAGAATATTCACAACATACTTCATACCGTGTACATTATAACATACCATAATAGACCCATTTCTGTAATATACTTACATATCTATATTATTGCTAATATATATTGTAATATATCTATATCACTAAAGCACTTCTGGATGGATGCAAACTGCATTTCGTTGCCCTGTACCTGTGCATGTGCAATGACAATAAAGTTGAATTCTATTCTATTTATTTCTACTTACATTTCATTCTGGGAAAAATGGGGATTACTTTGAAAACAGGAAGTATTTTTCCCAAAATCAGCCCTGGATTAGTAAATCACTCCAACATGTTCTCAGGCAGAAGAAGCTGTCTTGTTATGAGGGAGAGAAGAAAAGCAGCTAAAATCAGGTGTAAAAGTAAAGCAGAGGATGAGCTGAATAAAGGACACTCAAGGCTGGCTTGGAAAGGAATGAAGTCCATGGTGGGGATGCAGAACAAGGAGCAAAGATGAATGTGATGCTGAATCAGCAGAAGACTTGGACTCATTGGATTCCAGCTTTTTTTTTTATTGACATTTTAGAATCACTATACAATACCATCAACTTCAGCTATCTTTCAGTACATATATTTTTTTTATTTTTTTTCTATATTTAAACAACTAAAATATCCATACAATAAGAATGAAAGAAGAAGAAGAAAAGAAAAAGAAGCAAAACAGGAAACAACATAAATAAAAAATACACAAGGAAAAAGAAAAAGGAAAGAAAAATAAATAAATAAATATAGGGAGTGTGTTTTTGTTTCCATTAATGTAACTAATTTTTCCTCTAGTCTTCTAGTAGTTAACAAAGTCAAAATCTAATGCAAAAGCAAAAACTAATTAGTCTGCCTTCCTCCATTACCATACATAAAGCTGTTAATCCTTTATATGTCCAATCTTTGAATCTGGTGTCCAATTTATTTGGAGCAAAATGTGTGTCATATGCACACCACTTAAGAACTGCTATATCCTCTTCTAGTTTATATTCTTTTATTACTGTTTCCCAAATTTTAAAAGTCAACTTGATCCATGGATTTTCAATAGTTTTTATTAAATTTTGCAAGCTTCTGTCTGCTATAATAGCTTATATGGGGATGGAGGTCAGACTCTCCTCAATAACTTTCCATTGAGCGTCATATGAAGGATTACATCAGCATATCATAGGCCTTAATTGTGCTGCCCAATAATATTCCCTAAGAGAAGGTAAGCCCCACCCCCTTTTCCTTTGTTAAGTTGTAGGGTTTTAAATCTAATTCGGGGCCTTTTTCCTTGCCATATGTATCTTGACAAAATTTTATCCCATTCATTAAACTGTTTCTGGTTAATTTCTATTGGTAATGTTTGAAATAAATATAATAATTTAGGAAGAATATTAATTTTAATTGAGTCTATTCTCGAATATAAACTTAAATATGGAATTAGATTCCATCTCGCTATATGTTCCTTAATTTTTTTTTGTATTGGTAAATAATTTCGTTCTAATAGTTCTGTAAGACCCTTAGGTATTATGACTCCTAGATATTTAAAGTACTCTGTTTGCCATGCTAATTGATACTTATTTTTAATTTCTTCTGATGGAATATAATTGTACTTAAGCAATTGTGTTTCACTCATATTAACCCTATATCCAGATAGTCGACCAAAGTATTCAAATGATTGTATTAATTTAGGTAAAGAGTTTGATGGTTGACCCAAAAATATTAAAATATCATCTGCATAGCAGGCTAATTTATGCTCCTTTTCATGGATATTAATACCTTCTACTTCTTTATTTTGTCTTATATATTGAGCCAATGGTTCCAGATATAACGCAAATAATAATGGTGAGCACGCACAGCCCTGCCTTGTTCCTCTTTGCTGCTTAATACTATTTGATAGGTAGCCATTAATTTTAATCCTTGCCGTAGGGTTATCATAAAGTGCCTGTATTGTCTTAATTATATATTCGTGAAAGCCAAATGTATGCAAGACTCGGTAAAGAAAGTTCCAATTAACTGAATCGAATGATTTTTCTGCATCGATACTGATTACCATTGCTTCTATTTTATTCTTTTGAATATGATTAATAATTTGTAATGTCCGTCGCACATTATCTTGTATTTGGCGCTCTCGAATAAAACCTGTTTGATCATTATGAATTAGATTAGGTAAGAACTTTTCTAATCGTCGAGCCATGATAGATGTAAACAGCTTGTAATCTGTATTAAGAACACATATTGGTCTATATGACGCACATTCTAATTTATCCTTGTTTTCTTTTGGGATGGCAGAGATAATTGCTTCTTTCCAGCTAGAAGGTACTTGAGCCTTCTTTAGGATCCAATTCATTGTTAGAAGCATCACTGGTATTAATTCTTCTTTTAGCTCCTTGTACCATTCTGCCGTATATCCATCTGATCCTGGAGATTTATTTCTGTTAACTTTACTTATTGCTATTCTTAGTTCCTTTTCTGTTATATCTTCAATCAAAGTTTTATTCTGTTCTTCATTCAGTACTGGTAAATCAAGAGAATCTAAAAAACTGTTAATTTCAACTATACTACTCTCTGTGTTATTAGCATACAGAGTCTTATAAAATGTTTCAAATGCACTCTGAACTTCTATTGGTTTATTTTTTTATTACTTTTGTCACCGGATGTTTAATTTTGTGAACTGTATTATCTGCTATTTTCTTTTTTAGTTTCCAGGCTAATACATTCATTGCTTTTGATCCTCCCTCATAATACCTTTGTTTAAGAAACATTGATTTTTTTTTTAAATTTCATATGTGGTCAAATCATTTATTTCATTTCTTGCTTTCCTAATTTCCTCCAATATATCCTGAGATGTTTTTCTTTCATGCCTTTTCTCTAATTCTTATTTTGTAGCTCTTCTAATTTCTTATTTCTCATCTTTTTCTTATAAGAGGATATTGCTATAATTTTCCCTCTCAGGACAGCTTTTAAGGCATCCCACAGTATAGGACGAGACACCTCACCATTGTCATTAGTTTCCATATAGAAGTGAATCTCTTTCTTAATTTGTCCTTTAAAGTGAGGATCATTCAGTAAGCTTGAATTTAATTTCCAATTATTGAGTTTTGGTTGCACGTTTAAATCAACAGACACGTATACTGGTGCATGATCGCTTAACTCTATTGCTCCAATTGCACAAGTGTTTATTTTATCTTTATTTTTCCCAAAAGTTATGAAATAATCTATTCTTGTGTATAACGAGTGCGGTGAGGAAAAATAAGTATAATCCCTTTGGTAGGGATGCAAGTCTCTCCATATATCAATTAGTCCCACCTCCTTCATCAATGTATTTATATTCTTAATTAATGTTTTAGTATTCTGTGCTTTTCTATTGGAAATATCTAGCTTTGGTTGTAGATGTATATTTAAATCTCCTCCGCAAATTAGGAAACCTACTGTCTCTGTTACCATCACATCTATGATTTTCTTAAAGAAATAAATATCGCTTCCAGGGGGTGCATATATATTTAACAACGTGACTGGGTTCCCCTCAATGTTTCCCCTTACCAAAATATAACGTCCCTCTTTATCACTTATCTCGGATATTTTTTCAAAGAGTAATTTTCTTGATAACAGGATAGCCACTCCTCTCCTTCGTCCAGTTTTATAGGAAGAAGAGAAACTGTTGTATAACCCATTCTTTTCAGTTTTTCATGCTCCTTACAGTCTAGATGGGTTTCCTGTGGATACACTATTTGTACTTGTTCTTTCTTCATTTTAGTTAAAATTTTATTACGTTTAATTGGATTCGACAGGCCATTTACATTTTATGATATGATTTTTACCATATCTTTAAGCATACCCTTACTATTTGAATATTATTAATGTAACAACGACATGTACCATCAGACCACTCCCTAAACATACATAAGCAAACATTAATATTAACATTAAAGCTGTATAAAACAGCAGCTACAGAAATAAGCTTTATTTGGTCAAAGAAAAAAAAGAAAAAAGACTTCCAACTGTGTGGTCCCCGATATGACCCTAAGTAAGCCCCGATAAAAGAGGGGGCTTCGAGGGGGGCCTCTCTCACCTCTATGTGAGACAGGGCCTTCCTTAGCCAGCAGGCCAATGTCCATTCTACTAATAGCACGTCCGCCTATTTTCAATTTCTGCATTGCCACTTCAGCATATTATTTCGAGATAAGAAGTCTTTACCAGTGTATATGGCTATAGCTTGATTCCAGCTTTGATATCATTGATTTCAATGAAGAGCTTTGTGATTGTAGCAAAGGGCTGGTAGCTCTGAGAGTCCCACTGATGAGGCGTTTGTGAAGGTTCACAGTCATCTAAAGAGCTTAGAAAAAAAGGCATCTGGACTTCTTTAAGTTTTTTGAAGACGTTTCGCCTTTCACCTCTCATCCAAGAAGCTTCTTTATTTCTAGGGTCAAATGTTGAAGAGTCCCAGATTAGCCTGTGTACAAACAGACTTCAGCCATATGAGAGTGAGTGTGAGTGAATGAGAGCACACACAGGACACTCTGATCTCTGAATGTGTGTGACGCAGTGAAAAAGAGGATTGTACTGGATATACTGTGACTGACAAACAGAGTTTAAAGAGAAAGGTGTTTGGATTAAAATGGATTATGCTAAAGTGAACGTGCTAATGAAATCTGAACTGACTGAAATGTGAAGTGAAGATAATTCAGATGTAAAAGAGAGAGAAACTGATAATAAGGTGGGGCTGGAGATCAGGGAAGGGCATGTAAACACCTGATTGGTTGAGTAGATATCAGATCGACAGTTTCACAGTTTTCCCTGTGGATTATAACTTTAAGAAGATGTGACATTCATCAAGGAATCCTGCTCTCCGGATTATTTCCATGAACACTGAGCTGGATCACATCTACAGTGCTGGAAGTGCCCGTCTCACCACCAACCTCTCTGTGCACATTCACTTTTCAACCCTTTGTGAGACACTAAAGGTGTAAATCTGAGTATTTATCTATGTTAGTGCGAACACCTCTAATAGGTTGGTTTAGTCTTTCCAAGTCATATCTTCCCTTAGATCTGCGGTCCAGGCTCCTAAAATCATCCTAGTTTTACAAGCACTACAATCTAGAGGAGAGCTGCACTAACAGTTGTGACTGATGAGATCTGACCTGCAAGGATACTCATGTTTATGTGTATCAGGACAAGCAGGGAAGACCTGGACATCAACTCTGTCAGGCTGCCTGAGTCCTCTCACCCACATCAGCTCAGAACTCTGCATTATCTACTGAGTCAGACTCAGAGGATCAGGGATCAGAAGTTCTACAAAGAGTAGAACAAGACTTCCTGTATAGAGGTGTGTGGGCCTACTGATCCACAGTGTCAGCACAACTTTCACATCATATTCATCTCAGCACAACTAAAACATGTGACTGACCTCAGAGTTTCAAATCGACATCGTGGATTCTCCAGAAGAACACACAGCTGCTTCACTCCTGAATCCTGCAGGTTGTTGCAGTCTACACTCAGGTCCAGCACTCTGGGATACGAGGGGTTGGACTTCAGTGCTGCTGCCAGATAATCACAGCTGATCTCTGACAAATCACAGTCCTTCAATCTGAATAAAAAATGAAAGATGTAAGTTTATTAGACAAAGTGTGAGCTTGAAATCATTCAGTGTTTCATCATCTGTTCAGAGCTGAAGAAGGTTCAGAATGTAGAAGTTTAGAAAATGGAAACTCCAAACAGCTGAAGCCAACAGGAAGCAGCTTCAAACAAACAAGAGAAAAAAATGAATTTTTCACATTGAAGTCGTACATTTATCATAAAGTTGTCAAGTTTTGCCGTGTGAAATAAAAAAAAACTGAACAGGAATCCTCAGAGTTGAACCCTCTGCACAGAGGTTCAGGTTCCTCTTCAGGTCCCAAAGTGCAGAACAACAAGGTTTCAAACAGCTTCGTTCCAGCAGCATCAGCCACAGAAATGCAGAGATAATTCTTTGGATCTCTTGGTTGTGTTGTATGATGCTGTGTTTACATATCTGGTGTCTGTGTTGCTTTGTGAGGACGGATCATTTACTGCAGCTCCAGATAAACAGAGCTGGACCTGAACCTGGTAGCTTCACTTAGAAGACACTTGTGACGGGAACGTCAGGTCAAAAAAGTGCCCCTCCGACAGCCAAACCCATCTGTTCTCTGATTGGATAGTTACATTTGTGATTGACATGACATTGACCAATCAGATGAAAGGAAGAAAAATAGGGTCAAAATTCGTACTTGTAACTTGCAGGGTTTTTTTTGGCTAAGTCCACACACAAATCTTTTTACACACACAAATTTTTTTCACGCACACACAAATTCTTTTTACACATACAAATCCTGATTTACAAGTACAAAATATTTATGACCACATTTTGAGCCCATACAAATGTTCTGCAGACGAGTCCATGCGCTCACAACAAAGCTCAGTGTGGACGACGCTGTGCGCGCTCCAATGCTGATTGGTTAGAAAGTGGGCGGGAACAGGGAAGAGAGCGACAGCAGTGTTCAGCACAAACACGAAGGACCAAAGAAGAAGAACATGACAAGCTCAGATGGAGGCTGCAGTGGACACTTTTCATTGTTTTAACATTTGCTTTCACTTCAGCTTCACCAACAACAGCACAAGCAGAGCAGCCCACTGACTGCGTGGCCGTGACGGCGCCCCCTGGTGACTGTAAACCACTACAACATGTAGACGGCCGTCTGCTGCTCATTTCTTTGCCACCATCACAGGAGCTCTTTATCCTGTTCTACACTCTCATTGGTTCTTTGTGTGCTTGTTTTTTAGAACAGTAGTCATTGTGATTGTTCAAAGAAGACAGTCAGCTGTGACTAAATGTAGCTCCTACAGCAGTGATTGGAATAACTACTGAAGCTAATCCAGTGTCAAAGCTCAGGAATCAGCAGCTCCCACCTCGTTTTCTTTGAACAACTATTTTTAGCTGCTGTGTTTTTGTGTTTCTGCGGACCTCAGACATCCTGCTGCTCTGGAGAACTGAAGCTCTAAAGGCTTCAGCCTTTATCTCCAAGAAACAAAGCTGATCATGGAGACCCAGCAGGTCAGCTGATCTGTGGACAGCACCAGCATCTTTAAGTAAGTCTGAGAGGTGAGCAGTCTTTGGAAGCCTTTACTGTCTGATAGTCTCAGAGCAGGATTTGGATCATTATTTGGCTTTTCTTCTATTATTATGTTTAGTTTCTGCTTCACAGATATTCTCTGAGATGTTCTCTGAAATGTTTCCCACTGTTGGACAAACTTTCACAGTTTCTTCATAAAGGAGATCTCCTGTGCAGTCCATCTGTGATAATATGTTAAACACTGAATTATGATTCATATCTGAATGTACTGACTAGGGATGGGTATCGAAAACCGGTTCTTGTTGAGAACCGGTTCCCACTGTTTCAATTCCTTGGAATCGTTTGCCATTTTTGCAAACGATTCCCTTATCGATTCCAGTCGCCCCGAATGACGTCACCACGTTGCGGAGCGTCATTTACCTGGCATGAAACACGGCGCCTAAGCGGCTCAAACGCTCAAAAGTTTGATTATACTTTATGAGAACCAATGACAACAGGGCAACTTGCAAAGTAGATATTTCATTTAAGGGAGGAAACACTACGAATATGCAAAAGCATTTGCTCACAAAACACGCGATGACACGCATTTTTAATTCCGCTCCGGACTCGTGACTCTCAACCCAGCAGCAGCGGTAACGTTTGCACGTCCTCTCCCGTTAATGCGGCAGGTAAATAATAAACTAACAGTGCCACAAGGCTCTGTGCTAGGGCCATTACTGTTTTTAGTTTATTTACTCCCTCTTCAGCACATTTTGAGCCCTTTTGAGGATATTTGTTACCATTGTTATGCAGACGATATCCAATTCTATATATCTTTTAAACCGGAAGAGGCTTCTAAGCTGCGGCTTTTAAATGTGTGCTTGGAAACCATTAAAGGCTGGATGGCTGAAAACTTCCTCCAACTAAATGACAGTAAAACCGAAGTCCTCTTATGTGCCCCAGATAGACATATACCCAGTATAATAAATGCTCTTGGTCCTCTTTCAACGTTTGTAAAACCATCTGTCAGGAACTTAGGGATTATCCTTGATCCTGCTCTTACGTTAGATAGTCATGTTAAATCTCTTGTTCGGTCTTGCTTTTATCATTTAAGAAATATTTCTAAATTGAGCTCTATTATATCCTATACCGAACTGGAGATTGTTATTCATGCTTTTATCTCTTCACGACTGGACTATTGCAATTCCCTGTTTACTTGTTTAAATAAAGGTTCTTTGGAGCGTCTGCAGATCGTTCAGAATGCTGCAGCAAGACTTTTGACGAAAGCTTCTAAATTTTCACATATAACACCGTTGCTCATGCAGTTACATTGGCTTCCTGTTGAATTTAGAGTCCAGTTTAAGATTTTGGTTTTAACTTTCAAGGCTCTTCAACAACAAGCACCACCATATATCATTGAACTTTTACAGCCCTATGCCCCTAGTAGGTCTCTGAGGTCGAGTAGTCAGGGCCTACTTGTCATTCAGTGTACGAGACTGAAAACTAGGGGTGATAGAGCTTTTGCTACTGTGGCCGCCAGACTGTGGAATTCCCTTCCTCAGGACTTACGATCCGCTGATTCATTGATTACTTTTAAAAAACAGCTAAAAACACATCTTTTTAAAACTGCCTTTTGCTAACTTTGTTTGTATTTTGTCTTTTTAATCTGTTATATCTTGTAAAGCACTTTGTGATCTCTATCTAGAAATGTGCTATATAAATAAAATTTTACTTACTTACTTACTTACTTACTTACTTACATATTATGTTAGCGCGATCTGCCTTATTACAAGACCTGCCATTACTGTGCATTTAGGTGACCATGATGAGAGAGACAGACAGAGTCTGGCTGGCGCTCGCTGGCAGTTCTCGCTGCAGTCTACCGGTAGCGTCTCCTTTCAGGCCAGGATAGACGAATGTCACCGAGCAGTGTCTAAGTTTGTGGTCAAAGGCTTGAACCCATTTGCCACAGCAGATGCCCCCGATTTTAGGTAAGTGAATGTGTTTAATTGTAGGCAGGGACATTACTGGATATTCTTGTGTAATTGCCACAGAACAATTTATGTTATACTTTGTTATTGCTACAGAAGAATATTTATTTTATTATTTTACATTTACAATTTTTTTTCCTGGGGACCCTGTGACACCCCATAGAAGAGCCGTAGGCTGGATCTCTTAAGATCTCACTGTTGGGTTTGTAAGGCCATGTTACTCCTAAATTTCTATCTTGTTCAAAGAGAAGATATAAAACAAAGTTCTAAGCTAATCGACCTTAGTGTTCTCCTTTTTAAAAAGAATCGATAAGAGAATCGATAAAGAATCGAATCGTTAAACAGAATCGAAAATGGAATCGGAATCGTTAAAATCTTATCAATACCCATCCCTAGTACTGACTGTTAATTATTGATGAGAACATAATCAGTAAATATAAATATGTTTGAGTTTGGCTTTGATGAATCAGAATAAAAGCAATAAAATAATGATTTTAGAGACAGGCCTAACTCAGGCCAGCTGACAGCCTGTGTACAAACAGACTTCAGCCATATGAGAGTGAGTGTGAGTGAATGAGAGCACACACAGGACACTCTGATCTCTGAATGTGTGTGACGCAGTGAAAAAGAGGATTGTACTGGATATACTGTGACTGACAAACAGAGTTTAAAGAGAAAGGTGTTTGGATTAAAATGGATTATGCTAAAGTGAACGTGCTAATGAAATCTGAACTGACTGAAATGTGAAGTGAAGATAATTCAGATGTAAAAGAGAGAAACTGATAATAAGGTGGGGCTGGAGATCAGTGAAGGGCATGTAAACACCTGATTGGTTGAGTAGATATCAGATCGACAGTTTCACAGTTTTCCCTGTGGATTATAACTTTAAGAAGATGTGACATTCATCAAGGAATCCTGCTCTCCGGATTATTTCCATGAACACTGAGCTGGATCACATCTACAGTGCTGGAAGTGCCCGTCTCACCACCAACCTCTCTGTGCACATTCACTTTTCAACCCTTTGTGAGACACTAAAGGTGTAAATCTGAGTATTTATCTATGTTAGTGCGAACACCTCTAATAGGTTGGTTTAGTCTTTCCAAGTCATATCTTCCCTTAGATCTGCAGTCCAGGCTCCTAAAATCATCCTAGTTTAACAAGCACTACAATCTAGAGGAGAGCTGCACTAACAGGTGTGACTGATAAGATCTGACCTGCAAGGATACTCATGTTTATGTATATCAGGACAAGCAGGGAAGACCTGGACATCAACTCTGTCAGGCTGCCTGAGTCCTCTCACCCACATCAGCTCAGAACTCTGCATTATCTACTGAGTCAGACTCAGAGGATCAGGGATCAGAAGTTCTACAAAGAGTAGAACAAGACTTCCTGTATAGAGGTGTGTGGGCCTACTGATCCACAGTGTCAGCACAACTTTCACATCATATTCATCTCAGCACAACTAAAACATGTGACTGACCTCAGAGTTTCAAATCGACATCGTGGATTCTCCAGAAGAACACACAGCTGCTTCACTCCTGAATCCTGCAGGTTGTTGTAGGTTCCACTCAGGTCCAGCACTCTGGGATACGAGGGGTTGGACTTCAGCGCTGCTGCCAGATAATCACAGCTGATCTCTGACAAATCACAGTCCTTCGATCTGAATAAAAAATGAAAGATGTAAGTTTATTAGACAAAGTGTGAGCTTGAAATCATTCAGTGTTTCATCATCTGTTCAGAGCTGAAGAAGGTTCAGAATGTAGAAGTTTAGAAAATGGAAACTCCAAACAGCTGAAGCCAACAGGAAGCAGCTTCAAACAAACAAGAGAAAAAAATGAATTTTTCACATTGAAGTCGTACATTTATCATAAAGTTGTCAAGTTTTGCCGTGTGAAATAAAAAAAACTGAACAGGAATCCTCAGAGTTGAACCCTCTGCACAGAGGTTCAGGTTCCTCTTCAGGTCCCAAAGTGCAGAACAACAAGGTTTCAAACAGCTTCGTTCCAGCAGCATCAGCCACAGAAATGCAGAGATAATTCTTTGGATCTCTTGGTTGTGTTGTATGATGCTGTGTTTGCATATCTGGTGTCTGTGTTGCTTTGTGAGGACGGATCATTTACTGCAGCTCCAGATAAACAGAGCTGGACCTGAACCTGGTAGCTTCACTTAGAAGACACTTGTGACGGGAACGTCAGGTCAAAAAAGTGCCCCTCCGACAGCCAAACCCATCTGTTCTCTGATTGGATAGTTACATTTGTGATTGACATGACATTGACCAATCAGATAAAAGGAAGAAAAATAGGGTCAAAATTCGCACTTGTAACTTGCAGGGTTTTTTTTGGCTAAGTCCACACACAAATCTTTTTTACACACACAAATCTTTTTTACACATACAAATTTTTTTCACGCACACACAAATCCTGATTTACAAGTACAAAATATTTATGACCACATTTTGAGCCCATACAAATGTTCTGCAGACGAGTCCATGCGCTCACAACAAAGCTCAGTGTGGACGACGCTGTGCGCGCTCCAATGCTGATTGGTTAGAAAGTGGGCGGGAACAGGGAAGAGAGCGACAGCAGTGTTCAGCACAAACACGAAGGATCAAAGAAGAAGAACATGACAAGCTCAGATGGAGGCTGCAGTGGACACTTTTCATTGTTTTAACATTCGCTTTCACTTCAGCTTCACCAACAACAGCACAAGCAGAGCAGCCCACTGACTGCGTGGCCGTGACGGCGCCCCCTGGTGACTGTAAACCACTACAACATGTAGACGGCCGTCTGCTGCTCATTTCTTTGCCACCATCACAGGAGCTCTTTATCCTGTTCTACACTCTCATTGGTTCTTTGTGTGCTTGTTTTTTTAGAACAGTAGTCATTGTGATTGTTCAAAGAAGACAGTCAGCTGTGACTAAATGTAGCTCCTACAGCAGTGATTGGAATAACTACTGAAGCTAATCCAGTATCAAAGCTCAGGAATCAGCAGCTCCCACCTCGTTTTCTTTGAACAACTATTTTTAGCTGCTGTGTTTTTGTGTTTCTGCGGACCTCAGACATCCTGCTGCTCTGGAGAACTGAAGCTCTAAAGGCTTCAGCCTTTATCTCCAAGAAACAAAGCTGATCATGGAGACCCAGCAGGTCAGCTGATCTGTGGACAGCACCAGCATCTTTAAGTAAGTCTGAGAGGTGAGCAGTCTTTGGAAGCCTTTACTGTCTGATAGTCTCAGAGCAGGATTTGGATCATTATTTGGCTTTTCTTCTATTATTATGTTTAGTTTCTGCTTCACAGATATTCTCTGAGATGTTCTCTGAAATGTTTCCCACTGTTGGACAAACTTTCACAGTTTCTTCATAAAGGAGATCTCCTGTGCAGTCCATCTGTGATAATATGTTAAACACTGAATTATGATTCATATCTGAATGTACTGACTAGGGATGGGTATCGAAAACCGGTTCTTGTTGAGAACCGGTTCCCACTGTTTCAATTCCTTGGAATCGTTTGCCATTTTTGCAAACGATTCCCTTATCGATTCCAGTCGCCCCGAATGACGTCACCACGTTGCGGAGCGTCATTTACCTGGCATGAAACACGGCGCCTAAGCGGCTCAAACGCTCAAAAGTTTGATTATACTTTATGAGAACCAATGACAACAGGGCAACTTGCAAAGTAGATATTTCATTTAAGGGAGGAAACACTACAAATATGCAAAAGCATTTGCTCACAAAACACGCGATGACACGCGTTTTTAATTCCGCTCCGGACTCGTGACTCTCAGCCCAGCAGCAGCGGTAACGTTTGCACGTCCTCTCCCGTTAATGCGGCAGGTAAATAATCAACTAACAGTGCATATTATGTTAGCGCGATCTGCCTTATTACAAGACCTGCCATTACTGTGCATTTAGGTGACCATGATGAGAGAGACAGACAGAGTCTGGCTGGCGCTCGCTGGCAGTTCTCGCTGCAGTCTACCGGTAGCGTCTCCTTTCAGGCCAGGATAGACGAATGTCACCGAGCAGTGTCTAAGTTTGTGGTCAAAGGCTTGAACCCATTTGCCACAGCAGATGCCCCCGATTTTCAGTAAGTGAATGTGTTTAATTGTAGGCAGGGACATTACTGGATATTCTTGTGTAATTGCCACAGAACAATTTATGTTATACTTTGTTATTGCTACAGAAGAATATTTATTTTATTATTTTACATTTACAATTTTTTTTCCTGGGGACCCTGTGACACCCCATTGAAGAGCCGTAGGCTGGATCTCTTAAGATCTCACTGTTGGGTTTGTAAGGCCATGTTACTCCTAAATTTCTATCTTGTTCAAAGAGAAGATATAAAACAAAGTTCCAAGCTAATCGACCTTAGTGTTCTCCTTTTTAACCCTTTAGAGCCGATCGGAGCGGGAACGCTCTGTTATGCATAACTATTTTTAAATCCCGGTAGCACTGCAACCACGTAAGCTAGCGCAAAAAATTTTTTTGCATATGAAACCGGAGGAGTTGTACTTACATATTGTGCCATCAGCTTGTCCTAGGTCACGGTTTCCTTCCACATAAAGCTTTGCAAAAACTGCATAAAAAGCGCTTGCAGGAACAAAAACATAATATTCCAGAAACACGCTTTGCCGGTCCGATCAGCTGTTCAAAACACTTCCTACGTTGGAATAGACGTCAGCGCGAACTTTTGCATTTCCGCCATTACCTGGCCGAAACCGGAAGTGACGTCATTTTCGCAGAAATGTAGTCTTTTTTGCGATCAGGGCCTCAGGGCCTATACTGCTCTTTTTAAAAGTTATCTTTGACTTTATGACTTTCTGTGTCGTTTCTGGGATGCTTAGGACTCATATTGCACTGCTGGAAATAGTTTATTTTGATGCATATGCTGCTTTTTTGCAAATTTGCAGTATAATATTTATTTTCGTTTTTCCTGCAGTGTATAAAAATTGGTGTATTTCAAAAATAAAACTATGAAGACACTCAAAATAAATTTCCTGTGGTGGGAAACTATTTTGTGCAACTTTTTTGTATTTACAGTTTTGAGGGATAAGCCTCTTAAATTTCTCTAACTACAAATATATGTTAAAAAATCAAAAACGATTTTCAATTTTTTTGTAGTTTATTGCACTTTTTTGCAATTTATGTAATTACTATGCACTTAATGAATACATATTATTAAAATCTGGGCTATAATGGTTGTATTGATGTATAGCAACTTGAAATGCTCCCAAAAATGGCTCCACAGCATGTAAAAATATAATATAAGCTCTGGCGGACTTGGTTCTATGGTAGGTCTTAAAGGGTTAAAAAGAATCTGGATCACATCTACAGTGCTGGAAGTGCCCGTCTCACCACCAACCTCTCTGTGCACATTCACTTTTCAACCCTTTGTGAGACACTAAAGGTGTAAATCTGAGTATTTATCTATGTTAGTGCGAACACCTCTAATAGGTTGGTTTAGTCTTTCCAAGTCATATCTTCCCTTAGATCTGCGGTCCAGGCTCCTAAAATCATCCTAGTTTAACAAGCACTACAATCTAGAGGAGAGCTGCACTAACAGGTGTGACAGATGAGATCTGACCTGCAAGGATACTCATGTTTATGTATATCAGGACAAGCAGGGAAGACCTGGACATCAATTCTGTCAGGCTGCCTGAGTCCTCTCACCCACATCAGCTCATCAACTCTAAACAGGAACGAGCAGCTCATTTCAAAATAAAAGGTTGGAATTGTAAAGAAAACAAACAGAGCTCATAAACTGAAACTGATTTCATTTTTTCAGCTGGAACATTTTAGTTGTTCCTTTTTCAATACATACATAATTATATTTACAGTAAGTCTTATCATTCCCCTTTTCCCTGCCAGTCACCGCCAATGTTCCCTCTAATGTTTCATGTGTCTGAGCGAACACACAAACTCCCTGAGCGTCCCTTGGACCACTGTGAGCAACAGCAGACATGTGCACTGTGGTCACGCCAGCATCTTATCCATCCAAGTTACACGGTTTATTAAAGTAATCAAATTACAGCATTTACATTTATGTTAGACTACTTTTAATTAACTGCTTTAGCCCACTTACAATGAAAATTAAAAACAACCTTGTTCATGACCTGTAGCATGTTAACACTATTGGAAGTAAAAATAACTTGAACTCCAATTTTGAAAACACAACTTTATTTTTTCTATTTTTATAAAGCTCTGACTTGTATTATGAGTCTGTGGTCTGGGAGAGAGTCTGTAACTCTGTCTGCAACATACAGGATATAATGACCAATGTTGGGCAATTAATTGTATAGTTACTTCTTCAAAAAAGTAACTGAGTTTTGCAAACAACAAAGTTTGTTGCAATAAACACTGAATACTATCATTGTTATAAACAACAATACTATTCAGGAAGAAAACCAAACATTGCAGATATTTTATCATAACTCTGGTTTTACGCGGCCGATCAACACAATTTAAAAACTGGTATAAAGTCCTCACTTTGTCCGTCAGTTGCTCCGTCTGTCCTGCTCACATCTCCAATGGTTGTACACGTTGTCATTAACGTGGCTTCACCTCATCATCAGCCACTTTGCTCGCTATAACACCGGTGTTGGCACATAAGGACGCTGTCATAGCCTGTCAGCGACGTTGATTAGCTGCGTATATACGAATGTGAATCGCGTGATTGGCTGGACTATGGGATAAGGTGGCATCGTTCTAATCCCATATGGGAGCAGCCAGTCACTGACTAACACTGCAGAACAGAATTGTTGAAGATTTAATTTTAATTTCAATTGAGATTTGATTTTTTTTTTTTTGTGTGCAACACAGATTTTCTGTGCAGAGACGTGCCAGCAGGGCGCAGTTGCACGAGCGCAGCTTAGAGGGAACATTGGGCACCACCACAGTTCACTTCAACAAAACTTTACTTCAGATTTGTTTTCATGTTTTGATCCAGTGATGAGAGCCGTTTCCCCCATGTCCAGTCCTTGTACTAAGCTAGGCTAAACATGTCCAGGGCCTGTCTCTGTGCAGCTTTTAATCTGATGTTAATAAGGTAGAAATGGAGGAAGAAGAAAATGACTTCATCAATCAACATGCAGCTACCAACCCAAATGGTGAGGTGGTGGTTAGTTATTACTGTTGTTTCTGATCCCCTACATTATCCTACATTCAAATATATTCTCCAGCTACAATAGTGTTTGTGTTCCTAAAAGGATTTCATGAATGTGTTATTGTTCATGTCACATCTGTATGAAACAAAGAGGAAGTGAGGTTTATCCTTCATGATCACAAACTGTTCCATGTAAACCTGAGATCTGTGTGGAGCAGCTGACCTGTACGATGTGCTCAACACAAACATTATTTACCATCAGTTACTGTGTGACTGAACCACGTGGGTGTATGAAACATCGCTTTCAGTTTTGATAGCACATGGCAACATTCAGACGTGAATCTATACAGTAACACTTTGATTTGTTATAGTGAGGAGACTGTTGAAGGAACGATGAGGGGAAACTGTAACAGCAGCAACAGAAACCAGGAGACAAAGCTGAGGTCTGGGTTCCTCTATGCTACACACAGCCTCCTGCTCCTGGACTTTAGAAAACACATAAATGTCTGCAAGTACACTTACTTCAGAAACTCTATTAAACTCATTACAAGTTTACTTCAGCTTTAAATTACTCACAACATCAGCACACACGAGTAAACAAAGTAACTCACAGCTACTGTTCAAGTTTAGTCATCTTTAATACAAATATACCTCATTATTATGAATCTCACAGCTACCTGCTCATTGAACTGAACAATAATTCTGTTTTACCATTAAAACAAAATATGTGACTGTAAAAAAATCTTCAGACAGTAATTAAGAATCTCCTAAGCAATCCAAAGATAAAGAAAAGTTCACCTGCCAATTCTATAAAGCTTGGTTGTTTGTACAATAATATCATTTAATGATATGTTTGGATCCTGACCTGAGAGTTTCCAGTGTACAATGTGGACTCTGCAGTGCAGCAGACAGAAGCTTCACCCCTGAATCCTGCAGGTCATTGTTACTCAGGTCCAGCTCTTTCAGACTAGAGGACTGGGAGTTGAGAACTGAGGACAGAGCATCACAGCTTCTCTCTGAGAGGTTACAGCCACTCAGTCTGGAAGAAAACAAACAAACAATTAAATCAGTCAAATGAAACATTTTTAATGCCAGCATGCAATACAATTATTGGTTAACTAAATAGCCTCATTAAAACACAACTCTTCTTCTATAGCAGCACTTACTCCTTGTAAGCTCCACCTGCTCCACCATCTGAGTCAGAAGACATGAAAACAAACTGTAAATCTAGTAGAAACATGATTGGAAATCTTCTCAGATCCATTTGTACATTTAGAGCCTGATCCTGAAATATAGCAGCACGGACATTCACAGCAGCAAAGGGTTCTTGCTGATCTGACCTGGCTTGGCCCTGGCTTATTGAAGATTAAAGAAAGCAGAATCAGCTGTTCAAACCCCACAAGGCTGCCCGCTGTGACTGAAACAATGGGACGGGTCGTGACTTCTCAAAATGGGCTCATTGAACGCAGCACGGATAAGATCTTGAAGAAGCTCATGGCGGTCGTGAGTTCTCAGACTTTGCTCTTTGAGCGCAAAACTGATAACCTCTCGGAGAAGCTCGTGGCTCTCCAACGGGAGATTGAGAGACAAGTGACGGACTGTTAGATCAGCTGTGAAATTGACATGCAGTTGTTCGCACCAAAGAAAGCCACCATCATCTCATGCGGCTAACATACCGGCACCAGCTGTGGTCTCAAGGCTGGAGCTGAACATAACAAATCTCACCCTGATAACAGACGGTGTTTAGACTGTTCCTTCCCATCCTAAGCATGCTTATCCCCTCCCGGTGCAGACGGTGGGTCGAGGGGACCAGCGCAAATGCTGCAGGCCCGGGTGCGCTGTCTACACCGGCTGTCTCTCACCTTTTACCCATCCCTGTTGCTTGTCATGTGTTTCTATGGTGCATTAAGAGTTTTCATGTGCTCTGCGCTAAGGTCATTTTTTGTCTGTTCTCAAACTGATCTCCCTGTTGGAGCTCAGTCTGGGAGGAGTTCTTTTTTCTCCTCATCTTTCCTGATGTTGTGCATTTTCTGCTGTTTGGTTCCGGGTCGCTGCTCTAGCGGCTGACCGGCCAGCTACCTAGCCTGACCCGTCTCTCCAATGTGATGTTTGTGTATTGTATGTACGGTTGGAAAGCTCAGTATCCTAACTGCCCCTTGAAAATAAATACAGTGTTCTGAATCTGAAAAGATTACAGAAGACGACTCTGTTCAGTAAATATTACGCTCATGCTGTCAAGAAATACCAAAGGTAGGTAAAACGCTGGTTGTTGCAGCCATCCAGTATGACATGCTTTGTACTGTCCTGCTGCAGTTTGTGGCACCTGGTTGATGAGTTGTGAAGGACGATGAAAAAACACTTCACTCAATGTTTGTCTTCTAAACTGGATGTAATTTGGGCAGCCGATAGTTTTTCTTAATCTATCCCAGCTGCAAATAGGAACACAACAAATAACTAACTTTACCCACTTGGATCCTTATCATTCAAGATTGTGAAAAGATTCTCTACTCAGAGAATACTGGTGATGTTAGATGAGAGAGATGGAAGATGATGAAGGGGAAGAGTTTTCAGAACTTGAGGCCTTTTGTCTTCACTGTACAGGACAAAGAAGACAGGAAGGGAGGGAGAAGTGAGGAGAATAACACACAGGAAATGGTCTTGGGCAGACTCAAACCAGGCCCTGGAGTCACGACTCTAACCTTCAGTGCATGGGTCACCTGCTCAGCCAGGTAAGCTACAGCAGTCAGCAGTGTGTGAGTTAATTTGAAGACAATGATGACTATAAGTCAGGTAAAAAAAAAAATACTATCATCAACCAACAAGGGGAAAACAGTGAGCTTGAATGACCCTGCATGGCTATCAATGTGGTGCAACCAAGGCCATCATACAGTACAGGCCATCCAAGCTGATTTTAACTTTTCCTCCCAGATACCACCTTAGAAATCATCTAGATTAGGATATGTTGGCTGTTCTAGATCCAATCACAACAAACAGAGAGCTGTTGTGTGTCCAAGGTGAACAGGAAGAATATATACATGCATCAAGTCAATAAAGTCAGAAGGTTTGCTTTAGACTGTGCTGCAGTTTATCATCAAAGACAAACAGGCACCATGCTGCCAACAAATGGCATCAAGTCTGACTTTAGTTTACTTTTTTTGTTCTTTTTTTTAATCAAGATTAAATTTTATAGCAACCACAGCAGAGATGACCAGGGAAGGTGTGCTTGAGGGGATATAGCTACAACAGCTGGTTTCAGACTGAAGAACTGAGGTGCTGCACCCAAGTCTGCAGGTTCAGGGAGGGACAAACATCTGCTGCAACCAGATTGGAGTGAGAGGAGAGAGCAGGCCAACAACAACAAAGAAACAACAAACACACTGTGGAAGACCGAAGCAGAGTTTAGTTTAAAGTGGAACTAAGGATGTTTCTCTGGCTGCCAGGATTCACTGAGTAATTCAAATGCTTTCTTTAATGCAGGACCCACCATGCATGTAAAAGCAAGTGTTTCACCAACATTTGTGACTAAAAATAGACCTGCAGTAGAAATGTATCTAGGAGCATGTGTAACCCACATAAAAATAAAAAGAACTGGGTCTATAACTAGATTGGAATCTTAAATTCCAACCGGAGCGTGTCCGTGAAGGCATCGTGACGCGTCATGACGCACGCCACGCCACGAGTCTGCACATGCCTGTTGTGACCAATCACATTCGCGAGGCACCGATATATGCCTTCCGGGTTGTCGTCTCGAAAAGACGCGGGGGAGAGGCGTTAGCGGATGGAAGCAACAGGTACGTAGGGCGAGCGCTTTTCGCTGTTTACTATCTTGGCTTGTTTTTGAATTAATTGTGGATTGCGTTCAACAGTATTTTTGATACCGCCACGGGTAGATGCGTGGGGCTCGTATGTGACATCGCACGTAGTGAATGGTGAGTTGAGCCTGAATGTTTGTTTGTATTTGTAACCTGTATCAGTATGCCAGTGCTATTAGCTGATGGGATAGCTGAGGCTTACTGCATTACTACTACTCTCACTTTACGTGGCTGTAGTTTTGTTATTTGAGATTGTCATTTATTTTAAATCATTATAATGGTTGGATATGTATTTGTTGTATTTTCTCATGGATTTTATTGTGTACACTGGAACTAAAGTTAGCTTGGGAAATTTAGATGAATTTTGCTAATAGTGGTTCTGTGATTATAGTGCAGGCTAGTGGTGCTCTGGAGAGACCACAGCAACACCACTACTTTGGATGGCGAGCTAGGCCCAACGAGCCAGAACCCCAGCTACAACTTCCTGCGGTCTGGTAGGAGGCTGCTGCGGCCTACACTCTCCCCTCTTGGTTTTCAGTCCCCCAAATCTCACTTCTGAGATTTCAGTTTTGGAATCTTAGTGCTGATCATCATACTTCCAATTTCAACCTGTCTAGACTGTCATACGCATTGGACTTATATCACTCATGAAATAAACTTTATGGACATTGTTTGCCAGAGGTTGGACGAGGTTGCTGCACTGCCGTGCAGCGGATATTTTACAAGCTTGAATTGTTTTATCTTTTCTTGTCTGCAGATTTTGTAAATATTGGTGTTTGGTAATTGCACTTTATTTTCACTATAAATAACAATTGTAATCACAATATCTGTGGTTGTACGTTTATTGTACTTCACTCACCTCCTAGAGCCGAATCTGATATCTTCTGAATTAGCCGAACTACTCATAACCAACTTAAATTATTTTAGCTTATGTACTTGCTACATAAGACAAATTAGTGGCGAGCCAGCCAGGAGGTTGTGTCAAGTATAATATTGTTGTGTACATTCAGTCTCACTATCTCACCATATTACTATGAACATGGACTTGTTGGAGTCATTAGGTGTTAAAATACCAAACGCGGTGTCAGTGGCGTCCCCGCATATGAGGTTGAGGAGGTTGAAGATTTTCTTCTCCAGTATGGTGCTATTGAACGCTCTGTGCCAATAAACTCACCCGGCTCTGAGTTTAATAATATGCTCGTTGTTGAGTTTAAAACGGGGTCTGCTTTTGATTTTTTGGGTCCGATTCTGCCATATGCATTTAAGCCCTCAGATAATGAATATCATATAAAAAGCTTGTCTAAAATCTATGCGGCTACTGTCGGGTGCACAAAGACTAAGACTTATTTAGCTGACTTAAAACAAGTAGCAAAACTGTCTGGTCAGGATTTTGCTGAAGTTCTCCAAGAACTAATGACCCAAATAAATGGAGCTGTTTCAGAACTGCGCCCAGGAAAACCAGAAGGGCTCAAGCAGGAATGTACTGCCACATCTGAACACAAAACGGCTGCTACTCCGGATCAACAAACCCACAACACGGCTATTCCTGTCACTTCTTCAGCTACCCTACATCCTACAACAACAGAAGGACATTCTACCAGCATGTCTGCAGCTGAGTTGAATCCACCTGAAGTACAGAGGTATGTTGTGGAGCATATAGTAAAGAGCGAAGATGTAAACATACGTTCATCTTATAAGCTGCGCATGTTTTCTGGGAGAATACAACACCCACAGCATGAGGTGGACTATGATACATGGCGCTCTGGAGTGGATCTCATCTTAAAGGATCCAGCCATTTCAGAACTGCGAAGATCCAGACACATCCTTGATAGTCTTTTACCACCTGCAGTGGACATAATCAAGCACCTTAACCCCGACCTACCAGCAGAGACTTATATTCAACATCTTGATTCTGCTTATGGAATTGTACAGGACGGGGAAGAACTTTATGCGAAGTTCATGGACACGCTGCAGAACTCGGGTGAGAAACCATCCGGCTACCTACAGCGACTTCGGGTGGCCCTGAGTTTAGCTGTCAAGCGAGGAGGAGTCAAGCAGAGTGAAGTGAACAGGCACCTGCTCAGCCAATTCTGTAGGGGATGTTGGGATAGCAATCTTATCTCTGAGCTTCAGCTGAAGCAGAGAAAATCCAACCCACCTTCTTTTGCAGAACTGTTACTCCTATTAAGAACTGAAGAAGACAGAGAAGCTAGCAAAACTCTGAGGATGAAGCAACATTTGGGAACACCAAGACACAGAGTTGCAGCTCAAGCTCAGTTCGCAGTAGAAGAAGAAAAGGGGGTCTGTGCTGCGTTGTCCACTCTCACCCAGCAGATGGCGGAGATACAAAAGCAACTTGCCGCCTTAACTGCTTCCCAGTCTCGTCAGTCCTGTACTCCTGTCCCAAAGCAGCACCAGAAGCCAAGAACGGATATACAGGGGAATATATCACCTAACCCTAAGCCTGGTTTCTGTTTCAGGTGTGGGGAAGATGGACACATTAGACCACAGTGTGAGAACAGACCCAATCCTGCATTGGTCAATGCAAAACGCAAACAGTTCAGTGAAAGGAAACCAAAATGGCAGAAGTGGAATTCATCAACTGGACATTTAAACTAGATACAGTTCCTGTAATGGGACGTACAGGAACTGTGCAGGACCCACATTGTCCCGCAAAGGAGGAAAGGAACAAGGAGGAAATTGTTCACTGTGTAGACCTACACACTTGTCCGAAGGCAACCACAATGTTACCTCATGGGTTAGTTGGGTCAAGATGCACAACAGAGGTGACCCTAGCAGGCCATCCACAGAAATGCCTGCTTGATACAGGATCACAGGTTACTACAATACCTGTATCCTTTTACAACAATCATCTTCATGAACAACAAATTCAACCACTCCGTGATCTTCTCCAGGTGGAAGGTGCTGCGGGTCAAACCATTCCATATCTTGGATACATTGAGATTTCCGTCAAGTTCCCCAGAGATTTTGTTGGTGAAGAATATGAAGTAACAACATTGGCTCTAGTTGTTCCGGACGTACATCCTGACGTTCCCGCTACTGTGCTAATTGGGATGAACACCCTGGAACCCCTGTATGAACAGCATCTTAACCAGCATCCGAGCTATCAGCCTAGCACTCATGGGTACAGAGCGGTGTTGAAAACACTACAGCTGTCACACAAGCAGAAGGAGAATGGCAGCATTGGGAATGTGAGGCTACTAAGCAAAGCTCCAGTGCGTGTTCCGGCCGGCCGCACTATTGTCATCCAGGGCTCTGCCAAAGTTTCCACCCCATTGTTTAGCCAGAGTGTTCTCCTACAGCATCCTGCTTACACCTTACCTGGGGGTTTGTGTGTCAGCAGTTGTCTCATCAACTTCCCAGTTCTTTCTCCATACAAGGTTCCTGTGGTTATTACGAATGAGTCGGAGCAAGATACCTTCATTCCACCTCACAGTGTCATTGCGGATTTGGAAACCTACCACTGCATCTTGTCTGAACATCGCGTGACCCATCTTCCAGTCAGGAACACTACCACCAGCCTGAACTTTGATTTTGGTGATTCTCCACTGTCACCTGAATGGAGGACGCGAGTCATAGGCAAGCTGAATGACATCTCGGAGGTCTTTTCGCATCATGACTTGGATTTTGGATGTACATCAGCTGTCAGACATCATATTCCACTCCATGACAATACACCGTTCAAGCAACGTGCCCGGCCAATCCATCCACAAGATTTCGAAGCTGTCCGCCGTCACCTGCGTGAGCTCCTGGAAGCCGGCATTATAAGGGAATCATCGTCTCCTTTTGCTTCGCCTATCGTGGTGGTCAGGAAGAAGAACGGTGAGGTCCGGCTGTGCATAGACTACCGGAAACTAAACCTTCAAACCATCAAGGATGCATACCCCTTACCTAATTTAGAGGAATCCTTTTCAGCACTCACTGGTTCTAAGTGGTTTTCAGTGCTCGACCTGAAGTCCGGTTACTACCAGATCCAGATGGAGGAGGAAGACAAGGCAAAGACTGCTTTTGTGACTCCTCTTGGGTTCTGGGAGTTTAACCAAATGCCTCAAGGTGTTACCAACGCCCCAAGCACCTTTCAGCGCTTGATGGAGCGATGCATGGGGGACCTTCACCTAAAGGAAGTGCTCGTTTTCCTGGATGACTTAATCATCTATTCGGACACTCTTGAGGAACACGAACGAAGGCTGCTGAGAGTCCTGAACCGGTTGAAGGAATATGGGCTGAAACTGGCACCGGAGAAATGTCGATTCTTCCAAAAGTCTGTAAAGTACTTGGGTCATATTGTCTCTGAGGAAGGAGTTCAAACAGATCCCGAGAAGATAGAGACCATCAAGACATGGCCGGTTCCCCAGACTCTGAAACAATTGAGATCTTTTCTGTGTTTCGCTGGTTATTACCGCCGGTTTATAAAAGACTATTCCGTCATTGCCAAACCCCTCAATGACCTGACTCGTGGATATTCTCCAGTTCAAAGATCAAAGACCCTGAAAGCTCGCAAGATACCCACCTACAGGCCAAACCAACCCTTCGGGGAGAGGTGGGATACCAACTGTCAAGTTGCATTTGAAACCTCGATTGAGAAGCTTACAACTGCCCCGGTTCTTGGGTTTGCAGACCCGTCTCGTTCATACATTCTGCACACCGATGCGAGTGTGACCGGACTTGGAGCTGTGTTGTATCAAGAGCAAGAGGAGAAACTCCGGGTCATAGCTTATGCTAGCCGCGGATTGTCGCAGAGTGAGAGCCGTTATGCAGCCCACAAGTTGGAATTCCTCGCCCTTAAGTGGAGTGTGACCGAGAAATTCCAAGATTACCTGTACGGGGCAGATTTTACAGTGGTGACGGACAGTAATCCACTGACCTACGTTTTGACAACAGCTAAACTGGACGCTACTGGACACCGTTGGTTGGCTGCATTGTCAACGTACTCCTTTAAACTTCTGTACAGAGCTGGCAAACAGAATTGTGACGCTGATGCGCTTTCGCGGCGACCTTACTCCTGCTCCAATGATGAAGTTTCTAATGACCATGAACTCATTCGTCAGTTCATTTCTCAACACACAGCTGATTCTGATGTCCTCCCGGAAGAGACTGTGAGAGCAATCTGCCAAAGTCATTTGGTCAGAGCCACACGGCCGGGTGACTGCGGTGAGGTTGGCTTCACACTTGTCGAGTCTTTGTCAGTTCAAATGGATACCATCCCTGACAGTTACTGTTCCGAGGACTGTCATCAGCTGCCTGTCATTTCTACTCTTAACATCAAAGAGAAACAACACTCAGATCCCTGCATTCGAGAGCTTATTCACCAGCTTGAGACTGGGGAGAGGGTTCCACCAACAGCTAGAGCTGAGCTCCCTGAACTTCCGTTCTTGCTCAGAGAATGGTCCAGGTTGGAGCTGGTGGATGGAGTCCTGTACAGGAGGAGACGGGACAATGGAGACCTTTTATACCAGCTTGTCCTTCCAGAGGAGTTGCGGCCATCAGTCCTGAAAAGCCTCCATGAGGATATGGGCCATATGGGGATTGAACGTACACTTGACCTTGTCCGTACGAGATTCTACTGGCCTAAAATGGCAAAGGATGTTGAGCAGAAGATTAAGACTTGTGGCCGCTGTGTGCGCCGAAAAGCCTTGCCGGAAAAAGCTGCTCCACTTGTCAGCATAAAAACATCTCGACCCCTTGAGCTTTTGTGTATGGATTTTCTTGCTCTTGAGCCTGACACTAGTGGCACTCGTGATATCTTAGTCCTGACTGACCATTTCACTAAATTCGCTGTTGCCATTCCAACACCCAATCAAAAGGCAAGAACTGTGGCGAAGTGTCTATGGGAGAATTATATCATTTATTATGGCATTCCTGAGCGAATCCATACCGACCAAGGGCAAGATTTTGAGTCAAGACTAATAAAAGAATTGTGTGAGTTTGCAGGCATTCAGAAGAGCCGTACAACCCCTTACCATCCGAGGGGAAATCCAGTGGAGCGATTCAACAGGACGTTGCTGGCAATGTTGGGGACCTTGGAGACAAAACAAAAAACAAGGTGGAAAGAGCATGTGAAACCGCTGGTTCACGCCTATAATTGTACCAGGAATGAGGTTACAGGGTTTACTCCTTACGAACTCATGTTCGGTAGAACACCTCGTCTACCTGTGGACCTGGCGTTCAATCTGCCACTGCGGGAATCCAAGCAAAAGAGTCACTCACAGTACATTAAATCACTGAAATCGAGATTGGAGGAAAGTTTCAGTATTGCCTCCAGTAACGCTACAAAGGCTGCCGATCGAAATAAAGCACGCTTTGACAACCGTGTGATACCATCAGCATTGGAACCAGGTGATCGTGTGCTTGTGAGGAATGTCCGCCTTCGAGGGAAGCATAAACTTTCAGATAAATGGGAGGAAGAAGTTTATGTGGTTGTCCATCGGGCTGGGGACCTCCCGGTCTACAAGGTAAAACCTGAGAACAGCGAAGGACCTATGCGGACCCTTCACCGCGACCTCCTCCTTCCATGCGGCTTCCTCACGGGTAGTGAGGTTAACTTGGAATCACCAGAGCAATCGCTTCCGCACAGACCAAGAACTCGGCAGCAGAACCCGGATTTAATTTCCTTCACAGAACCTCTGGTTGAGGATGAGGATACAGGAAGCTTGGTTTCATTATATGTTAATCCTCCAACGTTGCACTTCACTGTGGAAAAACAGAATCATTTTCCAGATTCATCTGACGGTGGGAGCCTAGGACCACTGATTTTGGATCCTTCAGTTGAAGTGGAAGTGCAAGGGGAACCAGCCTCTGTGTCCAGTGTTCTTCCTCCAGCAGGGGAGTCTGGTGGTGAGCAATCTGACTCTGATGTGGAAGACATCCTACTTGAACTTGGTGAAAGTCACCCTGAAAACAGAAATGGCTTACCTGAAAACTTACTTGGAAATGGAGACATACTTGTCGACATTCCTGTCATTGCTGTTGAAGATTCTCCTGAAGAGTCTAGTGTTATTGAGCAGGACACTGACATAGGTGACGGGCTAAGACGTTCACAACGACAAAGAGCACCACCTGACCGACTTCACTATTTCACTCGTGGCAATCCTCTGATTTCCGTTGTCCAAACGATGTTGCATAGTCTTTCCGATGCATTGGGCCACAATGCTAGCCGTCCTTCATCTGTTCACGTTGTCTAGCGTTTAACATGCGACGGGACGTGCATGGTTAAGGCGGGGAGGATGTAACCCACATAAAAATAAAAAGAACTGCGTCTATAACTAGATTGGAATCTTAAATTCCAACCGGAATGTGTCCGTGAAGGCATCGTGACGCGTCATGACGCACGCCACGCCACGAGTCTGCACATGCCTGTTGTGACCAATCACATTCGCGAGGCACCGATATATGCCTTCCGGGTTGTCGTCTCGAAAAGACGCGGGGGAGAGGCGTTAGCGGATGGAAGCAACAGGTACGTAGGGCGAGCGCTTTTCGCTGTTTACTATCTTGGCTTGTTTTTGAATTAATTGTGGATTGCGTTCAACAGTATTTTGATACCGCCACGGGTAGATGCGTGGGGCTCGTATGTGACATCGCACGTAGTGAATGGTGAGTTGAGCCTGAATGTTTGTTTGTATTTGTAACCTGTATCAGTATGCCAGTGCTATTAGCTGATGGGATAGCTGAGGCTGAGGCTTACTGCATTACTACTACTCTCACTTTACGTGGCTGTAGTTTTGTTATTTGAGATTGTCATTTATTTTAAATCATTATAATGGTTGGATATGTATTTGTTGTATTTTCTCATGGATTTTATTGTGTACACTGGAACTAAAGTTAGCTTGGGAAATTTAGATGAATTTTGCTAATAGTGGTTCTGTGATTATAGTGCAGGCTAGTGGTGCTCTGGAGAGACCACAGCAACACCACTACTTTGGATGGCGAGCTAGGCCCAACGAGCCAGAACCCCAGCTACAACTTCCTGCGGTCTGGCAGGAGGCTGCTGCGGCCTACACTCTCCCCTCTTGGTTTTCAGTCCCCCAAATCTCACTTCTGAGATTTCAGTTTTGGAATCTTAGTGCTGATCATCATACTTCCAATTTCAACCTGTCTAGACTGTCATACGCGTTGGACTTATATCACTCATGAAATAAACTTTATGGACATTGTTTGCCAGAGGTTGGACGAGGTTGCTGCACTGCCGTGCAGCGGATATTTTACAAGCTTGAATTGTTTTATCTTTTCTTGTCTGCAGATTTTGTAAATATTGGTGTTTGGTAATTGCACTTTATGTTCACTATAAATAACAATTGTAATCACAATATCTGTGGTTGTACGTTTATTGTACTTCACTCACCTCCTAGAGCCGAATCTGATATCTTCTGAATTAGCCCAACTACTCATAACCAACTTAAATTATTTTAGCTTATGTACTTGCTACACATGCATGTGAATATAAAGTATCACAACATCAGGCACATGCAGCCTAAGTGTTTAAACAAAGACTGATAACATAACAGCAGCAGTGATGATCAGAGTTTATGGTGAATCCAGCGTCTCGAGTTCACCGAGTTCTGGAGGCATCAAAGAGGTTACAGTTGTATTGGAGAAATCCCAAAACTTTACAAATTCATACAAAGACAGAAAACCTGGTGAAATAAATTACTGACACAGTTGGATGTTAAAAGTAAAGACATGAGTACAAATGTACTCACAGAGCTTTGTTGGAGGCTTTGACCACTGGCAGCAGCCTCAGAAGAGCCTCCTCTGAAGCAGAGTATTTCTTCAGGTCAAACACATCCAGATCTTTTTCTGATGACAGTAAGATGAAGACCAGAGCTGACCACTGAGCAGGAGACAGTTTATCTGTGGAGAGACTTCCTGATCTCAGGGACTGTTGGATCTCCTCCACTAGAGAACGATCATTCAGTTCATTCAGACAGTGGATCAGATTGATGCTTTTCTCTGCAGACAGATTCTCACTGAGCTTCTCCTTGATGTACTGGACTGTTTCCTGATTGGTCTGCCAGTTACTTCCTGTCTGTGTCAGCAGACCTCGTAGGAGAGTCTGATTGGTCTGCAGTGAAAGACCCAGGAGGAAGCGGAGGAACAAGTCCAGGTGTCCATTTGGACTCTGTAAGGCCTTGTTCACAGCACTCTGGTGGAGAGATTGTAGGTTTGGTTTGTTAAATAATTTAGATTTCTTGGAGGTTGTTTGTTGTTGTTCCAGCAGATTGAGTCCAGAGTTGATGAAGGTCAGATGGACATGAAGAGCAGCCAGAAACTCCTGAACACTCAGATGGATGAAGCAGAACACCTTGTCCTGGTACAGTCCTCTCTCCTCTTTAAAGATCTGTGTGAACACTCCTGAGTACACTGAGGCTGCTCTGATATCGATGCCACACTCTGTCAGGTCTGATTCATAGAAGATCAGGTTTCCTTTCTGCAGCTGATCAAAAGCCAGTTTTCCCAGAGACTTAATCATCTTCCTGTTCTTTTTATTCCAGTGTGGATCTGTCTCAGTTCCTCCATCATACTTGACCTTCTTCACTTTGGCCTGAACCACCAGGAAGTGGATGTACATCTCAGTCAGGGTCTTGGGCAGCTGTCCTCCCTCTCTGGTTTCCAGCACATCCTCCAGAACTGTAGCAGTGATCCAGCAGAAGACTGGGATGTGACACATGATGTGGAGGCTTCGTGATGTCTTGATGTGGGAGATGATCCTGCTGGCCTGCTCCTCATTTCTGAATCTCTTCCTGAAGTACTCCTCCTTCTGTGGGTCAGTGAACCCTCTGACCTCTGTCACCATGCCGACACAGTCAGGAGGGATCTGATTGGCTGCTGCAGGTCGTGTGGTTATCCAGAGGCGAGCAGAGGGAAGCAGTTTCCCCTTGATGAGGTTTATCAGCAGCACATCCACTGAGGTGGACTTTCTAGGGTCAGTTAGGATTGTAGTTTTGTGGAAGTCCAGAGGAAGTCGACACTCATCCAGACCATCAAAGATGAACACAACCTGGAAGTCTTCAAAGCTGCAGATTCCTGATTCTTTGGTTTCAGTAAAGAAACGATGAACAAGTCCCACCAAGCTGAACTTTTCCTCTTTCAGCACATTCAGCTCTCTGAAAGTGAATGGAAATATGAACTGGATGTCCTGGTTGGCTTTGTCTTCAGCCCAGTCCAGGCTGTATTTCTGTGTTAAGACTGTTTTCCCAATGCCAGCCACTCCCTTTGTCAGCACTGTTCTGATTGGTTCAACTCTTCCAGGTGAGGCTTTAAAGATGTCTTCTTGTCTGATGGTTGTTTCTGGTCTGTCTGGTTTCCTGGATGCTGTTTCAATCTGTCTGACCTCATGTTCATCATTGACCTCTGCAGTCCCTCCCTCTGTGATGTAGAGCTCTGTGTAGATCTGATTCAGGAGGGTTGGGTTTCCTGCTTTAGCGATGCCCTCAAACACACACTGGAACTTCTTCTTCAGCTTAGACTTAAGTTTACGATGACAAACAGCAGCTGGAAGTTCTGAATAATAATAATAAAAATACAACTTTAACAATCATATTTTACAAAATGCTGATGACAATTTCTGACCCACTGAGAAATGACTGAACACACTGGTGTCACAAATCTCTCATTTATCCAGCAGCTTAAATCTTTAGATAAATCCTCTTACGTCTCTGCAGACGGTCAGCCAGCTCCTCCTGCTTCATTCTCCTCAGGAAGTCCACTGTGATCTTCACAAATGCCTCTCTGCTGTTTCTCCTCTGCTCATCATCCTCCCTCTGAAACTTCAAGCACTGGGGCTTATTTGGATTCAGAGCTTTCTGGATCTTCTTCAGCTCGTTCTTCACAAAAGTGATGATGTTGTCCTCCAGCAGCTGGAACAGAATATTTATGAATGACCCACCACTCTGATCTTTAGTCTACACAACATCCACTTCTTTACCATCAAGGGGCATATCATCCACGAACTCTTTACCAATTATAAGTTTGGCTTTATCTGATTAACTGAGACTTTGTCCACAACTCCATGATCCCAAAGCGTTGATTCTGTTCATATGAATGCAGCGATTTCAGTGGGAGAAACATTTCACTGGTGTTCAGAGCTGAACTACCAACAGGTTGATGATCAAAGCCAGAAACTTGGAGATGTTTCAGGTGACTGAGTTGATCGTACAGACAACTGGTCTTAAAGGTTCACTCTGTTTACGCATACAGATCAGTATTTAAGGTTTGACTCTCATCATCCACTGGAGCACAAACTGGGCGTCATCAGGACACTACAACACAGAACAAACACCATCCCCACAGACACAGCAGCCAGCGAAGCAGAAGAACTTCACATCAAGAAGGTCCTGAGTAAATGTGAACGCTGGTTTGAGGGCGGAGTCAAGGAGGCCATTTATGTGAAAAGGAAAGACCATCTCTGAATGGAGGAGGGGCCTAAGGGTACAACTGTCACCATCTTACATGCTGTGATTGCAGCCATTCCCCAGCTCTCTGTGAACTGGACTCATGACCATTGATCAACAACCATTGATCAATGGTCCTGACAATATGCGTACCAATGATCAATGAACTGACCTCCCAGCACATTGTTCCTTCAGTGGGCTGGTTTCAGTCATACAAATGTCCTGTTTATGAGATTGAAACCTGCAGTCAGCTGAGACTGAAGAAGTCACCTGATGATGATGAAACGTTTCTCCCACTGAAAACATCCAGATGAAC
This sequence comes from Aulonocara stuartgranti, assembly GCF_965226115.1. Classification (NCBI taxonomy): domain Eukaryota; kingdom Metazoa; phylum Chordata; class Actinopteri; order Cichliformes; family Cichlidae; genus Aulonocara; species Aulonocara stuartgranti. The sequence goes on along the minus strand of NC_138941.1, from coordinate 1,503,812 downwards.
AGAATCAAGCTTTTTGGGATTTACGTACCTGGATGATTGAGCATCAAGACACAACTCTGTGACTTTTCTCAGATGAATAAATCAGTTATTTTATCTACTGTGTGTCAACTGGCTGAACCTCCTCCAACTGTCTACTGTCTCCCTAAACTCAACAATGACTTAGTGATCTATCCATTCTCTGACCAAACACATCCTGCTGCAGGAGGTTAACATAGCAGCCAATGATGATCCCACTCACTGTGAACAACACATTTGGACCTGATTTGCTGCTCTGGTTTACACGTGAACTTCCACTGCTGCTGTCACCAACTTGAGAGGCTCTACAGAAAAACTGGACTTGTCCATAAAAATCATAAACTACATTACAAGGACAGCATTGCTCAATCAACTCTAATTACTACTGACATGTTATCTCTTCTAACTAAGGTACAGACACTCAAACTTGCTGCTTTCAGTGAGAAGTCAAATGTCTGAATATGAGCTGGAAGCTGCTGAGAGTCCTCCTCCTTCCCGTGGGGTTTACTTTCTCTACTACTTTCACTATAAACACGCCCCTTTCATGCACCTGCAGAGGGCCACCAGCAGATGGAGCTGTCTTAAACAAATCCACTTGGATAGTTAGCTGTAGATGACTTTATCAGTATGATTGTAGGACTTTGAGTTATTCTTTAGATTTATTTAAACTCTTATATTGTGCACAAGTGTTGAGCGACCCATAATTTCTCTGTACTTTTCATAAGAGCAGCCAGACTTTCAGCTAGTTTTTCTTTGCTCTGCAGGTTTTATGAAGGTGTGTCAAAGTTGTTCTTTGGACATTGGCTGCTTTTTAAATCATTTTCAGTCCTCATACAGGAACATTCTTCAAGCTAAATCCAAGTGTGTTAGACCAGAGTTAACCTGATAGATATGTGTGGGTGTGTAACTCTTAGAAGCTGATTGGCTGCTTTTTATGGGGGCTGGGTCTTTGGAAAGTGTTTTAGTAACACACCCTGAACTGCACACTTTAACAAACAACATGAGATTTTAACAGTAATGTAAAACTCATGTGATTCACTGTTATTAAGCACAAACACATCTATGGCCCTGTTTCCATTAGTAGCTGCTCAGATCGACTCACCACAGGTCACCACGACTGGACTGGATCCACTGGTTTCCATTACAGTTGAGGACCACCTAATGTGGTCGTCTCAATACAGCCGAGTGTCGACTAACATCATTAGTAAGTGCTAATGCTGCTAATTTCCATCATATTTGTCATTTATTGCTCAAAGTTTTTGAAGAAACAGTTATTCAGCTTCATTCCCACTGATCTCGACTACAAACTGTTTCACTTTGGTTTCTGTTTAAAGCCTCGATGTTTAAAACGTTTCCCTGTGATCACATTTGCACCGTCTGATTTCAAAGTTTGTTTCTTTTGGTCATTTAGTCCACAGAGTCCTTGGTGTTCTGAAAGGGACCTATAAATAAATGCATTATTATTAATAATAAAGTAGTTGTTGTACATGTACAGACCATAAATATGGAGTCCAGCTGTGTTTGATGCTGCTGGGCAGACTGACCACTGGGAACCTCTGAGCTCTGCTGGTCCACTCTGTGGAGGAACCATGAAGGATTAGATCAACACAGGATAAAGATCCAGGAGTTTCTGCTCAAATAACTTCATCTGAATCAAGTCTGTCAAGTTTTAAACTCTCAGATTGTGAACATATCAGTAATTTTCAGTCTGTTTTCATGGACGTCCTTTCAGTGGTGATGTCAGGGATGATTTTGAAGAAGCTCATCAAACTGAACCATCAGCAGATCACTGCTCCAAAACCAGAACATGATCCGAGTCTCCCTCCACCACCAGAACACCAGCTTTACTAACGTGGTAGATCAGTGTAGTACAGATCAATAACTGATGAGTCATTTGATCAAAATCACTGAGTGCTTCACGTCTGACCCTCTGATGCTTCTGTAGACATTTTGCACATTTAATGAATGTCTGACAGTTTTACATTCATTCTATGAACACAGTGGAAATGTTGTGTTATAGTCTCCATGTTGTTTCCAGCATCATAAATTCTTAAGTTCAGAAAATTAGATTCTTTCTTCACAGCTGAAAAACAACAACATTTATTCTCTATTGAAATCTGCATCGTCCACTCCAAAGGTCACAATCTGACGGTAACATCTGGTTTTGTTCCCTGTGGTTAACTCTGAGCATCAGTATGGTGGGATTTATCCACTACATCCACACCACTGTGGTTCAGTGTTGTCCTGATGGAGTAACAGCAGCCAGTATGATCCAGGCTTTAGCTGCTGGGTCTCTGTGTGACCTCTCAGACTGTTTAACAGATCAGACACAAAGAGAATCAGAGCAGCTCTGTTCTTTAAAGACAAACATGAACCCACTCAGGTCACACTTTCCCCACAGATATGAGCATCACTGTCCTCAAACAGCAAATGACCAAGTCGAACATTTGGATCTTTTCTCTTTCATTGTTTTCTTTTTAATGAATCTTTGTAACAATCTGAGGATGTTTCAGGTCATATTTATCCAGGAAACACAAACATGTAAAGGAGTCATCACAGCTCTCTGACCTCGTTGCTCCAGGTTCACCACTGAAGTCTGGAATGCTACGTTTGGACCGGTCACTCCTCACAGACGGACAGCTGGACCCTGCAGACTGTGACCTCTGACCTCTGCAGACACAAACATGATTGAAGCAGCTGTGATCACACAGACTGCAGATAATGCAGCTGTTTCCTGTCAGTAACATCCTCTTAGATTAGAGTTCAGCTTTTTACAGGAAAACTGGACAAAACTGATTTTTGTTACAAACTCATTTTCATTTCCTCTCAGCTCACAAACACAGTCAGACAATCAACCAGAGTCAACACTGATTATAATGTCAGTGCAGAATTATTTCTGTTACTCAGTGAGTTCAGCTCTCTGACCTCGTTGCTCCAGGTTCACCACTGAAGGCTGGAGGGTGACCTTTGGACTCGTCACTCCTCACAGACGGACAGCTGGACCCTGCAGACTCTGCTCTGTCCTCCTCTTCCTCCATCATCATCTTCAGTCAGTCTGAGAGGTAAACCACAAACACTCAGTGAGTTCACATTAACAGGAGGAACTGACCTCTGACCTGTCATGTGACCATGAAACCAGGTCAATGTGTCTGTAGGTTCAGTCATCCAGGTCATGTGATCTAAGGAGCTTGGAGAGAAAAGAGACGCCTTTAAGTTTCTGGAAGACGTTTCATCTGAGAAGCTTCTTCAGCTCTAAAACCAAACGGTGGAGAGTCCCAGATATTTAAACCTGAGAGGGAAAGAAAGCATGTCGCTGACCCACCACTGATGTTATTTCAAGGAGGAAACTGAGAGCCTTTGCACCAGGAGCACAAACATCAGCTCCAGCAATGATCCACTGATGTGTTTTTATTCCATGTATGAATGTTGTTATTGACAGAGATGACGTTTGTGTGTCAGTGATGCAGTGACTGTTGTTGTTACCTGTACAGGCTGGTTAGACTCTATGAAACAGATCATACAGATCTCTGCATGTTAGAAGAGACTATTAAAGGTCATGAATGAGACAAAGGCAGGGAGGCGTCCTTTACAGCTAAACAGCAGAGTGAGAGAACAGCCAGCACCTCTACATTTATCACATTATACAGCACATGTATGATACTGACAGGGATGAGAAGAATTTAGTGATTCTGATCCCATCATTGATATTACTTATTGATTCTCAGTAGCTCTGCTCTGACAGTCACCACCATCACTGAGCAGCATATCAAAGACATTTGTGCACATTAACTGCATGTTGTGGCTCAAATGTTTGTGCATGTTGGAGGCATTTCCTCTTTGTTGTGATCAGTGTTGGTCATTACTCAAAACAGTCATTATTACACATATTACACAGAACACTTTGATTAAAAGTAATGGAGTACGTTACTTCATTACTCCTCATAACATTACTTTGATGTTACTGTGTGAAATGAACAAATGAGCATGTAACAACATAAAGCTGAGGTACAGCCCCACACACCAACACAGATCCTGATGAGGTCACGTGATGTTTCTCTGAGTGTTTATGAACACAAATCAAAGATGAAACAGCACAAAGACACTTCAAAGTGATTCTACTGTAGAAACATGAACAGGTAGAAACCTGCAGCCTGACTGCTCATCACTTTGTTACCTGTTCAAGTTCAGCAGCAGCAGCTCACTTTATCACGGTGCTGGTCTGGGGTCAGTGTTTACTCAGCTTTACGTCACTCTGGGTTCTTGGCTAGCTTAGCGTTAGCTTAGTGTTAGGTGAACGTTAGCTTAGTGTTAGCATGCTGTGTGCTAGCTCAGCGTCAGAGCTCTGCAGGTGTCTCGTGTGTAAATATTAATCACAGTGACAGTAAAGGAGGTAAAGGGCTGTGACGTCATCACGTACGCTGCGTCCTCTGTGGGCTCTGAGTGAACTCAAAGTACAAACTACAAGTACACAAACACGAACGTAGCTCAGAGTGGCGGACACACTCGGCCTCGTTGGTCCAGCTGTGAGTCCGTTACCGTGAACTATGGAGCGGCAGATTTGTGCTGAACTAAGCTGCACACAGCTGATGTTAGCCAGGAAACATTACACACTGACTTTAATGGAGAGACCGGAAATACAAACACACACAGTTTGTTGTGTGAAGAAATCAAACATGAGCTGAACAAACAGTAAAGTTCCTAAAGACAAACTGTTAAAGGAGGAAACAAAGCAAACTTACAGTTTCTTCACACACCAACAACAAGCTCCACTCCACACCTGGACACTAAACACGGACACACAGGTGAGCTGCTTCCTGGAAGGAGGCGGGGCTCCACCTGAAACTCAGCACAGGTGGGAGGGGCTCAGCTCTGTGTGTGCTGATGTGTTAACTTTAAAAATATGCCGTCTGACTGCTCAGACTGAGTCAGAGTAAAGTTCACATGCTGACGTGTGGAGACATGAAACCTTGTTGTAGCTGCAGGTGTGAACACACTGATCCCAGATCAGCTCTGCTGTATTTGTAACATGAACATTTCTGCTGCAAAGCTTCAAATGTTCAGCATGTTTCTCTGTTTCCAGTCTATAGATCCAGTCACACTTTCTACCTTCACCTGTGCAGTAAAGACTGAGAGCAGAGCTGAAACCAAGCGTCCAATCAGTGAGCAGCATCAACACCTGAGCTTCATTCAGACTCTGTTATTGAAGATGTTGTTGGTACAAAGTTCATCTGCTGCTCACATGAATCCATGAAAGATTTATTTCACTGAATGTTTCTTCAAAGCTCATTTCAACCTGTTGAAGTCATGAATGAAAGTGCAGACTGAGAGTGGATCACATGATGTTTGAGGTGTGTCATGTGACATGTTCAGTATTGTCACACATGTCTAGATTGTCCCTGATATCATAACTGCTCAAACACTGATGATTATATTTGAAGAATTATTCCTGATGGCAGCAAAGTTTGAATGGAGCTCTCTGTCTGTGCTGATTTGTCGCCCTCTGGAGGTCAAAGCACAAACTGCATGATGTCACTGTAACCACCACAGAGACAGGAAGTGTTTTTATGACTGAAACACTGAAATGATGCTAACGGCTGTCGTTAGGCTCACTGACAGCAGTGCTGATGTGTTCATGTCAAACACTGGCTCAGGTCAGACTCCTTCATCCTTCTCCAGCGTGAGGCCGCCCTCAGACCCACAGGAGCTCTGACCTTTGACCTCCTGACCCTAACCATTTTAGTCTTGTTGCATCTTTAAATGCAAATCCTGTGAAATGGTCAGGGGCGGCTCTAGAGAAATTTTCTTAGGGTGGCAAAATCAAAGCCTTTTCCCCCCAAACACATATGCAGGTGGTTACATGTGGTTAAAATGATTCAAATGCAGTAAGTATGCACGTTTTTCATATAAATATAGTCTATAACTTAATTATTGTCTGTACCCACATGATTACACACTTTAGTTACATGAAACATGTGAGTTTTGATGTTATGTACTGTACAGCCTGTATATTAAATAAATATGTAGCCCAATAAGTATAAACTCCAGAAAGCTACACAACATGGGGCGCTTCATTTACAAACACAAGTCTAACTTAAGTTTCACTGTTTTTGTTAGAAAACAGTCACATTGTTGCAGCTTAAATGACACAAAATGTCAGAAATCTGCACTGTCATGAACAAACATGTAAACCTCATTTTTCATGATTTGTTGGATTCACCCTCTGAGGTCTGAAATACAACCGGACATTTGTGACTCCTTTGAGTTTACGTTTGTATTTCACCCTCAGATTGTTTCATTTTATTTTTTCCTCCTCTTGCTTTGTTTGGTATCTTTTCAGCTCAACTGAATTTAGTTGTTTTTTCACTGACATACTGCATTAGTATTACTATTACTATTAATGTAACTATTACTGATCTGAAATCACACAAAGAACCTAAAATCCTAGCAGTATTTTTTACTGTAAAAAAACCACAGACGTGTTGGGTAAATGTTTATAACTTGAAATGCAAATATAAATTGTACATTTTGTAAACAGATACAACTATTTATCTAAAAATGCAGCCAATACACCTGCTGTTTTTTCATTTTCTACAACCATTTAAAATAGCACTCACCTTCCTTCATTTCCACAGTGTAACATCCACCCACCTGTGTAAAATCCAAAATTCCCATGGTGTTGTTCAAAATGTGCTCTGGCACAATCATAAGCATCACTTGCTACTGAAAACAAGAAAAAAGCCGGTCCTGCTATGGGCTGAACCATTTGTTAATGTGGAGGGGGGGGGGGGGGGGACACTATGGAATATATCCAGTTCTAGCATTTATATTCACTGCTGACTGTAACTACGCTCAAACTGTTAAACTTATTTTAATAAACAACACTGTCATATGCAAAACTGGGGTGGCACTTGGGGTGGCAAGGGATCATTTTAGGGTGGCACTTGCCACCCCATGCCACCCTTCTAGATCCGCCCCTGCTGATGAAGCCAACAGGTTCGCTTCATTTGCAAAAAGCAGATATGAGTTTCTGAGGCCACAGTCTTCTGTGGCAGAAGGGGAATCAGGGGAAGCCCTGGAGGAGTCCACCACCCACCAGAAACAGGTCTGAGCTCTCACTGCAGTTGTAAAGGGGCTACACAGCCCACATGAGGCTGAGGGATGCAGCCTTCTGTCAGACTGTCACTAACACAGAGAAACACCCGTGTACACTCATACTCATGGGCACATACACCAATCAGCCTCGACCCTTTCTTCCTTTGCATTTGTGGTTTGGTGCCATAAATGCACAACATAGAAGAGCCACCTCGACGGGACAACACTCAGCGGTTCATCTGTCTCTCTTCCACAGCATGTCTTTATCCTGTCTTCCTTCTCTCACCCAAACCAATCACAGCAGATGGCCCCGCCCCTCCCTGAGCCTGGTTCTGCTGGAGGTTTCTTCCTGTTAAAAGGGAGTTTTTCCTTCCCACTGTCGCCAAAGTGCTGCTCATAGGGGGTCATATGATTGTTGGGTTTTTCTCTGTATCTATAATTGTGCGATCTATTGTACAATATAAAGCGCCTTGAGGCGACTGCTGTTGTGATTTATATAAATAAAATTGAATTGAATTAAGAAGCTCAGAAACAAAAGTGTCTGGACTTTTTTAAGTTTCTTGAAGACATTTCATCTGAGAAGCTTCTTCAGTTTTACACTGTGTGCACAATTATTATGCCAGAACTATTTTTGAGGATTAATGTCATTATGGACCAAGGACAGTACTCTGGGTCTCCTGCAGAACAACTCGAGCTGTGATACCTGAATGAAGAGCCTCTGCTGCTTTAAAGAAGGAGGCTCGAGGCAGAGGTGAGGTGCAGACCAACCAGCTTTTATTCAGCAACTTTAACAGAAGGATCAGAAAAATAAAACTATACAGCACAGTGATGCTGACTGAAGCCACAGCATTAAACTAAACAAGCATCGGATCATCTTTAACAACATCTAATAAATAATGACAACTATTTACTCCTGTATTTCCTACAATAAAGCCTGTTCAGATATTTGTTGCTGATGGAAATGTAAAAGGCTCCCAGGAACCAAAGGACAAAAACAGAGGCAACAGTCACAACTGCAAAGGATCCCCTAACACATAAACTGGTTCGAAGATATTTTCTAGCTCTGCAGAGGAGCTTGATTGCACGGACAGTAAAAAGTGGATTCAATAACAGCAGCGAGCGCTGAGTGATATAACGGTGCTGCGAGCAGCAGTGCAAAGGCTCACACAGAGACAGCAGCTACACTGTGTGTGGATGTGATCCACAGTCACAGCTGTGGGTTTCAGTCAGTGTGTCTCTAACTTCATGGTCACATTTCAAAGCTTATTGGAGCCAGAAGATGTTCAAGTAAAAGATTTGTTGCTGTACTCGTCTACCAGGATAACAGGAGGTTCATAAAGCTGTGTAATACTTCAGCTTTACATCATGGAGTAGTAGTTGTGTCCCTTTGTGTTTATTAGTGTGTTCACACGTCTACTTTAACTTCACTCTGTAATGAAAGGATTCAAATCACTGATAAATACATACATGCTGACTCTGAGTCTCAGTGAAGGAGGAAAGGATGGATGAAGGCAGCCTAGTGTGGGTCATGTGTGTCCAGCAGTCATCCAGGGCCTGGATCCATCTGTAACAGGAAGACAAAGTCCAGCCTGTAATCATCCTATCAGGCACAGCGTTTCCATCCAGCATCCTGACGACGCTAACAACCCGTCAAACGTCTCCTCTGGTCCACAGAAGTCACACTTCCTGTGTCATGTTTACCTTTTTAAGTGTGCTATTCAAGCCTGTGTGACCAACTCTGACTCTCCAGATTCCATCCTGGTCTCTGCTGCAGCTTCTTCTACACGACTGTTTTCTGTATAATAATATCTGCCTTTCCCGTCTCTGTCCCAGTGTGCCTGCCACTCGTCCTTCATCTTTACCTTCATTATACTCTTCACCTCACTTTCACTGTATTTTATAGTCAAACCTGCACGACTTCTTCTTGCTGCACCTTTTTAAACTTATCGTCCTGTTCATTGCATCAACACCGATATTCACAGGGAGCCATAAGAAATCCACTTCTATCCCTCTGTGTTTGATTCTATACAGTAAATGAAGTATATCAAAAACAATATGTTGCCTAGAGTCTGAAGACATATCACCTGTGCTCACTAGCACGCTGCTAGAGTCCCAGCAAACCACATACCTCCATATTAGTGCGTCCTCCACCCAGTTCAAGCCAGTAACATCACTACCAGCTCCCAGTATAAACTGCCACATCATCTGTAATTCTTTTACTCATCACCAAACTTATTTGTGGGAGAACAAATGCAGCAGCCGTTCTTTTATCTGACAGTGTTGACGCATCAGTAAATATCCTCACATGACCTGAGGACTTTCCCACTATATGAACCTGCTTTTAGTCGCCCCTCCTCCCTCGCCACAAGCTTCCTTTACAACATAACTTATAAAAAACAACTTTATTGACAATCAGCAATAACAATTACAGACAGTCTAGAAGAAGAATCACATGATCAAGGAGCAGAAGTTTATGGTTTTAATAGCTTTTACATTTTGGGAAAGTTTTAAGAACATTGTTTGGTTTTCTTTCTAAAGCGTTGAAAGGACGGCTTTGCATCAGAAAATAAGATCAGCAAATGAATCCATTAAAGTTCTTTTGCCTTGTTTGCAAAAGAAGCCAAACAACATTTGTGTCACAAAGAGAGACTTCAGAACAGATCAAAGATCACAAACATCAGGCACTGATGGAAACAGCCAAACACAGAAACAGAGGCACCAGCAGGTGAAGGAGGCCTGTTGTAGAAATGACTCTGAGTGCTCAGGTAGAAACGCATGAAGAACCAGTGCGTCTAATATTTGGAAACCAGTCTGTGTTTGAGCGTCCTGGATGAAACACAGATCATGTTGCAGAGCGAGGACGTCGTCTTTCCTCCCGAGTGTGTAACTACAGGACGTGTGCAGAAGGTTTAATCGTCCTCCTGACAGTTACTGATGAACGAGTCCTTCAGGGAGGCTCCAGGATCACTGTGGCTTTTACCAGCTGCTGCTAAACTGAGAGGTGTTGCTGCTTCATGTGTGAAGATGTTTGCATGGCTTTAACAGTGCAGACGTTCCTCATGTGCACCCATTTCATATGTTTTATTGTGATGTTTAGTAACATCTGCTTTCCTCCTTCAGGCAGACGATAAAGTGAGCTCAGCCTTAAACATGTGGAGAGAACGTTTGACCGACAGTCCTGGGACGACTGCAGAACAATGGTTTGTTTTTAATGATAAAGTTTCATAATGGAAATAAATGCTGAGCCTGTTTCATGATGTTGGCCCTGCAGCATCAGGCAGGATTAATACTGTAACAAACGTGTGTCACAGTTATAATGACTTTAAATGAAGACTTGGGTTGGATGGAGATGTCAGCTGGATTTGTGCTGACTGTCACTTTAAATGTTTTCAGTTCAGCTTCTAAATCTACTTTTGTATAATGTTTGCTGAGTTTTGCACTTCATGACGCTTTTAAGAAGAGCCAATAAATCCTGACTTTACACCAAAATAAAGGTTTAATGTGTTTAGTGTGACAGTGGAGGAGAGCGCACATAATAAGAGTCATTAACAGAATGGTGACAATTATAATCTGTCTCATTTTAGGAGCAGCTCACAGGCACAACAGACTACAGAGCAATCAAAGCACCAGTTAAACGTCCATGTGACCGGCTTACAGCCAATGAACAATCAGTCCCCACTGTCCCCACCAACATCACTGTACTGGAAAGACTGTGCTGCCATGGTCAGAGATGAACTGGTGCTAAAATGTAAGGCAGCTGATGTGTGTGGCCTTAGCAGCACAAATGCATCACGGCTGCAACGCTGCAGTGTGTTTAAACATTTGAACATTTCTGTGGCTTCAAACCAGCAGCTGCTCTGTACTCAGTCGTGTTTGTGTGTCTGTCAAAGTGATTGTTGTCTTTAAAAAGCCTTTTGTGTTTGAGTTTTGTGAGCAGTGCCGAGCTTCTCTGTAGTCTAAGCTGAGTCGATATATTTGATTCCATGTTTGGTGTGATTTTCAAAGTCAGCAGCAGCAAACGCTGAACAAGCAAAGTTTGGGCCCATCAGAGACAGCAGTGGACCTGCTGACCTGTAGGTGTTGGAGGTGTTTGTGTGCAGCTGTGGGTCAGTCAGCTTTATTTCACTTATCCATGACAGAGCGCTGTTAGCTGTGAGTTAGCATCCACTGAGCTGTTTCATCTACTCTGTCACTGCCAGCAAGCAGAGCCCAGGGTTGGCTTCAGAAGCTGGACGTGGCCTTGCTCAAGGGCACTTTAGCAGCACGTTCCCAGCAGTAACAGAGGGATTCAAACTGGTGACCCTGGAGTAGGAATCACCCAGAAAAGTCACCTTATGCCAGAAGTTTTAGTGTGACGGGAACAACATTACAGCTCTGATGTCATTGACCTGTGCAGTGAGGACATATTGAACTGTGAGGACACAGCTTATAGGTTCAACACTGACCCTGGGTCACTTTGTCGCATGGAGTCACACAAACCACCTGCAACTCAACACCTCAAAGACTAAGGAACTGGTTGTGGACTTCGGGAGGTCCAGAGAAGGTCCACTGCCAGTTCAGATAGAGGGGGAGGAGGTGGAGGTGGTCAACAAGTACAAGTACCTCGGGCTGTGGGTGGACAATAAACTGGACTGGTCATGCAACACAGAGCACCTGTATAAAAAAGCCCAAAGCCGACTGTACTTCCTCAGGAGGCTGAGGTCTTTTAACATCTGCAGGAAGCTCCTGAGGATGTTTTACCAGTCAGTGGTTGCTGGAGTACTTTTCTATGCTGTGGTGTGCTGGGGGAGCAGCACAGCAAAGAAGGACTCATCCAGGCTGGAGAAACTGATCAGGAGGGCTGGCTCTGTGGTCGGCATGAAGCTGGACACTCTGGTGACAGTGGCAGAGAAAAGGACATTAAAGAAACTGATGGACATTATGGACAATGCCAGGCATCCTCTGCACACGGCCATTAACAACCAGAAGAGTCTGTTCAGTGACAGGTTGCTTCTCCCCAAGACAAGAACTAACAGACTTAAAAACTCCTTTGTCCCACACGCCATCAGACTGTTTAACTCCTCTCTGGAGGGGAGAGGGAGGGGAAACAGGAGGACAAAGGAGGGAACAACTAAGCTGTAGTGCCTCTGCACCTCACTGTACAATACCTTGTGCAATACTTTTTGTAAATAGTCAACGGTGCAATAGACTCAATACTTGAAATGTGCAATTCACTTGTATTTTTATTTTTTATTCCTATTTATTCTATTTATCCCCTTCGTATATTTTATTTATATTTGTCTCTGTATTTATATATATGTGTGTGTGTGTGTGTGTGTGTGTGTGTGTGTGTGTGTGTGTGTGTGTGTGTGTGTGTGTGTGTGTGTGTATATATATATAACAGTTCTGTAACTGTAACTTCGGTCGTTGCTGTGCTTTTTTTGGAAGTCGAATTTCCCAGAGGAACCCACCCGAGGGATTAATAAAGTTCTATCTTATCTTATCTTATCTTATGTGCAGGTGACATGGTGTTGGTGTCACCACTACAGACAGCTCAGGTTCAACTGGTTCTTCTTTGATTTGCTTCTATAGCACCAAGGTTGACACCAGTCTGGTCCAGTTAGCATCTGAATCCATAAACGTGTGAGCTCGTCCCACCAGAGGACGTCAGCATCATGGGGATAATGTCTACAGCAGGAAAACACAGGGACAGTTGGGTTTGCTGCACATCTGGAACACACAGTTAGCTCAGATATGTTCATGTCGCTAACACCAATACAGTGACTGAGTGCTCTATAGCAGCTAATGCTAACAACTGTAACACTGCTGTTTGTCATGGTTTTCAGACCAAATGATAACAAAACGTTGGGAAAAGTGAAATATTGGAACATGAAATAATAAATTATTACATTTAAACAACAATAATACAGCTAAATTTCCCCTGTTGGCTCATAAGCTGCTCACCTGGATGCTACATCAGTGCAGTCCTCTCTGAACATTAGATAATCAACACACACACACTTATTGTTGAGAGGCTGACTTCACTAAACTCACAGAAACTCTTAAGAAGCTCCTCAAATGATGACTTTGGAGTTTTGTGTTACTGTCAGTGTATAAAAGCTAGAAAAGGAAGAAAAGCAGGAGAAATGATCAAAGTGCTGCTGTGTGCAGGAAGAACTACAACATGTTAGTGAGAAACACAAACAGGGTGTGAAACACACTCCAGAGGAAACGCTGTGTGCAGGCTGTCTGTGACTTCCTGTGTCTCTGCCACAGACTGGGACAGACACCAGTGAAACCAGTCACTGTGGTCATGTGCTTGTAGCCAGCAGCCTGTGATGTGAGGCTGCTTGAGTCAGTCGTCTGCTTCCACCATGTAAACCTTGGTGTCTCCTACATGCACAGATGTTTCCTGCAGACTGTGCTCCTCCAGCTGTCACACAGATGTTGAATCAGCAACATCTGCTGTCACGTCCTCCCTGGTCCCACAGATAACAGGCTGCATACAAGAGGCTCACCTCTGCTACCTGCTGCTCCACTCCCCATCGCTGTTTTGGCCACGCCTCCCGTTGGTCAGCAGGTAAAGGTGAAGCCTGGGACATGGAAGCCTTTACAGCAGAGCTTCATGGGCCTGTCCAGCAGCAGGCTGAGGAGAGAAAGGTGACAGAGTTCGCTGTTACAAACAGTTTCTCAGCTTTGATCTAAAAGAGCTTCTTTCCTGTTAAAGCAGCTGAGAGTGAGCACATGTTCTCCCCCTGAGGTTCTCATGACAGAGGAAGAACTCACAGCTGAGGAGGACCAGGATCTCCATCCACTCACAGTCCCTGCAAACAAAACCACCATTTGAACTTTAACATTTGTTGTCAGTTCTTGTGTCACTCAGCACATCTCAGCTGTTCCTCTGAGTTGCTTCTGAAAGTCTTCCTGTGATTGGCTGTTCACAGACACATGACTACATGAATCAGCTCCACATGTTCTCAGCAGCAACATCTGGGCAGCTGTGACAGGTTAAAGACAACATGTTTCTAAGTGCAATTAGAACAAGAAGCCAGTAAAGACGCGTCTGTGATGCAAAGCAACAGAAGAGCAACGTGAGCCACAGTAAGTGATGGAGGATGAACTGGTCCTGTCTCTGTTGGTGGGCTCGTATACTGGCAGGAAGGAAGCTTCTCTGGGATTTCTCCCTCAGCACCAGTGAAGCCTCTGTTTCTGTCACTATTGTCTCTTTGAACTGTGATTATTTTGTGCTTTCACAGCATTTTCCTGTTTCATGGTGTTTTAGAAGCAGCAGTGTGTGTGAGCTCTCAGGGCCACCGTCCATCCTGTATACTTGTTGTTTGTAGTGTCACCAGTGCAGTGATGACCACAGGGTGGCGCTGTGCTGCATCACAGGCAGCCTGAGCTGGGCCTGTTCCATATAACATATATATCAGATGATGATATGAAACATCGTTTGTTTCATGGTGTAAAATATGTTACATGGTTGTGATGCTCACTGTAGTGTCTGTATTAAAGTTCTCTCTTTCTCTTATATTTAATATAACCACACTACGGACGCTCGTTAGCAACAACGCCGGTAAAACCATCGCGTGGCTCCGCCGTCCGCTTCTTTATTTTCCACGTAAACCTTTCACAATAAAGCTCAAGATCCTATTGAGACTTTTCAAAATAAAACGAATCACATGAAAGAGCATGCAGAGAGTTTAGGGATGAAAAGCCAAAAAGAGCCGTCAGGGGCTAAAACATGAATGTTACAACAGGCTTTTCCCCGCAGCACGCCGTGTGATAAATACTCACAAAGACTCACAAACGTGTCGTTTCATGCGTCGGTCAAACACTCGACACCCAGCAAGAAACACTTCAGGGAAGTTCATCTGCCCGAGATTCAGAAAATCGCCATAAACGCTCCATATTCACCTTTACATGGAATATAAAGGGAAAAGAAGAAACACAGTGCTGTGTCAGCGTTAGACATATAGATATATCCTTGCTTTTAATACATTTGAAGGTGGGTGGGAGAGGTGCTTCTCCGCGTAGTCTACGGTCTCTTTGGGATCGGTAAAGCTTTTCCTCACATCACCATGGGTCACTAACAGCTTTGCAGGGTATAGCAGTCTGTACCTGACGCCGGTCATCCCACGTAGTCTTCCTCTCATATTTGCAAATGCGGCTCTGCGTTTCCAACAGAGGGAGGGAAATCTGGGAGGATGTTTATTTTAAAAACCCTTATACATCAGGTTCTTGTTCTCTGCAGCTTTCAGCAGAATTTCCTCACCAATGTGGTAGTAGTGCAATCTCAAGATGATGGGCCGAGGAAGATGACTTTGTTTGGGACGCTGGCGATTCACTCTATGTGCTCGATCGATGAGTGGCTTCTCCTCGAGAGATAGCGCCTCCGCCAACAGGTGTGAACCAACTCAGTCATCTTGGGTCCCTCTGTGCCTTCTGGTATTCCTGCAGTTCTTAAATTATTCCTCCTGGAGTGCCTCAAGAGCTCCACATCTCTCATCTAACTTCTTTACCTCCGCAGACAAACGCTCCACAGTGGCCTGGAGAGTGGCGATGGTGTCAGAGTGGTTCGAGGCACAGTCCTGCAGTTCAGTCAAAGTGTTATCATGCCTGGCCACGTCGCTTTTTATGTCCGAAATTGAGGGCTGGATGCTCTGGTTCAAGGATGATATCTCGCCTCCTATGGTGGTAGAAATCTCTAATATGCAAGTGTCCAGTGCTAGTTAGTTAGTTCTAGTTCTAGTGGTTAGTGGGGCTTTATTTGATGATTCTAGTGTGTGTTACATTGTTGTCATATTGTTGAGTCGCAGAGCTGCACAGTGTTACAGTTTCTGTAGAGTCTGGTATAAGGAACTCAGATCCCTCTGTGAATAATGTTCACTGAAACTGATCTGTAGTTAATGAACTAGTCAGGATTTACACTAGAGAATGTTTCTGCCATTACATGGCCTGTATTTGTAGAGCGCTTTACTCGTCCCTAAGGACCCCAAAGTGCTTTTTTGCCCAAGGACACAACGACCGAGACTGTCCAAGCCGGGGCTCGAACCGGCAACCTTCCGATTACAAGACGAGCTGCCA
Organism: Aulonocara stuartgranti; assembly: GCF_965226115.1. NCBI lineage: Eukaryota > Metazoa > Chordata > Actinopteri > Cichliformes > Cichlidae > Aulonocara > Aulonocara stuartgranti. The sequence goes on along the minus strand of NC_138941.1, from coordinate 1,487,639 downwards.
ACTCTTGAGCCACGATCGGCCCACATATTGTTGTCTTTTGTTGCAGACACCAAGTGTTGAGATCCTGTCTCAACCTCCTACATTCTTCCAGCAGGTTACACATTATTTTTTGTATTTGGAATCAAATATATGTGTCAGTTGGGCCTAGTGCAGGGGTCAGCAACCTTTAACACCCAAAGAGCCTTTTGGACCCGGTTTCCACGCAAAGGGTCAGGGTTCGGGAAAACACTGGGAGCCGCAAATACTTTGTGACATCTAAAATGAAGATAACACTGTGTATATTGTTTTTACCTTTATGCTTTGTGTGAACAACTACAGTGTGTTGCTTATGAAATCCATGAAGTGCTACAGAGAAAATTACATTTGATTTATGTAATGAACACATTTTGAGCTCTTAAAGAAATATAACAAAGGAAAGCTGAACTACAATGATCCATGTAGCAAACACAAACTGTTATATCGCCTTTGGGCTTTTGGAGCCTTGACCTGACTTTTAAAAAATAATTGGAAAAAAGCTCTATGCTGCTACAAAATGAAAAATAGATATTTGCAAAGTTCTGCCTAAGTATGTATTTTATGCTGACATAATGTGGATCCGAAGATCCATAACTGGCCTACCTGGGGCTGAAAGTCTCCATAAATGCAGGCGTTTCGGCGGCTACACCGGCTTCCACGAGTGTGACGCTTATTTTGAGAAAATAATAGAATATAAATGTATTTTTATATTTCAATATCACAATAATCTTCCAATGTAGAACTACAAGTTAAAAAAGAAGTAACATAAATCAAATCCACTTCAGCTAAATACTTCTCATTTATTTCCATCTTACATGCTGTGACTGCAGCCATTCCCACATCTCTGTGAATGGGACTCATGGACATGGATCAGTGGTTGTTGATCAATGGTCCTGAGAATCTGCATAATTAAGATGAAGGAACGGAGCTCCCAGCCCATCGTTCCTGCAGCTGCTTTCAGTCTTTATGCAAATGTCCTGTTTGTAAGACTGAAACCTGCAGCTGAGACTGAAGACGTCACCTGATGATGACGACACGTTTCTCCCACAAAACGCTGCGTCCAGATGAACAGAAGCAACAGACTCACTTTCCTGGATGATTGAGATGCATCAAGACTTCATTGTGTGTTACTTCTCATTCAGCACAGACACATTATTCCTGTTAGGTCATGTCAGCTGTCACTCAGTACAAGCACAACTGTGAACAACACAAACTTCTCTTCAATGTGTCACAGAAACACTAAGTGTGAGAGCCTGTATGACACACAGGACAGACTGTAAGCTCTGCTGGCTGCACAGCACTTTGTAGCAGTTTTCCAACATGTCCTCCACCCGTGATGTCAGTGGTGGGACCCCAGTCACAGCACTCAGCACCACCTCCTTTAAATGGATTTTATAGCAGTTCCTCCCGTTACTCGGTGCAACGCTTCTTAAATGTGTTTTTGCAGGATAAAACACAGCAGGTGGTGTAGAGAGGACGTCAGCTGACGGAGCAGAGGGAGGCAGACTGTGGATAAATGACAGAGTGAGAGGAGAGCAACCATGACAGAAGCACAGGTGTGGCAGATAGAAGTGGCTTTATAGACACTTATTGTCAGTCCTCGTGCATGCTGTGGAAATAAGTGTCTGTGTCATGAGGTGACATGTGAGCTTATCTTTGGTCAATAAAGCTGAACGACCAGTTTTCACTTTGCTTGTTACGCTTGTTTAGTGACGTCTGGGTTTCTGTGGAGCCCGAATTTTGATGAGTTCTGGTGAAATCATCTGAGATCATCTGAGCATCGGTGAAGAGTCAGCAGAGAAAGTGTGGGACAGAAGTTTGCTTTGGACACATGGACTGAAATCAAAAAGTAACAAACAGGATTTCCAATGGACAGTATGGAGAAGTGAAAGTACACAAAGGCTGTGCTGGAACACGTGTGTTACACTTTTTGACAGCTGAGAACAAAACACAATATTTTGCATCATCTCTGCAGTGTCTCTTCTTTCCTCTGCTGTTGTGCTTTTAGCTCCAAACTGTTTCAAATGGTTTGTCAGCAAGCTGACCTCTGACCTCTGCAGTACTAACTCCTGACCCGTACAAAGAGCGGGCGTTTCTGACCTTTGACCTGCAGCTGTATGTCTCTCAGTCTCAGTTCTTCTCTCCGTCACTGATGGAGCAGGTGTAGTTGCTGCTGACAGTCAGTCGTTTGTTTTCTCAGAGTGAGGCTGAAGTCTGAACTGTTCAGAGCATCAGGTCTCATCAACGTGCGCTGCTGTAACGCCGCTTTGTCCTCTGAGATCACCAGGTATGAAACCTGAGTGCTGACAGAGCAGCATGTTCCCCCTCATTCACCTCCACCACCACAGCCAAGGCATGCTGGGAAACTGAGGACACACAGACGGAGAACTGAAGTGTCTGCTGTGTGTTCATCTCAGAGTCCTCACAGGTGACACATTAGCTCCAGAACACCAAGCCAGGTGTTTGAAGCCTGACAGGGATTCTTCCCATCCAGAGGGAGGATTTAGCTGCACAACAATGAACATTAGTGTGTAGTTTAGAAACACAGACTGTGCCTGCACTGCATCTAGTGAAGAAAAGTGTTACTGCCAGAGAACGAGGCTCCTTTAAAGCAGCTGATATTAAGGTTGAAAAATCAACAATAAGCTGATGTAATCAACGTTTCACAAAATGGTCAGCAGCTAAAATCTGGAGCCGTTCTTTGGTGGTAATTAACAGTTTGTTCTTGTTAGCTAATTATGTAATTAAAGGTAGCAGCAGAAGCCTTGTGTTGAAAGCCCATTCACTCACACATTCACACAGTATGTGTGTGTCTGTGTTACACTGTGGACATCCCTTCTGTTGGAGCGCCATCTTGTGGCAGGTTTAAGAAATGTTCTTCTTGTAAATCCAAACTGATGCACCTCCATAGCAGACTGTGGAGGCTTTCAGTGACATGAAGACTTGATTTATACTGTCATATTCTCCTGTTACACAAAGCACAGCACGCTGAACATGGATGAACTGAAACTCCCAGCATCTGACTGAGGAAAAGCACAAATCATTCTCACACTGACTCCTGCTTGATTTTAGATTTGCTTTCAAATCCTCACACTTTCATATGAAGCACTAAATGGGCTCCAGACTGTTTATCTCAGCTTCCTGTCAAACACACTGCTGCTCACACCGAGGCTCAGTTTACTCCTCCAGCCTGGCTTAACCTGCTGTCTGTTAAAAACAGTCCCACACTCCTCTGTTTAATCCTTCTGATCAGACTCTTTGATTTTGTATTGTTTTTACCTGAAGTTGTGTTTTTGACATGGTTCTGTCTGTGAAATAAAGCTCACACACACACTGCTACAGTCCTTCATACACTTAGAAACGAAGCTGCTCCTTTCCTCAGTGCTGACACATAAAGAAGAGTTGCTTTTATATCCAACACGTCTCTGTTCCAGAAAACAGCTTCAGCAGCCTCTGAGTCTGAACTTGGAGTTGGTTATAAGCCACAGGCCTGTGTGCACAGCAATGAGGAAATATAATGCAGTAAGTGAAACATGGATGTGTGGAACAGATTATCCCAAAGGTTGATTCTGTTCATCTGGACGTTCTCAGTGAAACATTTGGTCTCTCGGTCAGGTGACTCCTTTAGTCTCAGCTGACTGCAGCTTTCCAAACCTTTGTCACTGGATCACTCACTTCATCTCCAACGTGTCCCTGACACAGACAGCTGGAGCCGTTACAGCAAAATCATTGATCATCGTTTTTAGAACATTAGCTGGTGTTGGTGGGCAGGCTAGCAGTGCTAATTGTTAGCACTAGTTCTGCTGCTCTCCCTTTGTCTCTGTTATTGTTGGTCTTTAGTGAACAATAGAAAGTGTCTTCATGAGACTGTTGCCTAATGTTCAAATGTAGATAACACCACCTGCACCAACCTGTTACACAGCACAACCCTCTGGTGTAGCTTTGCCCATACGGTAAAAAAATATATTTTAAAATACATTTTAAAATATATTTATATATTTAAAATGTATTTTAGCACATATATTTTTTGGCCATTTTTTGTATATTTTGAAATATATTAATAAAATATATTTCAAAATACAATTTAAATGTATTTAAAATCATTCAAAAAAATATAAATTTAACCCTTCATATATTTCTAAGAAAACACATTCACATGTAACATCTGAAAGAAATCTTTATTTGATGTTTAAAACATACATATAGCATATCAATCAAGCAAGGAATATTCATTTTATAAGTTTATTCTCATTACATACTTAAACATTCTAAAAGAAACACACACACATATACATATATATGTGTATATATATATATATATATATATACACACATATATATGTGTGTATATATATATATATATATATATATATATATATATATACACAGTCTCAGTTCCCCCAGCTTTCACTGCAATCCTCAAAGCCCTTCTGGACACGCTGGGAAACCCCTTCCTTACCGCCACTGTAACAAACAAAAGTCACAGTTCTATTACTTTTATCAGAGTTAAAATAAAAATGTGATTTATGTTAGCTGGCTTCATTTAGCAAACAGATATTTCTGTTTATACAGATACAGATATTAATACAGATATATTTTACGCATAATTTACCTCTTTTTTTTTCCTAGATGGGAAGTCTATCCAGTTCACATTACAGTAATGCTAACACCCCTTTTGGTCGTCTCTCCTTACCTTCCAGCATTCATAAATCTGTTGACCTTCTTTGTCTGAGACCAACCACTACAATGCATCATCACCTATTTGTATTGGTAACTTACTTTACAACCTATTTTAATGGTTGCAAAGTAAGTTACTTGTGCTGTATGCAATTTTAGATACACAGAAAGTCTTCACTTACTATATATGGCTGTCATAGTGTCCTTATCAAGGGCAGTTCTTCACTCTGCGCCGATGTCCGTTTTGCTCTGTCCTCCTATAAAAAGCATGAACATTTGAGTGTTTGACTAGTTTTAGATTTCCAAAAATTTGATATTTGTACAACTAAACATTTGAACTACAATATATGCTATTGAGCGATACTTTTATGGGTAATTTTTGGTAAAGAAACTGGTGACAGAGTTGTAGGCTTTTTAAAGTACTATTAGCTAACCATTTGAACTGACTTTCAAAGCTGATTACCTTTTAAATTGCTGTGGATCAAAACCTCCAGTGGGAAGGCGGCCATTAGAAGAACACGCACCATTGAACCTGAAAATAACAAAAACAAACAAAAAACAGAACAATATATAAGAGTCCGGTAGGGTAATAAATCTCTTCTGAAGCAATATAGTTATTTTGGGTGAAAAACAAAACATTCCTCTAAAATATATATACTGACATCAGCAATCAACATCATGATTGTAATTATTTCCTTTTTAGTACATCTACTGCTGTTTGCATGTGTCAAGCACTACGACTGTATCTATGCATATAAATTCACCATATATATCCAGCAAAAATGTTTTGTTATAGGAAAACAAACAAAGGCATTCAATCAGAGGTGAGAAATTAATTGGGAATATGAATTATAGGTGAACTATTCTTTACCTACTAGCAATCAAGCTTCTTTAACCAAGAAGCTTGAAATATTTGAATGTAAAATAAAATAAATAAATAAATAATAATAAAAATAACATGATGTAATTAAAATGCACAACTTACATTAAGGAAATCTGCATTTGTATCCACAGGCTAAAAGTAAAACAGTAAATGTGTTAGTAATAGTACAGGTATTTGTAAAAAAAAAAAAAGAGGCAGTAACTGTGACGCTTCTAGTGGGATGCTAAATGCAGAGATTTATATTTACAGTATAATACTGCATGTACGGGTAGCTGTGTTGTGAACTGTAACTGAATATTAGAGAATCTCAGAGAAATTAAATGTATTTATTTTTTTAATTTATCAATCATAAAACCGTCTGTTTTGAAGGCCTGTTACGATAACGACTTTTTGTTGGTCGGTATATTGCCCCATAAACAATTGCGACAAGTTATGTCATTGTCATTTTAAGACCATTTTATGTCTTTGAATGTATAATCATAATATAACACCATAATAATGCAAGATCTACACACTTTCAATTGACAAACCAACATCTAATTCTTAAAGTATTTAGATCATTGAAATTAGGAATCAAAATATTAGATACCTTAAAAACTTGAATAAATAGTAAGTTTTCTAACAAATAGAAAACAATGTTATTTAATGTTATTGTTTTGTTATCATTATATTTTATTTTTGTAAATATAATGGCACATAAATTACATCATCAACAATTATTGAGGTCATGTACATGTACTGTGTGTTAAGTCGATATATCGATTATTGTGATAGGCCTACTGTTTTGGTATCATAACGAGCTTGTCAAACATGCATGACCACTAAACAATGTCTAAGCAGTAGTATTGGTCTGAATGACAACAAACATAACTAGTGTTTTGGAAAACCTGTTAGAAAACAGTTATTTCAATAATTATGATTAGCATGTGACACAGACACCGCATAAAAAACCACAACAACAAATACTTACTTTAGGAGGATGGGGGAGGGCAGCATGAGGTTGAGACTTTGACATCTGTAAGAAACAAATTCATGTATTACAAACAAGTCACTTAAAAATACATTAATGTGGCAGACTGTTCCCTGTTCAGATGCAGTGTATAAGTACAATCAGGGCTGTCACAACAATGGGGTGGGGCCAAGTGGCTGCAACCCTAGGTACAATGTGCAGGTATATATAATTACATATAATATATGTGAATAAAGCAAGAATCTGTTTAGGTTAGTCACTGTGCTGACTGATGTTTGCTAGGTTTATATGATTGCAAACTGCACAAAAACAACAACAGCAACAACATTAATGACAATGACAAACAAAATTACTTACATTTATGTAAATCTCACATTAGGAAGATCTGCATTCGATTTCATGGGCTGAAATAAATAGGCAGAAACATTACTGCTAAAAAAATAAAAAACAAAAACTCTAAAAAGCCTAAAAATGACTTAAAAAGCAAGGAAATGTGGAACATTGTAATTAGCGAACATTAATAAAGCATAACTGTTCTTTGTTTCTAACCTTGGTAAGTATTCTGTAGCCAGAAGGAGAGGTAGGATTTCTGTGAAAGCCAAATTAAATGTGAATAGGCTTTGATAGTTATTGAGAAGGCAGAATAATAAGAAAAGGCAAAAGTACGTCACAATATAATTAATTAAGTTACATATTTTGATTACCAAATTATGGAAGCGTGGAGCTGCCACCCAGGCAAAAGAAAAATAGAGCTGTATCACGTTATGACATGAAATGTTTATTGTTCTAACATTATGCTTTTCATGTTTGTATAATACAGTGGTTCTTAACCTTGTTGGAGGTACCGAACCCCACCAGTTTCATATGTGCATTCATTGAACCCCTCTTTAGTGAAAAATAAAGTGTGTTTTTTTTTTCAAATTAGACGTAGATATGTTTTTTACTGGTGCACAAAATGAGCCGTGCACGTCACAGCGGAGGCTCTGCCGAACCCCTGAGACCAACTCACCGAACCCCTAGGGTTCGATCGAACCCAGGTTAAGAACCACTGGTATAATATAATATCACGTTATTATAATATACATAATTGTCACGTTCGCACAATATTGTACGGACGTGATAATTATGTACATTTTTCGTACAATGTTGTTCAAACATGTTGTTCAAACATGATAGTATATTGTTAGAACGATAAACTTTTCACGTTATAACGTGATATACTTATATTTCTCTTTTGCCTGGGTGGCAGCTCTACGCTTCCGTTCCAAATACACGAGAATAAAGTAATATTATATGGGAAAAGGCACCTGCTAGCTTGATGATGGAGGCTTCTTAAACTGGCCACCCGCCTTGGCTTCTTGTCGCCACTCCACGAAATAAAGGTCCGTTTCCTCCATGCCGGCTAATTATTCATCCTCATTAAAATCTCGTATATGTTCAGTTGGCAGAATTGAGAATTTTACATCTTCCAACCACTTAATTAACGCGAACATAATCGGCTTGTTTCTTCCCGTCTCCTGTATCCGGCCGTTCCTCTCGCTGTCAGATTTCGCGCCTCAGAGACGTCGTTATTTTTCAAAAAAAAAAAAAGAAGAAAGAAAGAAAGAAACAGCAACAACTACTAAAGAGAGTTTTTGCACGTTCATTGCACATTTGTGGGAATGTTTAAATATTTTATTTTTATTAATTACTTTTCATTATATCTTTATTTTTTAAACCACCGTGGCAATGCGCATGCGCATACACTCCTGCACGCAAAGGGCTTTGGAGTTGACGTAATGTCGCAATGCATTGTGGGAGCGCAGCACCATCTTGGCAGGTCACGAATCAAAACAAGATTGCTACGAACCATTCTGAAACGTAGCTCAAAAGAAAATGACGGTATAGAGACAGATTCTGTCCAGATGCAAAGAGACGGTACTTGATTGTTGAAATGTGGACCCGTATGAAATATAGCCGTGGAGTAGAAACCCTGAAGACCAAACCGCTATTGACTTAGCATGATCTACTCTCATACCTTGTCTGTGGAGTCAGAGCATACACGGCGCACCAATTTCGCAATTATAAATCTCTGGAGGCGCACATCCAATTCACCAAGGACTGGGTACAAGATTTGGTTATTTTTAAGCCTCCACGTTGTGAGTACGCCGTCATTCAAGCAAAGGTAAGTCAGCTTGAGTACTGCGAGTAAAATGCGTTTGATTCCCCCCAGCATTCAAATTAGTGCTAGCAAAAATTCATTCGTGAGGGGGAAATTACAGTGAGAACATGTAGAGGCTCTGTTAGAGGGATAACATAGTGAGTTCAGTGCATTGATGTGACATTGTCCTGAAGGATTTAGTTATTCTTTATGGTTAAAGAAATTGCCCTAATTAATTCATATTTATTATAAATAATCCTAATTACACATCTTGCTTCCTTGTTTGTGTCCTGTGTCACTAAAAATACATTCTGTTTTAGTTTTATACATTGATTAATGACCTGCAGAATCTCCTTGTCATATTAGGTGTCCATAATTGTCACTTAAAGTTGAACTTTATGTTTTCTCGCTCTTGAAAGTGATTACATCCTTGCATTACATACTTTAGGTTCATTTTTTGGTGATAGGTTTCTAAAAAGAAACATGCAGATTTAGAATATAACATGCAACGTTCTATAGATGGATACATAAAAACACTTTATTTGTTACATTTATGATAAATGGATTTGAAAGTAAATAAAACACATTTGTGTCGGCCTTGGCTTATTAAAGTTCTTGTCTTTAAATGAACTTTGTCTCTGTGTGTGTTTTAGGTCCTGCACTCTTAAAGACTGAATTGCAGCATTGCAGCCACAGGTCATTGTGAGCATCACAGGGAAGGTTGAAGCCGCCCACTGCAGCTGTATGACTAGAGTCGTGGAGACTTGCAGCCATGTCACTGCTCTTCTGTTTAATGTAGAAGCAACAGTGAGGATCTGTGGCACAAGGACTGTTACAGATGAACCTGCATACTGGGTTTTGCTGGGTAATATGACCAAGATACAGCCAGAGGTTGGCCATAAGATAGACTTCTCCTCTTCAGCTGCCCAAAAAAAAGGTTCTTGATCAAAACATAGACAGACCATCTCTAGTGACAGGTAAAAAAAGCCATCCTCAAAAAAGAAAAGTTCCACCTGCTACTGTGGAGGAGTTGGATCAACTGATGGGACAATATTTTTCCAAGCATAGTTCTGTTCTGAATAACCCATAATGTTTTAATTTAGGGGGCCATGTAAATACTTTGCATTTACTGAATATGTACTTACTAAATACCACTGTTCAAAAGTTGAATAAAGAAACAAAGAAATGTTTGCCTATTTTTAATTAAAAGCACTTTGTCGAACATCACATCAGTTACAATGTAGAAAAAATGTTATGTATAGTTTACAAATGACAAAATGTTCACATAAAATCATGACAGCATTTGTATAATATCACCCACTACTAGCATTCTGTAATTTACTGTCTCTTTTGAAAACTTATCACTTATCACATGGAGAAACCTTTGGAATGCAAGCATGCTGATCCACACAGGTATGCACACAGGTGTACACATGGGTATTCACAGACGCGGACTACAGCTTTCTTGGCTGCTGCCTCAAAGCACACTGTGCGCTGTCTATCCTGCGTGCTGCACAATATCGTTTATTATTTAGTAACTATTGATATCTATGGCTAGCTAGTTTATTGTGATGGTGCTTTTTTTTTTCTATTATTATGTTGCTCTTTGTTGTTTGCTGTCTCCTCTGTTTGTTTGTTTTTCTCCATACAGGTGACCCAGGAGTTTTTTTTTTGTTGTTTGTTTTTTTTTCTCTCTTCCCCCCTTCTCACCGTCTCTTCCCCCCTTTGGTTTTCTTTCTTTCTCTCCCCCTCTTTCTTTCATTCTTTCCCCCTGTCCTGTCCCACAGTTATGTCTGTCCCGTTTGCAACTGAAAATAAAATAAATTCATAATTATAATAAAGGTCAATCAAATGGACCAATATGGCAAGGCCATGATGATCCACTTGGTAAAATAAATCCGCTTGCCATCTTTCTTGGCCTCAAGACAACAATTCTGATGGCTATAGATCCAAACGGGACAAAAAAAAAAAAAATAAAGTAGTCTCAGAATAGTGAATTAAACCAACATTTATTGTTGATTTTTTTTTTAACAAGAAAAACATTTTTCAACTGAATAAAAACAATGCCAATAACCAAAATAAATAGAAGCGTACATGAAAACTACACAGTCCTTCACCTTTCTGTCTGATTTTTTTAAGGAAAACAGTTTTTCATTCCACTAAAAACAGGACAAACCCACCAGCATGAACATTAAATAAACTATTACAATTGTAAAACAAAACTCATTTACAAAATGTAATAATTATCAGTGGGTCCCAGGAAATAGAATGTGACATGGGATTTAGATTTCCGTTACCAGGATGGTCGGGTTCAGCGTAGTCTTTATCACCACCTGTCAAAGACACATCATCAATATTCATGTTTGCTCAGGTTATTCACTTGTTCACATCTGTCTGAGATCATTCATACTGTTGTATGGATGTGTGTACAGTATGTATATAATTATCAGCTATGTAAAAGATATTATCATCTCTGTTCTTACCTAGTTGGAAGTCCTCCATTCAAACTCAGAGAGCCGCTGGAGGAAGGTGGTGATCCGAGGGCTGATTCTTGTAACCTTCCTCTTTACGACACGACCTGTCTTGCGGCTTGTACCAAGTTTTGCAGGGCATTTTGTTCCCATGTCTGGATTGATCCTCACAAAGAACCTTTTAACGGAAAAAAGGCTGCTTTAATTTCAAAATTAAAACATACGTTACAGCAATCACCTATATGTTTCTGCAACTGTAAAAAGAGAAGGAGAAAAAAAAAAGAAGAGAAAAAAGGAAAAAAAAAAAAGAAAAGAAAGAAAACTTATCACTACATAAACAGCACAAGACTTAAGAGTATTTAACAAGAGCATTTTTCCCTGGTTTTACTACCACACTGGGGCACATGTTCACCAAAACGCAGCAAACCTTTGCCATCTTATCCAGGAAGGTCACCTTTTTACCCTCACATGGAAGAAGTAATCTGATTGGCATGGTGGTATGTAGCATGTAGTTTGAAGCAGGGATTTCGTAGTGCCCCATGTGTAGTGTTGGAACCCAGTCAGGATTTGTTTCATTCATTTCATAGGCTGGTTTGTTGCAATAATGCCAAATAATTAGCAACTCTATAAATAGAAGGTAGTTCTGCATGTTTGTTCTAAGTTTGTGCTATGATCTCAGAGCGCATTGAAAATAAAATTAACAGGCTATAAAGAATAATATGAACTTATTTAGAACTTACCTGAATGAAAATACTGGAGCACACCAACAGATATCTGTGGCTGGTAGAGAACTGAATATCAGCTCGTCTCGCAGCTGCTATCCAGGCTAGACGCCTTCTTTTGGTAACATCCAACACATAAGCTCCCTCATGATGTTTCCAGGTGAGGAAACAATGAAAAGAGAGCCTGTTTTCAAGCTTATTCCTTTGTCGGTAGTGCAATCTAACATTACAACCGACCACACAGCAAGCATTTGTTTGGCCTGCTAATATGGCGCCTTGACCAAAAATCCTGGCTACGCCCCATCCCGTAAGATCACGCTCCAGAGCCCTATTAACGTACGGATCTAGAAAGAAGACGCTGCATTTTTAACTCTGAGGGAGATGGAGAATGAGCCTATTTCCAAAACAGTGGAGTGTGTTCCTTTAAGTACTAAATTGTATATATTGTCAAAAACTAAAGTGTACATAGCAGTTGTTGTATCTTGTTTACTGTATCACTGACAGATAATTTCAAAGTCAATGAACGCTACATTATAGTGAGATATTGTGTAATGTGAAATACTGTAAGCAAATAAATAAACAACCTAATTCGTGATAGACCTTTGACTCTGTTTTGTTTGAATCCAACTGTTTTTTGCAGATGTGCATAAAACATGTTACTTTTAGTATTGTTATCATTATCATCATTATTGCACTAAATATATTTTAAATAAAGGATACTTTGATATACATTCTACTGTAAGGTTGGAAATGTATTTTCTTCACCCTAAAATATGTTTTGAAATGTATTTTGGTTTGAAAGAAATATATTTTCAATTTCAAAAATATATTTTTTTGGAGCATCACAAATACAAAATATATTTACCATATATTTGAAATATATTTTGGCCAGGAAAAATGTATTTTTTTACCGTATGGGTTTGCTGCTGCTGACTTTGAAAATCACACCAAACATGGAATCAAATATATCGACTCAGCTTAGACTACAGAGAAGCTCGGCTCACAAAACTCAACACAAAAGGCTTTTTAAAGACAACAATCACTTTGACAGACACACAAACACGACTGAGTACAGAGGAGCTGCTGGTTTGAAGCCACAGAAATGTTCAAATGTTTAAACACACTGCAGCGTTGCAGCCGTGATGCATTTGTGCTGCTAAGGCCACACACATCAGCTGCCTTACATTTTAGTACCAGTTCATCTCTGACCATGGCAGCACAGTCTTTCCAGTACAGTGATGTTGGTGGGGACAGTGGGGACTGATTGTTCATTGGCTGTAAGCCGGTCACATGGACGTTTAACTGGTGCTTTGATTGCTCTGTAGTCTGTTGTGCCTGTGAGCTGACACATGTTTGTGTTTCAAACAAGAAAACCAGCAGAAATAAATCATCTTTGGACAACATGACAGAGATTAGTGAGTTTCCAACTTGCACTTGAATGCAGCACAGACAGATTCTGATGTTCGTGGTTGTAAACGTGTCCTCAAACGCCGCTCTGACTTTTTCCTTCCTGCTCAAAGTTCCTCTTTCTGAACTTGGTGTTTGTGCCTGACGCTGATCGTCTCCGTGTGGAGCTCCGTGTGAAGGTAACGTTAGCAGTGTGTAATGTTTCCTGGCTAACATCAGCTGTGTGCAGCTCAGTTCCAGCACAAATCTGCCGCTCCATAGTTCACGGTAACGGACTCATGAGGTCGACCGTTAAACGCTCTCCCGCCATTTTGTCTGTGTGCGCGGATGTGTACGTTTTTGTTACCACTGTCATCTCATCAATAGCCTATTTGTAAAAGATCTCTGTTCATAGTTTAGTTGGATTTTAAAACTCTGTAGTTGGACAGTTTTATTTTGGACTGATGCTAAAATTCTTGCTGATTGTTTCTGTCGAGGTTTTGTACTTGACATCCGCCATTTTGGATGTGATAAGCTGTAGAGAGTGCGTCCAAAAAGAGAAACCAGAAAGAGAACCTGTTTTATTAATAACCTCTTGCAAATAGAAGAATATGAAAAAAACAACAACAACAAATAGGATAAAACCTTTAAATTACTTGAATTTCTAAAATCACCATCATCTGTTAACACAAATTTGATCATTTCAAATTTTTGTTTTCATTTTCTCTTCCCAGTTACTTCTTTCTCATTCTCTTCATTCTCCTTGTCACCTTACGTCTCACTCCTTAACTGAAGTTATAGTTCTAACATAAGAAGTCCCACCAACGTCCTTTATTTAATCTCTGTGTTGTCACAGTTATTATCATCAGATCAGACATGAGACCCAGACAACAACATAAGTTTACAAGCTAACATCATGTCAGCTAACATTAGACGATAGCATCATAAACTTTAAATTACTTTGCCTCTGATCAACAGTTTGATTACATTCTCACATCACAAGTTTATTTGCTAAGTGTGAGTCCGCCCACATTAGATCCACTTTTCAGCAGGTGGAATAATTTGTAGTATATAGGTAATACATCAACAATGCTGCCGTGGCTAAGTTAGGAATATTTATAATGTCATTTCCAAAACTTGCATATGATCTGCAATTTGTAGCAGATCTACTGACTGTCACAGAGCAGCTGGAGCAGTCTCGAATGCAGGTCAGTCCACTGCTGCCCCCTGTGGCCAAGTGCCATAGCTACTGCTGGATGAACTCGTGACACATCTGCACCTGTTTCTATGAACACATTGAGTCTGAGTGGCTGCACTTACACTGGTGCATTCAACATATTGAAAGATAGCAGCAATGTGGATTGTCAAGACTCAAACCAACCGTTGAGCAAAGACAGCAGATCACTTGTTTCTGTTTGTTATACAGCCAGATTTACTCGTGACACACATGTGCAGCTGCTTTATCACCTATTCTGAATTTGTTTCAAGCACAATACATTTGTTACACATGTTGGGATATTGTGTTTGTTTTAAATGTTATATACCTGTGTGGTATGTGACTTGTGTTGCCATGACGCCAGGTCTCTCTTGGAAATGAGATTTTTAATCTCAATGAGATTTTTTTTTTACCTGGATAAATAAAGGACTAATTTGTAACTTTCAGTGTTTTCCGGTCTTCCAAAGGAAAAAAAACCTTCAACTACATGACATGCAGTTGTGTATTTGTTTTCACCTTATCATACACTTGAAGTTTTACAAATCACCACTTCTTTAGTGAATATCATTTCAGTCTCAGACAACCTCGTTTCTCTTACAGAGGTTGAATGCACCTTCTGCGGATGGCGGTACCACACAGTGTGCGTGGACTTCCCCTGCACAGAAGGCAACTACAAATGCTGTGAATGCTAAATAAACAGAAACAAATGATCCCTGTTGTCTTTGCTTGATGATTTGTTTGAGTCTTGACAATCCACATTGCTGGCGTTGCATCTTTCAATGGCAGCAATGGCAGGTATCAGTGCTCAAACCTGTTGTGTTTGTTTCCAACAAGTTGCCCACCTCGGGAAACAAAAATGTGTTCTTTTACTTGTCAGATGAACATATGAGACACTTTGACTCTTCAGTGCAGTGTGGAGCCTAACAAAGATCTGTTTTGTGTCCCAGCTGATCAGCAGGAGGAGGAGAGTCTGACGGAGCAGCAGAGGAACATTTTCAGCTACTTGGACTCAGCTCAGCCACTACAGAGGAAACAATGAGCTCAACACAGAAGGTGACAGACAGAGCAGGACCATATGACCAAAGATATTTATCACCATATACATTTGAACATTTGCCATAACGATGTAGCTGACGATAGAATTGACACCAGACAAAATACTTTACAGCTGCACAACTTTATTAAAAAGCCATCAATGTATTTTCACTGAAACAAGCAGCTGTTGTTTATGTGCATTAAAGTTATATAAAAATGTAACCGTGCAAATGCAAATGCAAATTCCTCGCTGACAGTTTAACCAAAAGGCGTTTCCAGTGGAAACTGGCCGACACATCCTGAGCATAACCATGTATAATATCCACTAAACTTCAGAAGAGGTTATACAGTCGTGGCCAAAAGGTTTGAGAATTGCGTAAATATTGGAACCTGGAGAAGTTGCTGCTTAAGTTTTTATAATAGCATTTTGCCTGCACTCCAGAATGTTATGAGGAGTAATCAGATGAACTGCATCGTCCTTCTTTGCCATGAAAACGAACTTAATCCCCAAAACGCCTTACCACTGCATAGGGCTGCCACAAACGATTATTTTGATAGTCGACTAGTCACCGATTATTTTTGCGATTAGTCGACTAATCAGATCATCATCCATTGGACGTAAAACGTACAGCTTATTGCACCAGCAGCATCTGCTCTTATATAACTATCATTAGCTTACAGCTTTAAGTGTTTAAGGTATGTGCTAACTAAAAATAAAGACAAGATGGTAGTTTATTAAATTTTAATTAAATGTGCAGATTGTTTTGGTGAAGTTTAATAAACTCAGCCGAATTACTCAGGAACAAATAAAATACTGAAAAAAGCCAAACAATAACATTTTTAAGTTTATCTAAGTGACTTATATATCATGTTTAACCTGAGTAGGGCGGTGGGTTTGAAAACGATCTGCCGGGAGTCCGGTGCTCTCATGGCCCCCGGCTAGCTATCGAGCTAGTGGGTAACAGACTTCTCCGAAAACGTCGGAGCGCTTTTGAAAATATGTGATGTCTTGATAAACTGAGCCGATATTTGAGGTTTACACAGCTACATTCTCGCCTGAAAATATGTTAAACGTTTATTTTGTGACCCAGAAAGAATAATAAGAGTAATATTAAAACTAACTAGCTGCCGCTATTGTTGGAAACTGCGCTGGGCCGCGCTATGAATTCTGGGACAGAGCTTCTTCTTCTTCGGGGTTTAACGGCAGCTGGCATCCTTGTACATGCAGTGCTGCCATCTTCTGTTTCAGTCCGTTATTACACTCTTAAATCCTGCTACTTATTCCTGCTTTTGGGATCTTACAAAGCTTCAAACGACGCGTCGACTATTAAATCGTAATCGTGACTAGTCGACTAATCGTGGCAGCCCTACCACTGCATTTCATTGCTGTCATCAAAGGACCTGCTGAGACCATTTCAGTGATCGTCTTCTTAACTCAGGTGAGAATGTTGGCGAGCACGAGGCTGGAGATCATCATGGCTGTATCCCGATTCAGGTTCTGCAGCTTTAAAGTCCTCAAGGGCCGCGTACTCAAAGACCGCTATCATCATCGTCCTTCTTTTTATAATACAGATTTGTACTTTATTTCAAATTGAACCTTTAAAGGGGCATTTCTGGACTTTTAAATACCAGTAATGTACTTTTAAGGGAACATTTAAAAAAAATGTTCCTATAGGTACAAAAATGTTCTTCTCTCGTACCTCTATTTCTGAGAGTGTATCATGTAACACTATAGATCAACTTAGCTCAGAATATATAAAGCATATAAACAGTTACAGCAATATGATGCAACAAACACAGCAGCTACTGATCCAAAATACTCAAAGCTTCATAGAACTGAAACCAACATTTATTTTAGCTCCATCCTGCTGCTGATACAGACTTTAGGTTTCTGAACATTAAACTTGTTGCTGCCTTTCATAGTGTGTAACTTGAAGGCCCTGAGTACTCTGAGTACTTTCTCCCACACTGGAAACACTGGGATGATCACATTATTTGAACATTACCTAATAAGACTGATTCAGCACAGACA
Organism: Aulonocara stuartgranti; assembly: GCF_965226115.1. Taxonomy (NCBI): domain Eukaryota; kingdom Metazoa; phylum Chordata; class Actinopteri; order Cichliformes; family Cichlidae; genus Aulonocara; species Aulonocara stuartgranti. The sequence goes on along the minus strand of NC_138941.1, from coordinate 1,470,092 downwards.
GTTATGTTAAACTTTCCTAGCAGTCCTTCACAAACAGGGAACAGTCTGTCTATTCTCTCCATCTGTCAGCTGCTGCTGGCTCTTCCTCCTCCTCTTCCTCACACACTGCTGAGTTTGTCCTGGTGGATCATCAGGGCTGCAAAGCCTCACAGATGATGTGCAGCAGTGGCTCCCTCAGTCTGTCCTCACTCTGGACACTTGCAGTCGTCACACATGGAAATCAAATGTGTGATAAGCTGCAGGATTCAAACACAAGTGTAACTTATAAACACATGTTCATACTTTTATTCCACAATCAGAGAGAAAGAAACAGAGAGAGAGTGCAGGACAGACAGACAGGTGACAGTCTCAGGTGTACACACTGCTACACAACAGCAGCAGAGAAGCAGGATTTAGTGTTTGTGTTATTACGAGTGTAAACAAGAAGAGTTCCAGATGGTGCAGTGGACACATGTGTGACTGCTGTGATTAAAGCATCTTTCTTTCAGCTTAACGAGTGAACCGTCAGCTCGTTCAAACACACGTTAAAGTGCGTTTGGCTCGACACCACCGAACAGAGGCAGCAATATAACACAGCTAACATTAACAGTGCAGTGAATCCTGCTTGTGCCGTGATGTTCAGGACTGCAAACCGAGCAGCATCACTGACTTTCAGCTTGTTGTGTTTGTGGATATATGACTGACTTTAATTATCCACAAAATCATCACATTCTCTGTCAGATTAAGGTCGACTATTGAACGGCGTATATTTTAAAGGCTTTAAAACCAAGTTAACGCTGAAAGTACAAACATCACTAATGTCACATAACTCTGCCGACAAGGCATAGCTATGGCTATGAAATGCTCTTTGTGTATCACTTCTTCATTATGAAAGATGTCATTAATGCACTAGTAATGTCTCATCTGGAGTATTGTTCAATCATTTGGTCAGCAGCTAATAAGACAGATCTTAACAGACTTCAGTTAGTCCAGAATAAGGCGTCCAGATTAGTGTGAAGATGTTCATACTATACTAATATTGATAAAATGCATAATAACCTTTCTTGGCTTCCTGTACAGGCTAAAATATTCTATGGCTTACTTGTAGTTCTAAAGAAAGCAATTCTGTTAAACACACCACATTTATTCTGCTCAGCTGCAGTATCCAGATGAAATACATCATCATATTACACAGTTTTCAACAAGCTGCAATTTAGTAAATGCTCGAGTTAAAAGTAACGTTTTGTAAAACTGTTACATTTAGAGCAACTTTTAAGTGGAATAAGTTGCCTTAAAAAATTAGAGAATTATTCAAAACTTCAATGAACACTTAAAAGCCGATTTACAGAGCTTTTAGTTGTTGTAAATATTGTAAGACATGATTTGTTTTTGAAATTTGTGTAATGTGCCTCAATGTTATTGATATTATTATTATTATTATTGATTGCTTATATTTGAACAATTGTGAAACCTCACTGTGGATGTAAGAATGAAATTATGTGGATATCTTGAATCCACTTTATTGTGTAATATTTTATGGGAGTATTTGACGGAAGACGAGCAACATCTGTTGTGGAAGCTAACGGGGTTCCTTTAGAATAAACAAACATAGGATTTATTATCACTGAATAATTCTGTATAAATCTATACAAATTATAGAAATATGTAATAGGAACCAACAAAATAATCTAAATTATAAAATAATGTGTGTGTGTGTGTGTGTGTGTGTGTGTGTGTGTGTGTGTGTGTGTGTGTGTGTGTGTGTGTGTGTGTGTGTGTGTGTGTATGATTTTAGTGTTTGAACAGTCATGAATTATCTTTAACAGCAGGTTGGATGTAATGTGTTAGAACTACCAGCAGGTGGGGATAAGAGACCTTTAAGGTGTTTGGTGCCACGCTCCACCTTCAGGTTTAAAACTAGTGTTAATGGAGTTTGAAGGTTGAGTTTGTTCCACGACTGCATTTCACTCACTGCCTCTGTTTGTATCTCTGTCACTGCAGGACCAACATGGAGCCAGAAGTCAGCGCTCTCAGGAGGCCGACAAACCTCACAGAAGAAAGGGAGAGAAAAAACACACCTGTGACGAGTGTGGGAAGGGTTTTACTGTGAGGGCTAAACTAAAACAGCATCAGGTCATCCACACTGGAGAGAGACCGTTCAGCTGTGACTTGTGTGGAAAGTCTTTTTCCTTGAAGGGTTACCTAAAAACACACCAACTCATCCACAGTGGAGTTAAAGCGTACAGCTGTGATCAGTGTGGCAGAGCTTTTACTCAAAGTAGCAACTTACAGAGTCATCTAGTTACCCACTCTGGAATTAAGCCATACAGCTGTGATCAGTGTGGCAGAGCTTTTACTCAAAGTAGCCACTTACAGAGTCATCTAGTTACCCACTCTGGAATTAAGCCATACAGCTGTGACGAGTGTGGGAAGGGTTTTACTGTGAGGGCTAAACTAAAACGGCATCAGGTCATCCACACTGGAGAGAGACCGTTCAGCTGTGACTTGTGTGGAAATTCTTTTTCCAGGAAGGGTTACCTAAAAAAACACCAACTCATCCACAGTGGAGTTAAAGCGTACAGCTGTGATCAGTGTGGCAGAGCTTTTACTCAAAGTAGCCACTTACAGAGTCATCTAGTTACCCACTCTGGAATTAAGCCATACAGCTGTGATCAGTGTGGCAGAGCTTTTACTCACAGTAGCAGCTTACAGAGTCATCTAGTTACCCACTCTGGAATTAAGCCATACAGCTGTGACGAGTGTGGGAAGGGTTTTACTGTGAGGGCTAAACTAAAACGGCATCAGGTCATCCACACTGGAGAGAGACCGTTCAGCTGTGACTTGTGTGGAAATTCTTTTTCCAGGAAGGGTTACCTAAAAAAACACCAACTCATCCACAGTGGAGTTAAAGCGTACAGCTGTGATCAGTGTGGCAGAGCTTTTACTCAAAGTAGCCACTTACAGAGTCATCTAGTTACCCACTCTGGAATTAAGCCATACAGCTGTGATCAGTGTGGCAGAGCTTTTACTCACAGTAGCAGCTTACAGAGTCATCTAGTTACCCACTCTGGAATTAAGCCATACAGCTGTGACATCTGTGGAAAAACTTTCAGCCAGAGAGGGCACCAAAATACACACCTACGCATTCACAACAGACATGATGTGTACTGCTGTGAACAGTGTGGCAAAGAGTTTATAACTCACACAGACTTACAACGACACATGTTTACCCACACTGAGGAGAGACCTTATCAATGTGACCTGTGTGAGAAGACTTTTAAATCTCCACGTCACCTGAGACAACACCAACAGATCCACACCAGAAAGAGACTCTACAAGTGCAGCTACTGTGAGGTATGTATTTATATTGTTATCTTGTCATTTTAGCCTGACTGTTTGGAACAACTCTGCTCATTAAACTGTGTTAGCATGTTAGCAATTCTACTGCATGGAAAAGCAGCTCTGAGTGATTATTCAGATTTTCCTTTCAGTTATAATTTTAGTATTACTGTAGTATTATGGTGGTAGTATTGTAGTTATTGCAGCCCAGTAAACTGAGTGTGTTAACTGAAACAGTCAAATGTAGTTGGACGTCTGCAGAGATGCTCTTTATTTCAGGCGACGTTCAGGATACAAATGTTGAAGGACTGACTTACACTGTCTTTGTGTCTTTGTTTAGAAGCAGAGCGACACAGATGGATCCAGTTCTCAACCCTGTCATCACTGTGGTGGTGGGAAAGACTTTCATTGTGACCTCTGTGGAAAAACTTTCAGTCGGCAAAAGACCCTAAAAGTACATCAACATAGACACACTGGAGACAAACTGAAATACTGCAAAGAATGTGGGAGAAGCTTCACCACACCAAGAGATTTAAAACAACATGAACTGATTCACAGTGGGGTTAAAAAGCACCTCTGTGATCAGTGTGGGTCATCCTTCACCACTGAAAGTCAGCTTAAATCACACAAACGAGTCCACACAGGAGAGAAACCACACAAGTGCAGACATTGTGACAGAAGCTTCTCACAGTCAGGTCATCGTAACATTCATGAACGTACACACATGGAAGGAAACTACAGCTGTGACCAGTGTGACAAGAGCTTCAGGAATCTCAGTTCATACTCTGCACACAAACGATCCCACGTTACTAATAAACTGTTTCACTGTTACCAATGTGCCCAAACATTCACCTCATTGTCTGCTCTGTGCAAACATCAGCGCGATCACTCAGGGCTGAAATCACTCCCATCACTGGATCACAGTGAATCTGAAGACACAGAAAGATCCTCTGGTTTCTGTGTCAGACTCAAAAAGCTTGAGATCAGGCTCCACAGAGTTCAGATAGAATCATTTAAACTTGTGTTGAACTGAACTGGTTGCTGGGCTGAACTTCTACATAATACAGATCTACATGGGATCTTCTTTTCTGTTGTTTTACTGAGTCAGTTTTGTCCTTTTTTCTCTGTCCTGGTTTTGCTCGTCTGTAAATGATTGAAACTCAGTCAAATAGTTCATTGTTCTCCAGCAAAACGTTTTGGAAACTCATGTTTAACCTTTAAAACTCTGACATGTTTTAGCACACAAGGCTTCATCGGGGAGTTCACTCATGATTGGACCATGAGAACAAAGGTTTTTAGTTCTTTCAAAGAGAGTCTTGGAGATGTTTGATGTTTCTGTTTTTTCTACATAAAGGAATAAACTATTTTTCTTGCTTCATGTAGTGTGGAAGTTTTTAATGTTTCTTCATCTGTGATGTTCTTGAATGTGTTCACGTGAAGATGATATAAATAAACTCTTGTCAGAGATTTACAGTTATCAAACAGGTGAATAAACAACACTGAGACACTTGGAGACGGTTAACGTGCTGCACGGGTGAGGGCTCAGAGAGGACTCACACCGAGCTGCAGTAGTCGTTTATTATTTATAGCAGGGTGAAACAAGCATAGCAGTTTCCTCTAATTTTGAATATATGTGTGTGTGTGTCTGTGTGTCTAAGTTCGTATAAATATCATAGGGTGAACTTCCTCTTTCTATAAACAGAGCGAGTAGTACATTTTGTTCTTTTCCTATTAAGAGTAAAATATGAACATATACTTTAATGCAACATAAAACTCATAAAAGCGTTTCTTCTTTAACATCCCCTCCTGATGTTAATATTTTTCACTTAATCATACTTTATTATCAGCCAACAATCACTTGATTATAACATTTTCAATTGTAGCATCATTCAGTATGTGTGTGTGTGTTTCTATACTAAATCTTCTTCATCCGGTTCATCTTCTAGTGGCAGTCCAACATAGGTAATTACTGTGGCCTGTACCATTTTGTCAATCATGGATCTTATGCATGGTAGGATACATGTAGAAAACAAGCACAATAATAGAAGCAGAACTCCTATCAGTACGAGTCCTTTTATCACGAGGGTCTTCCAGCTGCCACTCAGCAGCCAGGTCAGCCAGTCCTCATTGTTCGTGACATAGTCTTGTTGCTGCGCATTACTCAGTTGTCGCAACTTGTCTAGGGCGGTGGTCATGGTCAAGGAGTGCACGTTGTCCGGGATATAGGTGCAACAAGTGGTGTTGAATAAGACACAGAGGCCCCCTCTCTCAGCGAGAATCATGTCCAGGGCGACCCTGTGTTGCATGACCACTATTCTGATCGCGTCGATTTCCTCATTCTGAGCCTTATTTATCTTTGTTGAGCTGTTCAGGAAAAGTCCAAATCGGTAGTCAAGAGTCTCAATTCTTAACGTGTTTTTTCCAGTTCCGACCCATGGGAACAGTGAGTGCAGGACCTTCTGTCTGGTGGTCCACAACTTGAACTCCGCTGGTACATCACTGCCCCAGATTGGGTCATGGGGTTGCACGTCATCAGTGTTCCTCTTGCGTCGTGGTTGGTTCTGATGGAATACTCTGAATGTGTGGTCTGACACTAAAATTAGGGCGCAGAGTCCGGTACAAGAAAAGCTCACAACTAAGACAAAACTGCTCCTGCAAGGAAAGCTCACTGTTATGCATGCAAGTCATCAAGATGACATCATCAAGATGGCGCTGGAGTGACGGCAGCCTTTCCAAGTAGCTCTGCAACACCGCACCTTTTTGTTAACTTTAACTTTTTAGACTAGGCTTTTCAAACTTTTTTTTCACCTTCCTCTACTTATACCTCTTAGATATAGCGATACAAGATGGATAATGCACTTTTTAAAACTTCTGGAACCAGTTCCTTCATCTATTCGAGAGCGGAGCTGCTGGCACTAAAAACAAAGGGACAGACCGGCATGCGACACAACATCCCGGCCGAGCTAAAGAGGAGCTACAGAGGCTGCAAAGCTGGAGCGAGGAGAGCGGATCACCGGAGGCGATTCAAACCATCAATCCCGACAGTGATCATGGGCAACGTGAACTCGTTACAGAATAAGATTGACGAACTGTGCGCTCTGAACAACCACAGACTATACCGTGAGTGCAGCTTGTTTATCTTCACGGAGACGTGGCTAACCGAGCTAACGCCGCAGGCTAACGTAGACCTATGCGGTTTCACACCCGTGAGAGCCGATAGGGACACGCAGGCCAGCGGAAAAAGCAGAGGTGGGGGACTCATTGTCTACGTTAACAACAGATACTGTAACCCTGGACACGTCTCCGTTAAAGTTTCGGTATGCCGTCCGGACCTGGAGCTGCTAGCTGTTAGCTTGCGGCCATATTATCTACCTCGGGAGTTCAGTCATGTGATCTGTGTGTGTGTTTACATCCCTCCGAGGGCCGACGCAACAGCTGCCTGTGAGAAAATACACACAGTCACAGCAAGACTTCAGACACAAAACCCCGAGGCTTTCATTATTATATCTGGAGACTTTAACCATGCCACACTGGACTCTACTCTGGCTGCTTTTCACCAGTTTGTGAATTGTCCCACAAGGAGCAACAGGACAATTGACCTACTGTATGCTAATGTGAGAGATGCATACAGAGCCACCCCCCTCCCCCCACTAGGGAAGTCAGACCACAACCTGGTTTACCTACAGCCACAATACACACCCCTCGTCCAAAGGCAGCCTGTCACAACGCGCTCCATCCGGAGATGGACCCCAGAAAAGGAGGATGCTCTGAGAGACTGCTATGACACCACAGACTGGGATGTGCTCCTGAGCCCACATGGTGAGGACATAGAGGGGGCGACACACTGTCTTACAGACTACCTCAACTTTTGTGTGGACACGGTCGCCCCTGCTAAGACGGTACGGTGTTATCCTAATAACAAACCGTGGGTAACACAGGAAGTCAAAGCTGTCCTCAACATGAAGAAGAAGGCTTTCAGGAGCAAAGTGAAGGAGGAGATGAAGGCAGCACAGCGGGAGGTGAAACGCTGCCTGAGGGAAGCAAAGGACACCTACAGGAGGAAGGTGGAGCAGAAGTTGGAGAGGAACAATATGAGGGAGGTCTGGAATGGTGTGAAAACCATCACAGGCCACAACACCAAGAAAAGCACAGTGGGGGGGACTGTGGAGAAGGCAAACGAACTCAACAACTTCTTCAACAGGTTTGACCAGCCCACAACCCCCCCACCCTCACCTTCACTACAGAGTCCAATCCCCACTCTCCTACCTCCCTCGCTTCCCCCCCTTCCTGACACCATGACACCCCCCTCCTCCAATCCCTCTCTCAGCAGCAAGACATCTCCCCCCCTCCCCTCTTCCCAAACATCTCCCAGTGTCACAGTGGATCAGGTCAGGAGACAACTGAGGAAGCTTCGCCCCAGAAAGGCAGCAGGCCCAGACAAGGTGTGTCCTAGGATGCTAAAGGCGTGTGCTGCTGAACTTGGGGAGCCGCTACAACGAGTCTTCAACCTCAGTCTGCGACTGGGGAGAGTGCCCGCCCTATGGAAGACATCCTGCATCGTCCCGGTCCCCAAAAAGAACCGGCCCAATGAGCTGAATGACTTCCGACCGGTGGCACTGACGTCACATCTTATGAAGACTCTAGAGCGGCTCTTCCTCAACCTCCTCCGACCACAGGTACAACATGCCCAGGACCCACTACAGTTTGCATACAAGGCAGGTGTCGGAGTGGAGGATGCCATCCTGTACCTCCTACACAGAGCCCACTCACACCTGGATGGGGGAAAAGGCACGGTCAGGATCCTGTTTCTTGACTTTTCCAGTGCCTTTAATACCATCCGGCCCTGTATGCTTCAGGAAAAACTGAACAGGATGGAGGTGGACCCCTGCCTGGTGGCTTGGATCTCCGACTACCTCACCGACAGACCACAGTACGTCAGGCTGAAGGACATCACGTCTGACACAGTGGTCAGCAGCACAGGAGCACCACAGGGAACTGTGCTGTCCCCTCTTCTCTTCACCCTGTACACCTCTGACTTCTGCTACAACTCTGAATTATGCCACATTCAGAAGTTTGCAGACGACACAGCCATCATGGGGTGTATCTGGGATGATCAGGAAGAGGAGTACAGAAGTCTGGTGAGGAACTTTGTCGCATGGAGTCACACAAACCACCTGCAACTCAACACCTCAAAGACTAAGGAACTGGTTGTGGACTTCGGGAGGTCTAGAGCAGGTCCACTGCCGGTTCAGATAGAGGGGGAGGAGGTGGAGGTGGTCAACAAGTACAAGTACCTCGGGCTGTGGGTGGACAATAAACTGGACTGGTCATGCAACACAGAGCACCTGTATAAAAAAGCCCAAAGCCGACTGTACTTCCTCAGGAGGCTGAGGTCTTTTAACATCTGCAGGAAGCTCCTGAGGATGTTTTACCAGTCGGTGGTTGCTGGAGTACTTTTCTATGCTGTGGTGTGCTGGGGGAGCAGCACAGCAAAGAAGGACTCATCCAGGCTGGAGAAACTGATCAGGAGGGCTAGCTCTGTGGTCGGCATGAAGCTGGACACTCTGGTGACAGTGGCAGAGAAAAGGACATTAAAGAAACTGATGGACATTATGGACAATGCCAGGCATCCTCTGCACACGGCCATTAACAACCAGAAGAGTCTGTTCAGTGACAGGTTGCTTCTCCCAAAGACAAGAACTAACAGACTTAAAAACTCCTTTGTCCCACACGCCATCAGACTGTTTAACTCCTCTCTGGAGGGGAGAGGGAGGGGAAACAGGAGGACAAAGGAGGGAACAACTAAGCTGTAGTGCCTCTTCACCTCACTGTACAATACCTTGTGCAATACTTTTGTAAATAGTCAACGGTGCAATAGACTCAATACTTGAAATGTGCAATTCACTTGTATTTTTATTTTTTATTCCTATTTATTCTATTTATCCCCTTCGTATATTTTATTTATATTGTCTCTGTATTTATATATATGTGTGTGTGTATAACTCTGTAACTTCTGTCGGTGTAATAAAGTTCTATCTTATCTTATCTTATCTTATCTTATCTTATCTTATCTTAAGTTGATCAGCTCTAGGTGAGAAGACATTTAAATCTCACACTTGTTCTGCTGCATTTTTGAAGCTGGAGGAACAGATCGCAGGGTTCATTTTTATATACACTGCAACTGCCATGAGGACAGGGCCATTTTTTTGTTGTTGTTTATTTTTCCTTTTGCTCTGTGCAGCACTTTGGCAGCATTTTTAAATTTCTCTTTGTATTTTTTCTTTCTTTTACTAGTGAAGAGATGTAGAGTGAACAGTTATACAGTCTAAATATCCCATATGGGTCGTGTGAAATGGTGTTTTCAGTTTCATTCAGTTGAAGTAAAGAACGTTGAATATTTCTAAGTGTGCTGTTTTGAACCAACATGTCACAGTATGATCAGTGCTGTAATTTTTGACAGTCACTGTATCAATGTTATTTTTGCATCTCTTGAATAAAGGTTTTGACCTGCAAGTGCTAATTTCTTTAGTTATTGGGGTAAAATGGGTAATGTTAATAGGAAGGTGTTTGCCAATTCAGTAACCTAATTTAATGTTAATGGAAACTAACATTATCTCAAATTGTTTAGTTATAATTGTTGTTTAACTGAATCTTGATTTTTGATCTTGATTTGTTCTTTCCCAACATTTTTCAAAAGAAACAGTCTAATTTCTTTGCTGTGATTGATTCCAGAGAACACGGAAGAACTGACATTATTTAACTGTTGATTTATGTAGATTCAGTGGAGGAGTAATGTCAGTTTAATTCTTTACCTACTGTCAATGCAGTGAAATTAGACATTTTGTTTTGAAAGGTTACTGGTGGATGCCAGCAACCATCTTGGAAGAGAACAATATAATCTGTTATTAGGCCTCCATTTGAAAATTGTGTATTTGATACTAGAATATAATAGGTATATAATAAGCTGAGGCCTTGACTAGTAGAACGTCATGTTGGTGTTTAACAACACATGAGCCAACATCAGACTCCGAGCGCTACGATGCTAAAGATCAGAAGATCCAGTGTGACATCATCGTTACCTGGCAACAGCAGCCCTCATCTGACTTTATTGGAGGATATTTACACCAGCAACACGGTTTAGTTTGATATGACGGATTAACAACATGCGCTGTGATATCCAGTTCATCTGTAATAGATACAGGATCTAATCAGTCAGCAGATATTTGACCAGCTTATTTATAATTATACTAGAAACAAACACAACTGTGTTGGTGATTCATGCAAACTTGCATATCAGCCTTTGAAGGTTTTGTAGTATTGAGAACAAAGAGGTTGTGTTAGGGCTGAAAAGCCCGACTTGTTCTCCTCTGCAGGTCATCAAATGCACCACAGAAGTTTGTATTTGCACAGCCTGTATATGTTTGATGGCTTTATTATTCTCTGTTCAAAGACAGTAAATGTGGAAAATGTCTCATGTAGTATCAGCTTCATTTAAAATGACTGCAAACATTTAGAGAACATGTGCTGCTGTTTGTCCTACATTTCAACACTGAATGAACCCTGAAAACATGATGGCAGCTGGCAGGTTGGAGTTCACATGAAATATCGGCTGTATGAAGACTGGAAATATAGATGATACAAACATGCAGCCAAACATTTGTGGACATGGATAAACTATCTGATCCAAAAAGCAGGAAGTGACACAGCTAGAAAGTGTGTAACAGCTGAAGTCAAATGTGATGCAGAGTTGAATCTGCACTTGGATCCATCTGTGAAAGGTCCACATGTAGGGATCACATGAGTCCTGATGTTTGTCAGTCAGCTTGATAACTCCATCTACTGTGGCTACATATACTGGGCTGGTAGCTCCACAGTGTTGGAAAGAAACTATTAAATGTGCAAAGTTTAAAATCAGAGGCTCTTCTAACACAGGAGCCATGTTGAGTTTAGATCACAGCCGACCACCGGAAATGGCTGAAATGAAAAGGAATGAAGCCCATTGACAGCCAGCAGGTCTAAACAGGAACGCACCCATTTGTATGTGTGGCAATGATGTGGCTGCGGCTGACACAGGATTGGTTCAAACTAAACATCAGACACATTTCACAGAGTTCACAAATAAACTCACGTTTTTATTTTTGAAGATGATCATAAAGTAGAATTTATGGTCCAGTAGAAACAGCAGGAGGTTTGAGCCCTTCTGATGGCAAGGCAAGGCAAGTTTATTTGTATAGCACAATTCAACAACAAGGTGATTCAAAGTGCTTTACAGAGACATTAGAAACAAAAACAAATAAAAAGCATGATTTAAAATTGATTAAAACAAGCAAACAAACTAACTAACTAATTAACAAACAAACAAACAAAACAGTATATAAAATCAAAACAGATCAGAACAGTAGATAAAATCAGTAGTTAAATGTAAGTTTTGAAATTTAAGCTTAAAAGTGTGGATTTGGTGCTTTATTCAAATGCAGCTGAGAATAGGTGAGTCTTCAACCTGGATTTAAATAAACTGAGTGTTTCAGCTGATCTGAGGCTTTCTGGGAGTTTGTTCCAGATATAAGGAGCATAAAAGCTGAATGCAGCTTCTCCGTGTCTGGTTCTGACTCTGGGAACTGATAAAAGACCGGATCCAGATGACCTGAGGGATCTGGAAGGTTCATACTGGGTCAGGAGGTCATTGATGTATTTTGGTCCTAAACCATTCAGAGCTTTATAGACCAGCATCAGAACTTTAAAGTCTATCCTCTGACGGACAGGCAGCCAGTGTAAGGACCTCAGAGCTGGACTGATGTGGTCCACTTTTTTGGTCTTAGTGAGGACTCGAGCAGCAGAGTTCTGAATGAGCTGTAGTTGTCTGACTGATGTTTTAGGTAGACCTGTAAAGATGCTGTTACAGTAGTCAAGCCTACTAAAGATGAATGCATGGACTAGTTTTTCCAGGTCCTGTTGAGACATCAGATCTTTTATCCTTGAAATATTCTTGAGGCGATAGTAAGCTGATTTTGTTATTGTCTTAATGTGTTTTTCTAAGTTTAGGTCTGCATCCATCACTACACCCACATGTCTCGCCTGGTTTGTGGTTTTTAGATGTATAGATTGAAGTTCTCTGGTGACCTGTAATCGTTTTTCTTTGGCGCCAAAGACTATTACCTCAGTTTTGTTTTGTTTAGCTGGAGAAAATTGTACGGGGCCTTGGTCTCCTGGTGACATTGTGATATATATTTGTGTGTCATCTGCATAGCTACGACAGTTTATTTTGTTGTTCTTTATAATCTGTGCCAGTGGGAGCATGTAAATGTTAAACAGAAAGGGTCCCAAGATGGAACCTTGGGGAACTCCACATGTGATACTTGTCTGCTCAGATGTGAAGTTACCTATTGATACAAAGTATTTCCTGTTTTCTAAGTATGTTTTGAACCAGTTTAGTACAGTTCCTGAAAGACCTGTCCAGTTCTCCAGTCGTTTGAGTAATATGTTGTGGTCAACTGTATCAAATGCTGCACTGAGATCCAGTAAGACTAGGACTGACATTTTTCCACTGTCTGTATTCAGACATATGTCATTAAACAGCAGAAACAGGATTTGGAGGAAGATGTTAATAGATTAGAAAGAATTGTACACTGAATCAATGCAAGTCTTTCTATATAGACAGATCTGTAATAATCCCTCAGGTAGGTTCCTCTGGGACAGTCACAGATAGAGACACCAATTCTGACATCCTCTGAAAGCCTGACTTTGAATTTTCATCACTCGTCATGCACACAGATGTTAATTCTACATATTCCTGGTACTGAACTCTAAATCAATATGAAGAAAATGCTCCTGCTAATCTGCATCTATGTTGATATCAAATCCTTTTCCAGCACATGGATAAATCTCTATAAATCTTTCAGTCTGATCAGAATGGGCAAAGTGTTGTTATTGCAGCTCCCTGATGTTTGAAAAGCTAAATGTCCATTTTAAAGTGCTCGTGTGTAGGATTGTGTTTCCTTCCTTCATGTATGTAGACACAGGACTACAAGGAAATGGCTCTCAGCATCTGGCTGTGGGAACACATGAGTCCCTGTTTGTGTTCAGATTGTGTGCATGTTTTAGACGTGTGTCACATGTAGAAACACAACAATCCCACAATGACACACAGATGTGTTTGACACAGCTGTGCAGCTGTAAGTTGTTTCTAATGATTCATTGAAGCTCTTCTAACATTCTGGAGACGATCAGTACATGAATCTGTTCAACACGACAACAATTTGACTTCAGTGTGAACGTTTGCATTAAATAACCTTCTTCATCCAGCTGACAGCATCTTCATCCTATGATGTGAACAGTTCCTCCTGTTGATGACAAACCTCTGACAGGATCTGCTTGAGGAGCTTTTTCATGTGCAGCTCTCTGAGCTCAGGGCTGAGCTGCTGTTTCATCTTTAAGAGCTGCTGCCTCCTCGCCGGACTTGTTCTCCTCTTCTTCTCCTAATGACACCATTTCTGCTTCATATAAAATTCAATAAAGATGCTGACATGTATCTGTAGCAACAACATCATTGAATCTAGAACAACTGGAGCCAAACCAGTGGCTCTGCTGGGATCACTGGTGAGCCAACACTTCCTTGTTGATGCAGATTTCAGGGCTTCCTTTTGCTCCTCCGTTATAACTGTTCTCTCTTCTCAACACATGATGACACAAAGGAATCAGCAGTGACAAAGATGATGCTGAAGAGAAGCACACACTTCACACATATAACAGAGCAGTGCAGTTACACACACCTCTGCTCGACATCAGGCCTCAAACAAAGACACAAAACACTAACTTGACTCTAAACAGAAGAAACGAGCAGCTGTTTCTGTTCTGTGCTTATTTATATTTGACACACATGCTTCTCTTTGTGCAAACACACATCGCACTATAAGGGTAACCTCGCACACAATGATTGGACAGCACAGTGATGATGCTGGGAGATCCTATACGCAGCAACACAGAAACACTGAGAACTTTAAACAATGATGGAAAGTGTTATAAATGACTTGTTGGCCTCTGATCTGTCACAAACAGCTGAAACGTGTCTCTCATGAGTCACATGAAGGTTTTTGACAGAAAGGACAAAAAGTAGCTGCAGTCAGTTTGTGTCATTTTTATATTTATTCATCTGGGAGAAAAATCTGAGGGACATTAAAATGTGTTTTCAACAGAGACAAGAACATGAATATAACAGAACAGGTAAATGAACATGTTTCAAGTAAACAGCTGGACTGATCAGGTCCAAACACAGAGTGATAAACTTGTCAAACAGCTGTCATATCTTTATATAGAAGCTCTTTATAAATGCTGCTCACTGCAGTCTGTTTACTAATAATGTCAAAGTGTTAGAAACACAGAAACATCAGAATGGTCTTTGTTCACAGAAACCTGTCTGGGATCCTTTGTTGTTCTTTTGATGCAGAGTTACATTATAAATATAAAGAGTTATTTCAGAGTCTCATCAGTTTTCCTGCATGTCTTTATTTAACACATCAGCAGGGCTGAAGCTCTCATGTTAAACACACACTGATCTATGGACACGTTCATGTGTTTCTAACAGAACCAGGCTGTTATCAGCCTGCACTAACATTATGTCACACACACTGAATGTAACAGTGACAGTTTACATCATCACACAATCAGCTGTGATTGTTTCACTGTCATCAAACGAGTCAACAGGAAGTAGAATCAATAGAAACCAATCATTTACTGACAGCATGTCTGATGGAAATAAGTGCAGATTATGTATGAAGTCTAACTGCACACAGTAACTGTGTTACAATAAGGACTTAACAGCGCCCTCTGCTGGAGTGTTTCAGTACTGCGTTAACTAGAATACACCACCTCCTCCTCACACCACCTGCTACAGCTCTACTCTTCTATGACTACAGTCATCCACAGCACTGATGTGAGGTCACATGGTTCATATGTAAGGAGCACAGCTGACCTCAGGTCAGTTTAATGACTGTGAGCAGCAGCTGTGTTATTGTCACTGTGACAGGGAGACACTCTCAGACACAGCGCTCATGTCAGCTTGTTCTCATGCAGGAGGATCAGGAGCTCCATGTTTGTCTTTCTGTTTGAATCATGATGTGTTTGTGCCATCAGAGTCTGTCATGAGTACTCAGGGTTTCACAGCAGCTCTTCTGGATGCTGACGAGGACTCCAACCTCATGTTTCACCTCTCTGAGCTTCTGATGTCTGTGAACACTCGTGTTTCTTCTCTGGGCTCATCTGGACAAAAACACCTTTCTGTGTTTGGCTGCAGCCTCATTCTGACTGACAGGAAGTGTGTTATCCATGAGCTGCACTTGTGTGAGGAAGTTTCCTGCTGTGTTTCCTGTCTGTGGACAAACACGAGTGTTCCAGCTGAGGACTTGGTTCCTTCCACCTGTCCATACAGGACATCACGCTGTCTGCAGCTCTGTAAATGCAGCTCCAGGTCCTTCCACGTGCTGCTCTGTATTTGTGCAGTTTGTAG
Organism: Aulonocara stuartgranti; assembly: GCF_965226115.1. Classification (NCBI taxonomy): domain Eukaryota; kingdom Metazoa; phylum Chordata; class Actinopteri; order Cichliformes; family Cichlidae; genus Aulonocara; species Aulonocara stuartgranti. The sequence goes on along the minus strand of NC_138941.1, from coordinate 1,454,272 downwards.
TGTGTCCTGGGAAACGTAGCACACATGGTGTTCTTCTGCTGTTTCCTCCTTTCACTGAGTGTGAAACACTGACGCTGTGCTGTTGTTCACAGAGGGGAGCTGATTCTAGCTGCAGCTGGACTCTGTCATCTAACTGAATGTGTTGGTGCTGATCACGGGGCTCTGAGGGGGGAGCAGCAGGAGGACTCTGGATGCTGACGTCAGTGTATCTGTGGAAGCTCCCACAGCGTGTCTGTCATTCAATATTGTGCTGTATATTGTATCTATGCAAAGATGAACAGACTGTGTGTTCACTGGTCTCTGTGCTGCAGCTCTGATGTCATCATCACTCCCTCCTCCACCCTCAGCAGTCCCAGCATGCTGCTGTGGTGCACCCCACCCTCACTCTACACCTGAGCCACAGACCACACCCTCCACCTCAATATACACCACAGTTTTCTCTGCTGTGGAAATGAGATCAGGAGGAAATCATCATTATTATTATTTAATAAACGCTCACATTAATGTGGGCTTATTTGTTTCATATTAGAAACATTAGTTGAGTGTTTTTAGTATAAAATGGTCAAAGTCCCTCTTTTTGCTCCTCCCCTCACCTGTGGATGGGCGGTGCTGTTACCGTGGTGACAGCTTGGATGTGTTTCAGTCCTGCCTGGTTATCACTGCAGGAATCTTTCACATTTATTACAGGTAATAACTCTGATTTTTCTGTGTATTATGAACCAAATGTATCCTGATACACACAGAGATGGATGAGCAGAGGTTTTTTTTGCAGTTTATGTAGTTACTATGGACTTAATGCATACATATTATTAAAATTAGGGCTATAACAGTTGTATTGATGTATAGCAACTTGAAATGCTCCCACAAATGGCTCCACAGCATGTAAAAATATAACAAAAGCTCTGGCGGACTTGGTTCTGTGGTCAGTCTTAAAGGGTGAAGTTAAACTCTGTAATCTTCACTGTGTCACAGAGTTCAGTGAGTCCCGTTATTCACAGTATCAATCAGATCATCAGAGAACAGCTGATCAGCAATCAGTGGTGCCAACAGCGCCTCCTGTGGTGAGAGGATGCAATAATGCAATGTAGCATTTTTCCACTCAACACTTGCAGTCATGGAAACTGTCTGTTGGATCTGTGTGACGTTGCTTTCTTGGTTAGAGTTCCTCACAAATGTCCAGATGATTCTTCTAATGAGGCGTCGACCATGTTTGCAGCTCTTTGGAAGAAAACGTCGCCCTTTGCCATCCTTACTTTTCTTTGACTTCTTCAAATGCAGCTGAACTCCAGCTGGTATTTTCTTGGACTTTGCAGCTGTTTCTGGTCATCAGTTCATTCCTGCAAACCTCTGAAGCTGAACAACAATGATGCTGCATTGCTGGCTGATCCCAAAAGGTTGATTCTGTTCATCTGGACGTTTTCAGAAACGTTTGCTCACTGATCAGGTGACTTCTTCAGTCTCAGCTGACTGCAGCTTTACAAGCTTACAAACAGCACATTTGCACAATGACTGAAAGCAGCAGCACCTGATATATATGATACTAATATAATACATATACATATATAATCCATACTAATGATGAAGGAACTGAGCTCACAGTCCATTGTTCATTCAGTGAACTACTCAGTTTATTTTGGGCCTCAGAAATGCTCACTCTGTTTGTACATCACTGTCAGCAATAGACTCATTCTGCTGTGTGGACAGGAACACATGTGACATCACTTCCTGTTTGTTTGTGACTGAAGAGGAAGAAGTTTACAAGGAATCATTTAGAAGAGTTTCAAACATCAACTGATTGAATCCATGAATCTGAAAACGTGTTTGTGAGTGAAAGAGACAGACATGTACAGACTGAACTATCTGTTCAACAGTCAGAGTGTTTCTGTAACAGGAGACACTCTTTACACTCCACTCAGCACAGGGACACTGAGCCACCACGAGACAAGAACCAAAACCCAGGATAAAGAGTTTGAGTGAATGTGGTGTTGAAGGTGTGGAGGTGGATCAGAGTGTCAGAGGAGACTCTGTAGAAGGACAGAGTGCCAGCAGGACAGTCCACATACACTGCTGCTCTGTTAGAGACAGAGGAGGAGGAGGAGGAGGAGGAGATGAATGTTTTTATTCTATTGTGCCTGACATAACCAGGACCATTATAATCACAGTACAGACTCCAGGACTGATCATTGAATCCAAACCAACAGTCAGTACTGTCTCCTTTCCTTCTGATTCTTCTGTAACTCACTGATATAAAAACGCCTCCTCTCCACTCGACCTCCCAGTAACAGCGACCAGTCAGACCATTTCTACACAGCAGCTGAGGACAAAAATCAAATCTGTCTGGATGATCAGGATATGACTGAACCTCCTCCACACGTGTCACCTTCCTGTTGTTGTCAGACAGTTGGAGCTCTGTGCTCACTGTGTTTGTGTCGATTGTGAGTTGACAGGAATCTGATGGAGAGAACAAACACAATCCAGCTGCAGTTATTGATCCATCATCTGTTCATTGATTGACACTTTGATGATGACTCCTGACATGATGAAGATGGTTGAATGTGTGCTGCTTTGTTTTCATGAATCCCATTAAAAACACACTTACACTTCCTCAGACCTGGTCTCAACCATCGGACTCCAGCAGGCTCCACCCTGAAAGGAGGAGGGGGGTCAGAGCAGCACAGTCAGCATGCACACATGGACATTACATGGCTCTCACACACACACTGTTACACACTGAGCTCAAAGCTCGGCTCCACTGTTTTATTCAAAGAAATCTACATTTATTTATCAGCACATTTAAAAACAGCTTGAGCCAAAGTGCTGCACAGAGTAGAGAGAAAATAGGAAACATACACAGTAATGACTATAAAGACTGGTCAGGATTGAAAGCTACAGAGTACAAATGTGTTTCCAACCGGCTTTTAAAAATGTCCAGTGTTGGTGACGACCTGATGTGAAGGGCGACTGTTCCAGAGTTTGGCTGCAGCCATCGATAAAGCTCACCTCTGTTTTTACGTCTAGTTCTGGTCAGAAGCTGCTTATCTGCAGACCTGAGGGCTCCACTTGGATTCTTTTGTTAAAGAGAGATAAGATGGAGCCAATCCATTCACAGATTTAAAGACAACCAGATCTGGAAGTGGATTCTACCACGTACTGGTAACCAGTGGAAAAAGCTGGTGATGGGTCGTCTAGCACAGACCCACCGCTGGAACCAGACAATTGATGAGGGAGAGAACTGTGACAGCGCCGTTCCTTCACTTGACCTCAGTCGCTCTCGTCTGCTCCCTCGTAACACTGCTCTTTATTGAGCTTACATGAATATGCACAAGTTCATTATGACGTCTTACACAGGTATGAACAAAGAGTACCAGTCTGTGCATAGTGTGTGTGTGTGTGTGTGTGTGTGCGTGTGTGCGTGTGTGTCTGTGTGTGTGTGTGTGTGTCTGTGTCTGTGTGTGTGTGTCTGTGTGTGTGCGTGTGTGTCTGTGTGTGTGTGTCTGTGTGTGTGCGTGTGTGTGTGTCTGTGTGTGTGCGTGTGTGTGTGTGTGTCTGTGTGTCTGTGTCTGTGTGTGTGTCTGTGTGTGTGTGTCTGTGTGTCTGTGTCTGTGTGTGTGTGTCTGTGTGTGTGTGTGTGTGTGTGTGTCTGTGTGTGTGTGTGTGTGTGTGTTCCAGATGTGACCCTGTGACCCCAAAGCTGGTGCTAAGAGTCCAGCGGTCCCCCTAACAAAGGGCTCTTATACTTAACCAGACACAGAGCAGGTGTCCTCCTACACCAGGGGTCTCAAACTCGCGGCCGGTGGGCCAATTGCGGCCCGCAGGACGATAGTTTTTGGCCCCACCTTAATATGAAAATGTAATGTTAGTTTGATAATGTATGACACTTTACAGTGTTGTGGGCGGAGCTGAATTAACCCACCAATCAGGGTGGGATATGGATCTCAGGGGACACCAGCCGGGCTTGATGCAAGCAGGGAAACATTTCTCAATGAGTCAAAGTTCCAGCAGCGTTGCCCTGGAGTGTTTCTTTCTTTCCTGTGCCTGGCTGGCTTCCTCCTTTCTATTGGGCAAACGCCGACATTCGCCCCAGCGCGCTGCGTTCACAACACTTCAAAAAAAGTTGTTTTTTTAAGTTGCTGCCCAGCGGGACATTATACGTATATAGATTTATACACACGTCAGTGGGATTTAAAGTTATTTTTCCACAGAGAGAGATCTCATATTAACTCTCACAGTGATGCGTAGGCGGCGGGATAAAAGAAAAGTCATGAACTCAATGCAGCCCAATTTAGTCTGCAGTCACATAGCGACACCTGTTCATCGGCAACAACAGTCCCCGGTAACCCGGACTAATTATAGGGTCGCACCGTAATTTGTGGCTCCATGTTTTTATTTGCATCACTGCGTTTGCATTGCAGCAAACATGAACATTACATATATTTCAATATAATGTAAAAGCAGTCAAAACAACTAACATCAGAAACAGCTGATGTTATTTGTTATATGTCACGGTGTCATTTCCGCTTCTTTCTCCTGTAACAACAGCCCGGCGCCGTGAGCAGTCGCCTTTTTTGCGCTCGCTATCCCTGCACTTTCTACCATCTGCAAACGCCACGGTGTTCGTGTCGTCATGAAAGACATGAACATCGAGCGTAGAAACAAAGGAGACTGCTACCGGCTTTTTATCTGCCGATCGCCGTGCTACGGTTGCAAGAAAAAGAAGCAGAAATGACGTTCTCTACGCGTTGAGACGTTCCCCGTCCGTCGGCTAAACGCTTGATTGAAACTTCAATGCGACAGTGACACCAAGTAGAATTATAAATGTCACATAGCCCCAAACATGTCTTTTTCAAAGCCTGCGGTGAAGAGAAAGGTTGGTGATGAGCACCGACAATTTCAGGAAAAGTGGGAAATGCAATATTTCTTTGTTGAGCACAGGGGCACCCCGACCTGTCTTATTTGCACAGAGAAAGTTGCGCTGCACAAGGAATACAATTTGAAACGTCATTACACAACTAGACATGCTGAGCTGGATGCAAAATACCAGGGAGACGAGAGAGCGAACCGGGTTGCCAGTCTTAAAACAGATCTACTGAGGCAGCAAGATTTCTCCAAGAAAGCAACCAAAGAGAATAATGCAGCAGTCGGAGCCACGTGGTTAGTGAGATGATTGCTAAAGCAGGGAAGCCATTCACAGAAGGTGCATTTGTCTAAAAGTGCATATTGCAGGCTGCAAATATAGTCTGTCCGGGAAAGAAAGGTCAGTTTAGCAACATCAGCCTTTCTGCCAACACCGCAGCAGATCGCATTTCTGACCTGTCAAGTGACATTTATGACCAACTGTGTGAGAAAGCCAAATGTTTCAGTGTATACTCAGTCGCTCTTGATGAGACCACAGACATCACCGACACTGCCCAGCTCCCAATGTATGTCCGTGGTGTTGATGACAGTTTTGAAGTGATGGAGGAGCTGCTCACAGTAATTCCAATGCATGGCCAGACCACCGCTCAGCAGATATTTACAAGCTGTGTGATGCCATTGAGAATGTTGGTTTGCCATGGAAGAGGTTTGTTGGAATAACAACAGATGGAGCGCCATCAATGACAGGGAGGAAACATGGACTGGTGGCACAAAACAAACTGGAAGAGGAAGGCGTGGAGGAGGCCATTGCTCTGCACTGCATCATCCATCAGCAGGTCCTTTGCAGCAAATGCCTGAAGTTTGACAATGTGATGTCTATTGTTGTGAAATGCATCAACCAAATCAGATCCAGGGGCTTAAAGCACCGAAGGTTCTGTGCTTTTTTAGAGGAAATGGAGTCAGAATATGGGGATGTGCTCGACTTCACTGAGGTACGTTGGCTCAGCAGGGGAAATGTATTAAAGAGACTTTTTGAGTTGAGAGCAGAAGTGAAGCCTTCATGGAGAAGGATGGAGTTAGTGTTCCTGTGCTAACTGATCCCAAATGGCTCATGGACTCAGCTTTTCTTGTTGATATGACACATGAGCTTAATGTACTGAACAAGACGTTACAAGGCCAGGGGCAACTTGTCAGTGCTGCCTATGACAACGTGAGAGCATTCTCCACAAAACTGGCGCTCTGGAAAGCTCAGCTCTCTCAGACAAACCTTTGCCATTTCCCAGCATGCAAGGCACTCGTGGATGCAGGCACACCATTCAGTGCTGACGAGTATGTTGATGTCATTTTGAGGCTACAGGAGGAATTTGATCACAGATTTGCTGACTTCAAGACACACAGAGCCACCTTTCACATTTTTGCGGACCCCTTCTCCTTTGATGTGCAAGATGCCCCTTCTGTGCTTCAAATGGAGCTCATTGAGCTGCAGTGCAACTCTGAACTCAAAGCAAAGTTCAGGGAGGTGAGTGGAAAAGCAGACAAGCTTGGACAATTTTTGAGAGAATTGAGCCCTAGTTTCCCTCGGCTTTCCCGAATGTTCAAGCGGACCATGTGCCTTTTTGGTAGCACATACTTGTGCCAAAAGCTCTTCTCCACTTTGAACTTCAATAAGTCCAAGTACAGGTCCAGACTTACGGATGATCATCTTCAAGACATACTGAGGGTCGCAACTGCTTCCTTCCTCCCTTTTTTAACCATGCCTTTATTGTGGAAAACCTTTCCTTATAACAATATGAGCAGCTAATGCAAATTTGATGTGAATTAGCATTATATTAGTGAGGAGTTAATGCTAAGTAGGCTACCATTAGCAGCTAAAGCTAATTTGAGGTGAATAAGCATTAGTAGCTTATGCTAATACCCTTTTCTCTTGTGTTATAATGATGTGAGACGTTAATGCTAAATAGGCTTCCATGAGTGACTCCTTTCCCTTGCATTATAAAGATGTGAAGAGTTTATGCTAAGTAAGCTGCCATTAGCAGCTAATGCTAATACTGTTTTCCCTTTCTTTATACAACTTGAGCAGCTATTGCTAAGAAGGCCACTTTTCTCTGCTAAGGATTTGTGTGACCATGATGGAAACTCTGATAAGCTAATGCTGTTTATGGGCCCTGTTAGAATCAATATTTCATTCTCATTCTGTTGTTTGAGAACAATAACAGAAAAATGTGCACTTGAGAACAAATTTATTGTGAATTCAGCTGTGAATGTACAGTTTGTCATTATTTAAGCTTCCATTTCCAAATGTTAGCTGACACTTTATTAGGTACACTGGTATCTATATCAGGTACACCTGTGACCTAAATGTTCCCGCAAACAGACTCCTTGGAGACCCCTACATAAATATCCATGAACTATCCAGCTAGACTAGTGTGTCTGTCCCTGAAAATATTCCTGCATGTGTGATTGTTCATGTGTCATCTGCCCGAAACAAACAGGAAGTGAGTGAAAGACACAGGAAATGTTTCCAGCTCTTCCTCCTCTATCAGATTTTCTCTCCATACCTGAGAGTGTCCAGTCTCCAGCCTGGATCCTTCAGTCCAGCCGAGAGCAGCTTCATTCCTGAGGGACCAGGATGATTGTAGCTCAGGTCCAGCTCTCTCAGATGGGAGGGGTTGGAGCTCAGAGCTGAGGCCAGAGAAGTACAGCCTTCCTCTGTGATCAGACAGCCTGACAGACTGCAGACACACAAAACAACAATCTATCTGTCAACAGTTGTTTTCTCTTTGTCACAATAACATCTATCCATTTACATCCATTCAATGTAACTTTATTTATAAGTGACAATACCCAACAGACAACAACAGTCATCTGAAGCTGTTTAACAGTGTAAGGTAACCGCCTCCACTGCGAGCAGCACTTGGTGATGGTGGGAAGAAGAACTCCCTTTGACACAAAGATCCTCCCAGTGAAAACAGGCTCCAGGAGGAGCATCTACCATGACTGGTTGCAGGGTGAGGGGAAAGAGAAGAGATGAGCTCAGAGAGACAAGAACAAAACAGAGAGACAAAAGTTAAGGACATGCAGTAGTGACATATAAAAGCATCAGGAGTGAAAAGAGGGGAGAAGAAAGCAGAGCATCATGGGAAGTCCACCAACAGCCTGAGCCTATAGCAGCATAACTAAGGGATGGTTCAGGGTCACCTGATCCAGCTCGAACTATAAGCTTTATCAAAAAGGAAAGTTTGAAGCTGATCTTCAAAGTAGAGAGGGTGTCTGTCTCCTGAACTCAAACTGGGAGCTGCTTCCACACCCAGTCCAACATAGCCAGGCTTTCTTTGCTGCTTTGACAAAACCTCAAATCCCAGTCAGAGATGATGAGCATCATCACAGTGATGATCATTTCTCTGTAACCCAGGCTTTCTGCTTCAGGATCTGTGCACGCTCACAGAACAAGGAGACCTTTAAACATCATTTCACTAAATGGATGGACTGAGCTCAGCCTACAGATGAACTGGTGCCAGAGATCATAAAGAACATCAAACAGTCAAATTCAACACTTTTAATGGAAATATGAGATTAATGCTGCAGACAATCATGAAGCTGCTGAATTCATGAACATCAAGAATGCAGCGAGTGGTAAAATAAAGATCTGACCTCAGTGTGCTCAGTGTTCCTGTCTATTCCTAACATATTCCTAACATGATAGCTGCACTTTAGAGCTCTAAAACTGGAACTGACACATGTTTAAACTCTACATGTTACTCAGTACATTCAGTTCTGACACTCGCCCACAGTCCAACAAAGGAAACATGGAGATCACATCAGTTTGTCACCAAAGTCTAATTATTAGGGCAACTTAACCTGTTATTATCTCGTTAACTCATTAACTGATTAACGTCAGCAATTATTTTAATCACAGTTTTTAAAATCATGATTATTGTGAAAGTGCTCACTGGCTCTGAATATAAAAGCCATGGGTCACAGGAGGGATGTTGATCAGTGCTGGCTTGAAATGGGCGTCATTATGCGTCTCAGCCAATGGGAGCATTGAGGGTGGGCCTAATACTACTGCAGCGCTCACATGACCCAGGACAGAAAGAAAGGGGCGGGGACAGAAACATGGAGACAGGTGCAGATCTTTGACATGTTCATTTTAAACTGTTCCAGGAGGCAGTGTTGATACAACTAAAGTTATCTGTTGTTGAAGAAGTCGGTCTGAGGAACGTTCTTAGGATCAACAAATGACGGCATGTATGAGCCTCAAGACGCAGCATCACAAGAAGAACACATGAGCTGTAGAAAAAGGAGAGACTACGAAAGCCACGGCGTTACAACGTGAACATGCTTGATCAGAGTGTGATTGTGAACAGGAGGAAGACTCAGCTGAGAACAGTGTGGTGGACACAGAGCAGAGCCCACCATCAGTACAGAGGCCTGTCCATTAGAGTGCTGCTCCAACATGCAGCACATGTACTTGGCCACAGCTGCAACATCTGTACCTGTGAAAGCTTCTTCTCTGTTGCTGCTCATATTGTGCAGAAGAAGAGAGTTTCTTTATCATCAGAAAATGTCAATGAGCTTGTGAGTCTTAGCAGCTGGCTCGGTGCAGAGGAGGAAGAACATGTCAGTCAGAGGAAGATAAATGCAGTTCATGTTGTCAACTCAACCTGGACTGTTGAAAGAGTTTTTCTTTGTCTGGTTTCTGACTGAGATTCTCCAAAGGAAATCCAGCACAAACACACACTTCACACACTCAAAGTCCTGCACAGTAAATGAGCTGATGAGCGTTTGTGCTGCTGCCTGATAACAGAACAATAGTTCTGCTGCTTCCTGTTCTGGAAACACACATTTATAAATGTTCACTTGCTGTTGATCAAAGGTATGTTGGTGGCTCTGGACGCTGAGGGAACTTTGTAAAAAACTAGATCAAATGTTAACGTCCTGGCAGAGGCAAAGAACTTTGATTTGATATTTGATTAGATTCATGTTTCAGCTCAGACTGACAGAAATATTTGAACTGCTGCTGTGTTAAAGGGAACACTGCTGTTAGAAAGCACCTGATCTGTTTCTGCACACTGAATGTTGCACTTCTCATACTGCAGTACTATTAAAATAAGTACACAATGCACTACTTTTGAACTCATGATTGAATGTTGCTGTAACAAAGCCATTAATGTGATTCAAAGTGTTCATGGTTTCCCAGCACAACAAATGATTGCACAAGTGTGACTGATCCACTTTCTAATGTGTGTGTAGCCCACACTGTGTGTCACTGTGTCACAGGTGAGTCTGTGTGTCCAGGTTCTATGAGGACAACAGGATATAGTGACTGAGTCCAGCAGCTTAAAGTCTGACTCCATCCTCCATTTAAATAACTCACAGCAACAACTGAATAGCTTTGCCTTTGTGTAGCTGACACTTCATTTTAATGTCCTTCTATTCTGGTTCATCTGGTCTCAGTTTCTATAAGCACACAGGTTTCATCAGGACTCTATGACCTCAGTGATCTTTGCTGGGCCTTAATGCTCTGAACAAAGCTGCACATCACAAGACTAAATAGAAATGAATCAGTCTTTCATTCTCACTGCTGTTTGACTTCAGCTCTCAATGTCCCACCATAACCCATGGAAAGAATTACTGTCCATCCAGGCTGCTGAACATGAAGCTGAAGAAGGTGGAGTATTGTGAGGGCTGATGGAGATGATGATGAGGAATCCAGGAGCAGTGGGTGGATGGCAGCATCAGCATGAAGGATCAGTGTGAGAACACATCATCATCCACAAAGGAAACCAGTCTGAGTGTCTGACGCTCTTGTTAGAAAGACGCAGTCCCAGCAGTTAGCTTGTCTGCTAGTTAGCTGAGAGCTAACTCACTTGTACATTGAATACCAAACCGTGTAAACCAGGGGTGTCAAACATATGGCCCGTGGGCCAAATCCAGCCCTTGAGATAATTTCATATGTCAAATATTGATGAATTTTCAGGCTTGCTGATAATCAATGTGAGCACGGCTGAGGTTTTATTCTGATGAGCAAACCACGTGGCCAAACACTTTAAGAGACAGACTGGGATCATACCATTATGTGAAAGAGGACGGAAATGTCCCATAGACAGCAAGGGTAGTGGTAGAGACCAGTACACAGAGAAATGGGAGCTGTACTGAAATGCAAGCGTGTCAGGAAAGAGTGAAAAGGCAAAATGAGCAGCATCTGGCTGCATTTCAGTGATATTGGAGACCACAAAGCTGAGTGCAACATTTATACAGGAGATATACAGGAGACGCTGAGAGCAGAACTGATAAAATTAGGAGCTGGCTAAAGTGAGACCCATTTTTATTTCCACCCATTTTCCACTGTGGAGGACAAAAGGTTTCAAACTGGTCCAGGTCTTAAACCTCACGTGTTCTTCCTAATAGCAGTAAATGGATAAAAATAAGGCTTTTATGAAAACACTGAATACAACTTGCTGCCTTTAAAAAGACTAAATGTACAGTTCAGTATTGAATACTACATAAAATAAACTATATATAAAGTGTGTCTGAATGGCAGAGATGCAGAAATATGTGCATGTAGCACAGAGCCACGGCTCAGTGTCTGAATGAGTCTCACAGACCTGAATGTGCTGTTGAAGCCATTTATAATTATAACGTAATTCTTTACTCGTTTGATCTGCTCCTTACCACAAGCCACCAGACGTGGAAGGTTTTGGACTTTTAACTATATTTTCTGAAGTTTTACAACTTTTCTTACTGTTAAAAACCTCGTTATGGCCATTCATGCTGTACAAAGTAATTAGACATGTGTGGTATCTACAGAAACGTCAGGATCTCAGCTAAAAGTTCACAAAACCATCTCAACAACCACCAAACAGCTAAAACAGCAGGTGAACAGATCACACAAAAAAGATGTGAACACAAATCCCCCTGATCATCTGTTTTTTTAAACATGAAGCGTCGTTTTGGACGTTCATTTACTGCTGGTTCAGTGAATTTTGGTTGGACAGTGATGAAACCTGCAGCCTCAGAATCTGTGAGAAGTCTGCTTTCAGCACGCAACAGCATTGTTGTGTTGTGTGGATTCACCTCTGCAAACTCATCACTGTTTCACCATCATGTTTCTACTGAGACAATAACAAAGGAAGCAGTTCCCAGGAACTACTTCCTGTCTTGTTAACATAAGAGTATGTTGCCCTTCAAAACACCTCCACTTCTCCTCTTGTTAGAGGACTGCCTTATTATTAATCTGCTAATTCTGTCAGTTGATGAAAGAAAAATGCTTGATCTCACCTGAGAGTTTCCAGTGTACAGTGTGGACTCTTCAGTCCTTCAGACAGAAGCTTCACGCCTGAATCCTTCAGGTTAATGTTACTCAGGTCCAGCTGTCTCAGATTAGAGGTCTGAGAGCTGAGACCTGAGGCCAGAGCTTCACAGCTTCTCTCTGACAGGTCACAGTGACTCAGTCTGAAAAATAACAGATAAACAATTACAAAAATAAAACACTTCTGTTGAAGTGTAATGAGATACTATTATATTTAGCAATATTTCATCTTGTTTTGTCAGGAAACTGAGCACTGATGCAGAGCAACATGTGGAGAGAATCAGAGGAGAAGAAGTGAAGAGAGAACAGCAGTAAAACAACACTGAATTGTTCAGTGTGCTTTTGATATCAACAGAATGTGTCAAATTTCTTTATTTTTTATTTGTTTTAGTAGAATTGATGATTATCACTTAGATAACAACCACAGGCCAGGTCTAAATTGCACTTTGGTGACAGTTACACCCAGAAATATTTCAGAAACGTGGACAATTTGTGCTCCATTGTATTCAGTATTGAACAAACTGAGTACCGATGACCACTTAATATTTTTGATATTTTATTTGAGTTGTTCCACCTGATCTGTGTTAACTAGAATAAACATTTAAAAGCTAAAGCTATGATCACATATGTACTTACAGAGCTTTGTTGGAGGCTTTGACCACTGGCAGCAGCCTCAGAAGAGCCTTTTTAAAGGCTCATGTTCTCACTTAGATCATTTATTTCTACTTACATTTCATTCTGGGACAAATGGGGATTACTTTGACAACAGGAACTATTTCCCCCAAAAATCAGCCCTGGATTAGTAAATCACTCCAACATGTTCTCAGGCAGAAGAAGCTGTCTTGTTATGAGGGAGAGAAGAAAAGCAGCTAAAATCAGGTGTAAAAGTAAAGCAGAGGATGAGCTGAATAAAGGACACTCAAGGCTGGCTTGGAAAGGAATGAAGTCCATGGTAGGGATGCAGAACAAGGAGCAAAGATGAATGTGATGCTGAATCAGCAGAAGACTTGGACTCATTTGATTCCAGCTTTGATATCATTGATTTCAATGAAGAGCTTTGTGATTGTAGCAAAGGGCTGGTAGCTCTGAGAGTCCCACTGATGAGGTGTCTGTGAAGGTTCGCAGTCATCTAAAGAGCTTAGAAAAAAAGGCATCTGGTTTCTGGAAGACGTTTCACCTCTCATCCAAGAAGCTTCTTTATTTCTAGTGTCAAATGGTGGAGAGTCCCAGATTAGCCTGTGTACAAACAGACTTCAGCCATATGAGAGTGAGTGTGAGTGAATGAGAGCACACACAGGACACTCTGATCTCTGAATGTGTGTGACGCAGTGAAAAAGAGGATTGTACTGGATATACTGTGACTGACAAACAGAGTTTAAAGAGAAAGGTGTGTTCTGATATCAAAAGTTTTTAAGGTAGACTGTTTTCTTGGATTTGGTAAATGTTTAAATATGCAATTGTAACTCTCTGGTGCCACCTTAAAACCTGTAGTCTGTAATAGGACATGATGTCGTCGGTAAACAGGAAGTAAGTCTGTGAATTAAGGAGAAGGCATGTGCAGCATGGTGGCCTTAGCCAAATAAATCCAGTGGCATCCACATACATCCTATGCCTTTGGTAGCATTGTGGGTATGTATAGACTTGTTTTATATTTTATGTGCATGTATAGACCACTTTCTTTCAAGTAAGTTCATTTTTCTGTAAGTTTGATGATAAAAACCAATCTTATGCAGTTTACGCTAGCATTCGCTTATGGAGCTAGTTAAAGGGGAACGACAAACAAATTTGGAGGCATTCATTATAACAAGACTTGTTAAAATCATAATTTGATGTTTGTATTTGACTTAAAAAGGGAAGTAATTCATATGAACATTGCATGTTGACATATTAAAAAACTGGGTTAATATATTTTCATCGTTATATATGTACATGGTGAATAAGTACAGTGATTATGCCTTGTACTGTTTGTTACAGTTTCACCTTTCCCTGTGTCAATAAACCTGTGAACCGGGAATCGTGTCATCAGAGTCTTGATGTGGGGAAGGAGTTTAGCTGACTGCCCAACCATAGCAGAGGCAGTACAAGGTGTTTGGATTAAAATGGATTATGCTAAAGTGAACGTGCTAATGAAATCTGAACTGACTGAAATGTGAAGTGAAGATAATTGAGGTGTAAAAGAGAGAGAGAGGGGGTGATGATAAGGTGAGGCTGAAGATCAGTGAAGGGCATGTAAACACCTGATTGGTTGAGTAGATATCAGATCGACAGTTTCACAGTTTTCCCTGTGGATTATAACTTTAAGAAGATGTGACATTCATCAAGGAATCCTGCTCTCCGGATTATTTCCATGAACACTGAGCTGGATCACATCTACAGTGCTGGAAGTGCCCGTCTCACCACCAACCTCTCTGTGCACATTCACTTTTCAACCCTTTGTGAGACACTAAAGGTGTAAATCGGAGTATTTATCTATGTTAGTGCGAACACCTCTAATAGGTTGGTTTAGTCTTTCCAAGTCATATCTTCCCTTAGATCTGTGGTCCAGGCCAAGACCTGGACATCAACTCTGTCAGGCTGCCTGAGTCCTCTCACCCACATCAGCTCAGAACTCTGCATTATCTACTGAGTCAGACTCAGAGGATCAGGGATCAGAAGTTCTACAAAGAGTATAACCAGACTTCCTGAATAGAGGTGTGTGGGCCTACTGATCCACAGTGTCAGCACAACTTTCACATCATATTCATCTCAGCACAACTAAAACATGCTGACTGACCTCAGAGTTTCAAATCGACATCGTGGATTCTCCAGAAGAACACACAGCTGCTTCACTCCTGGATCCTGCAGGTTGTTGCAGTCTACACTCAGGTCCAGCACTCTGGGATACGAGGGGTTGGACTTCAGCGCTGCTGCCAGATAATCACAGCTGATCTCTGACAAATCACAGTCCCACAATCTGTATAAAGAATGAAAGATGTAAGTTTATTAGACAAAGTGTGAGCTTGAAATCATTCAGTGTTTCATCATCTGTTCAGAGCTGAAGAAGGTTCAGAATGTAGAAGTTTAGAAAATGGAAACTCCAAACAGCTGAAGCCAACAGGAAGCAGCTTCAAACAAACACAACAAGAGAAAGAAACTCTGAATGTTTCACATTAAAGTCATACATTTCTCATAAAAACAGGACAAAGACTTGAAAAAGTCGTGTTTTTCCTTCCAGGAACAACAAGGCTTCACTTTTAAAGGTGAAGTGTGAAAGAAATGGACATATTTGAAGTCCAACACCTTTTTCCAGTCACATTATTAAAGCAGTCAAACTACAAGCTCATTTTCATTGCAACAAGTCATCTTCTGACCTGGACAAACAACACTGGTCTCTATGTGCAGCTGGGTGTGAGACCAGTGCTCAGGGAGCGTCTACAAAGTGCAACACTGAAAGAAAATCACACACTCATTTGCTTCCAGCACTTTCACACAAACATCTACTGTCATTATTGTCACCAAACTCTGTGGATCCTTTATTGCAAATTCAAATGGGATCAAATGGTCAGACAAAAGAGGGTTATGAGGAAATATGATGAAATGTTGTGTATTAGCAGCAAGTTATTGAATCATTTTCCTCAGAAACCAAACAAAATGATTGACAAACATGTTTTTACAAACTCAGTGTTGGACTTGGATCAGCAGGATAAGCTAATGTTTAACCCTTTAAGATCTACCATAGAACCAAGTCCGCCAGAGCTTATATTATATTTTTACCTGCTGTGGAGCCATTTTTGGGAGCATTTCAAGTTGCTATACATCAATACAACCGTTATAGCCCAGATTTTAATAATATGTATTCATTAAGTGCATAGTAATTACATAAATTGCAAAAAAGTGCAATAAACTACAAAAAAATTGAAAATTGTTTTTGCTTTTTTAACATATATTTGTAGTTAGAGAAATTTAAGAGGCTTATCCCTCAAAACTGTAAATACAAAAAAGTTGCACAAAATAGTTTCCCACCACAGGAAATTTATTTTGAGTGTCTTCATAGTTTTATTTTTGAAATACACCAATTTTTATACACTGCAGGAAAAACGAAAATAAATATTATAGTGCAAATTTGCAAAAAAGCAGCATATGCATCAAAATAAACTATTTCCAGCAGTGCAATATGAGGCCTAAGCATCCCAGAAACGACACAGAAAGTCATAAAGTCAAACATAACTTTTAAAAAGACGAGTATAGGCCCTGAGGCCCTGATAGTATAAAAGACTACATTTCCGCGAAAATGACGTCACTTCCGGTTTCGGGCAGGTAATGGCGGAAATGCAAAAGTTCGCGCTGACGTCTATTCCAACGTAGGAAGTGTTATGAACAGCTGATCGGATCGGTAAAGCGTGTTTCTGGAATATTATGTTTTTGTTCCTGCAAGCGCTTTTTATGCAGTTTTTGCAAAGCTTTATGTGGAAGGAAACCGTGACCTAGGACAAGCTGATGGCATCAGATGTAAGTACAACTCCTCCGGTTTCATATGCAAAAAAAATTTTTGCGCTAGCTTACGTGGTTGCAGTGCTTCTGGGATTTAAAAATAGTTACGCAAAACAGAGCGTGCCCGCTCCGACCGGCTGTAAAGGGTTAAAGGCATTTGAGTCTCGCTGTATGAGAGTCCAGTTATTACTCAATATTTATGGATGATGTTCTTTCAGTGTTGCACTTTGTAGACGCTCCCTGAGCCTCACAGCCAGCTGCACATGGACCAGCTGACATTACCCAGCATTAGAGGCGGCTGTAAAAAAATGGATTTTCCTATTTAAATGGTTTTAATTTGAATAAAGCGATGTTGATTCATTCAATCCTGAATCGATTTTTCATATAAATGTATTTTGCCAGAATCTCAGGTTAAAGCTCCCAAAAGTATTTCAACAACAAGCAAACAGATAAAACCGTAAATGAGAGCAGCTAAACACACAAAGATGGAAACACAGAGCGTGGATCATTCACTCGACGGCACGTACACGGACACGCGTCGGGGCTGAAAGTGGACAGCTCACAGATCCTGAAGCTGCAGGTTTCATCTGTCTCCAACCAAAACTGAGTGAACCAGCAGCAAAAGAAGATCCAAACTCTGCTTTACGTTTGATGAACATCGTCATGAATTCTCTCTGACTTTGACCTTTACTTCCTGCACAGCTCTCTCTCTCTCAGTGTACTTCAAGAACAGTTTACCTTCAAAAATCTGTTTCCTGCATTATTCACTGCTTATTACGCACCAGTCTGCTGTTGTGTTCACTGCTGTCGGCCTCCGAAAACAAGGCCTCAATTCTGCTGTTCAATACTGAAGAAATTTAAACCTTTTAAAATGATGACAGATTACAAACTCTCAGCTGTGTCTGTAATCAAACCTCTGTAACTTTGCTTCACTTCAGCAGCATCAGCTCATGTTCACATGTTGGTTCATGGTTTGCTTCAGTTTTTGATCGACTGCAGAATATTTTGAAGGTTATCTGCTATAAAAAGCCAGAAGAGGAAAATCTGCTTCATGTGTTTCTGTTTGATCCTCAGTGACTTTGACACAAAGGCCTCTGCTGTGATGATCACAGCTCTGATCAAGTCTCACAGTGTCAGCTTTGTTTTTATACATATGGATATGTGCTGATAAATAATCAGAATTATAATATTTCCCACTGTCTGCTGTGTGCCGTGACCTTTGACCTGCTAAAGACAGTCAGCTGTGGATTATTCATTGTTGTGTCTGATACTTAGAACTGTGAGGAAGAAGCTACACAGTTAATCAGGGTCCCCTCTCTCTGAATCAGGAAAGGTGGGCAGGCCGCGTGTGGGCCGCGGGCCATACGTTGAGTCTCACTGTTTGAAATGTGAACATTGTTCTGCTGCAGTCAATGGACTAAACCAGAGAAGAAGAAAACAGACTTTACCATGAAGATCCTCAGTGTGGATCAGTATAATATCAGCCTGATGTCTGCAGTTTAGTGTCAGCACAACTTTCACATCATATTCATCTCAGCACAACTAAAACATGCTGACTGACCTCAGAGTTTCAAGTCCACATCCTGGACTCTCCAGGAAACCACACAGATGCTTCACTGCTGAATCCTTCAGCTTGTTGTTGTCACTCAGGTCCAGCTCTCTCAGATGGGAGGGGTTGGACTTCAGTGCTGCTGCCAGATAATCACAGCTGATCTCTGACAAACCACAGCCCCACAATCTGTATAAAGAATGAAAGATGTAAGTTTATTAGACAAAGTGTGAGCTTGAAATCATTCAGTGTTTCATCATCTGTTCAGAGCTGAAGAAGATTCAGAATGTAGAAGTTTAGAAAATGGAAACTCCAAACAGCTGAAGCCAACAGGAAGCAGCTTCAAACAAACACAACAAGAGAAAAAACTGAACATTTCACATTAAAGTCGTACATTTCTCATAAAAACCGGACAAAGACTTGAAGGTTATATAAAAGGTTGGAATTGTAAAGAAAACAAACAGAGCTCATAAACTGAAACTGATTTCATTGTTTCAGCTGGAACATTTTAGTTGTTCCTTTTTCAATACATACATAATTATATTTACAGTAAGTCTTATCAATCCCCTTTTCCCTGTCAGTCACCGCCAATGTTCCCTCTAATGTTTCATGTGTCTGAGCGAACACACAAACTCCCTGAGCGTCCCTTGGACCACTGTGAGCAACAGCAGACGTGTGCACTGTGGTCACGCCAGAATCCAATCCATCCAAGTTACGGTTTATTAAAATAATCAAATTACAGCGTTTACATTTATGTTAAACTACTTTTAATTAACTGTTTTAGCCCACTTACAATGAAAATTAAAAACAACCTTGTTCATGACCTGTAGTTTGTTAACACTATTGGAAGTAAAAATAACTTGAACTCTAATTTTGAGAACACAACTTTCTTTGTTTTTTTTTCTTTTTTTTTAAATAAAGCTCTGACTTGTATTATGAGTCTGTGGTCTGGGAGAGAGTCTGTAACTCTGTCTGCAAAATACAGTAAATAATGACCAATGTTGGGCAATTAATTATATAGTTACTTCTTCAAAAAAGTTACTGAGTTTTGCAAACAACAGAGTTTGTTGCAATAAATACTGAATACTATCGTTGTTATAAACAACAATACTATTCAGGAAGAAAACCAAACATTGCAGATATTTTATCATAACTCTGGTTTTACGTGGCCGATCAACACAATTTAAAAACTGGTATAAAGTCCACACTTTGTCCCTCAGTTGCTCCGTCTGTCCTGCTCACATCTCCAATGGTTGTACATGTTGTCATTAATGTGGCTTCACTCCACATCAGCTGCTTTGCTAGCTAAGACACCAGTGTCGGCACATAAGGACGCTGTCATAGCCTGTCAACCACGTTGATTAGCTGCGTATATACGAATGTGAATCGCATCATCATATATTATTGAACTTTTACAGCCCTATGCCCCTAGTAGGTCTCTGAGGTCGAGTAGTCAGGGCCTACTTGTCATTCAGTATACGAGATTGAAAACTAGGGGTGATAGAGCTTTTGCTACTGTGGCCGCCAGACTGTGGAATTCCCTTCCTCAGGACTTACGATCCGCTGATTCATTGATTACTTTTAAAAAACAGCTAAAAACACATCTTTTTAAAATTGCTTTTTGCTAACTTTGTTTGTATTTTGTCTTTTTAATCTGTTATATCTTGTAAAGCACTTTGTGATCTCAATCTAGAAATGTGCTATATAAATAAAATTTTACTTACTTACAGTTTTCCCTGTGGATTATAACTTTAAGAAGATGTGACATTCATCAAGGAATCCTGCCCTCCGGATTATTTCCATGAACACTGAGCTGGATCACATCTACAGTGCTGGAAGTGCCCGTCTCACCACCAACCTCTCTGTGCACATTCACTTTTCAACCCTTTGTGAGACACTAAAGGTGTAAATCTGAGTATTTATCTATGTTAGTGCAAACACCTCTAATAGGTTGCTTTGGCCTTTCCAAGTAATATCTTCCGTCGGATCTGCGGTCCAGGCTCCTAAAATCATCCTAGTTTAACAAGCACTACAATCTAGAGGAGAGCTGCACTAACAGGTGTGACTGATGAGATCAGACCTGCAAGGATACTCATGTTTCTCCAAAAGCTGGTTCTGACAAATAAAACTGAAAACTGAAAAACTGAAAACTAAAACATGTGACTGACCTCAGAGTTTCAAATCGACATCGTGGATTCTCCAGAAGAACACACAGTTGCTTCACTCCTGAATCCTGCAGGTTGTTGTAGGTTCCACTCAGGTCCAGCACTCTGGGATACGAGGGGTTGGACTTTAGCGCTGCTGCCAGATAATCACAGCTGATTTCTGACAAACCACAGTCCCACAATCTGTATAAAGAGTGAAAGATGTAAGTTTATTAGACAAAGTGCTTGAAATCATTCAGTGTTTCATCATCTGTTCAGAGCTGAAGAAGGTTCAGAATGTAGAAGTTTAGAAAATGGAAACTCCAAACAGCTGAAGCCAACAGGAAGCAGCTTCAAACAAACACAACAAGAGAAAAAACTGAATGTTTCACATTAAAGTCGTACATTTATCATAAAAACATGAAAAAGTTGTGTTTTTCCTTCCAGGAACCACAAGGCTTCACTTTTAAAGGTGAAGTGTGAAAGAAATGGACATATTTGAAGTCCAACACCTTTTTCCAGTCACATTATTAAAGCAGACAAACTACAAGCTCATTTTCATTGCAACAAGTCATCTTCTGACCCTTTATTATTATTGTTATTAGTCAATATTTATGGAGGATGTTTTTAAATTAGGCTCAAATATGTGACAGACATTTCATCCCATGTCTGTTTGGCCTCATCCTGGGCCGGATTATCCAGCACACACTCTGACCACAGGCCCAGGGGCCACGCAAAGCTGGGCTCCATCCAAGAGACAGGAAACAAACCAACACAATAATAAAAAGCACCATGTGATCTTCTTACATCTTCAAGACAAACATAGTAAAAACATGAGCATATTTGTTTCCTGATAAAATGATGTGACAGGTAGAACAGAGTAAAGTGGTGGTGTTACAGCTACAGGACTTCCAAATGAATGAAAGCAGCAGAAGTTGCTTTACAAATGAAAGAGGAAGAGGAGAGGGAGGCCACCCTGACCATCACTCCAGCTGAAAACATCACACTTGGCACCTGGCAGAGCTTCTTAGCATTTACCGCCCCAGGAGATCTTTGAGGTCAGCAGACCTGATGCTTTTAGATGTTCCCAGGTACAGACTAAAGACTAGGGGAGAGAGGGCTTTTGCTGTGGCTGCACCCAGACTGTGGAACAGTTTACCTCCTCACATCAGATTCTCCACAAGCCTAGGAACTTTTAAAACTGCTCTTAAAACTCACCTCTTCTCATTGGCTTTTAGCAAGGTTTAACTTATTGTTTTATTTTATTGTTTTATCAGTGAGGTGTTTTATGTACTTGTGTTTTATTGTATTTTATATTTGTATTGTACAGCACTTTGGTCAGCCTCGGTTGTTTTTAAATGTCCTTTATAAATAAACTTGACTTGACTTGAGAGTCTGCATCTCTGTCTGCAAAATACAGGATATAATGACCAATGTTGGGAAATTAATTATATAGTTACTTCTTCAAAAAAGTTACTGAGTTTTGCAAACAACAAAGTTTGTTGCAATAAATACTGAATACTATCGTTGTTATAAACAACGATAGTATTCAGGAAGAAAACCAAATATTGCAGATATTTTATCATAACTCTGGTTTTACGTGGCCGATCAACACAATTTAAAAACTGGTATAAAGTCCACACTTTTCCCCTCAGTTGCTCCGTCTGTCCTGCTCACATCTCCAATGGTTGTACACGTTGTCATTTTTTTTTTTTTTTCACGGTTCAACAATACTTTATTAATCACACTGGTGCGCTATGTACACGTGAAGGGGGGAAACACCAGGTCCCGGGGATCAATAGGCTGGGGAAATAGGCTGTACACGTTGTCATTAACGTGGCTTCACTCCACATCAGCCACGCCGCTTTGCTAGCTAAAACACCGGTGTCGGCACATAAGGACGCTGTCATAGCCTGTCAACCATGTTGATTAGCTGCGTATATACCAGGAGTCGGCAACCTGTGGCTCTTTAGTCCTTATAGTGCGGCTCCGGGTGGTTTGGGAAAATAAATTATAAGTATTTAGCTGAAGTGTATTTTATTTGTGTTTAGTTCTTTTTTTAACTTGCAGTTTGTCAGGAGTTTTCCTGTAATGCAACTCAGGTCAGAATAAATGACACCCAGACAGGTTTGCAGGTTTAACGTGCACACGGGTGAGAGTTCAAACGAAGACTCACACTCCGCAGCAGTCGCCACCCTTTATTTATACTCAAGCATGTTTGCGTCATAGTCACATGAGTGGAAGAGATAACATATAACAGTAGAGACTTCATCACATGCAGGAAGAGATAACATACAATGGTATAGACTTTGTGCTGAGCTTGCACAGTGTAACTTCTCTAGTAAAAAGAGCAAACACATCTAGAGAACCTCAAATGAAATGTACTTCTATACATAAACATAATAAAATCTTTCAACACAGTTCTAAATTGGAAGATTATTGTGATTTTGAAATACAAAAATAAAATTATATTATCTTATTTTTTCACCGCTCAAAATAAGCGTTACACTCTCAGAAGCCGGTATACCCGCCGAAACGCTGTGCATTTATGGAGACTTTTGACCCCAGGTAGGCCAATTATGGATCTTCGGATCCACATTATGTCAGCAGCTCCACCGTGAACTGTGTTAAAAACAAACAGCGCTCACGCCTCACAGATGGCAGCTTACAGTCCTGTGTAAAGATGAAAGCCCCGTTTTGCAGACGCTGTGCGCAGAGGTTCAGGAGCAGAAGTCCCGTTGTAAACATATCACGGCAGACCCGACGATGTTTGCATGAACGCGCTTTTCAGCATCTCTTATTGACCACTTTACACACACGGTTGCTGTGCGCACACAGCCGGCTGTAGCTTTGCAGCTCACAGCCCGACACACACCAACAACAGCAGAGAGAGCGCAGACTTGAAGGTGGCGAGGTGTGATTGCGGGTGCCGCTCAGGTGCATCCGCCTCCCCCGCAGCGGCGCTGCAGACCACGTCCCGCCACACACAGTAACCAGGTAAAATACATATTTAGGCAGAATTTTGCAAATATCTATTTTTCCTTTTTTAGCAGCATAGTGCTTTTTTCCCAGTTATTTTTCAAAAGTCAGGTCAAGGCTCCAAAAGCCCAAAGGAGATATAACAGTTTGTGTTTGCTACATGGATCATTGTAGTTCAGCTTTCCTTTGTTATATTTCTTTAAGAGTTCAAAATGTGTTAATTACATAAATAAAATGTAATTTTCTCTGTAGCACTTCATGGATTTCATAAGCAACACACCTTAGTTGCTCAGTGGATTCTTTTAAAAAGCAGTTAAAAACGTTTCTGTTCAAACAAGCCTTTTGTTGATCTACGTATTTTATATTCTTTACATTATTTACATTTGATCTTTTACATTGTGTATAATGTCTATTGATTGTATTGTTTATTTTAATATTTGTGTACAGCGCTTTGTGACTGCCTGTCTGTGAAAAGCGCTTAATAAATAAACTTTACTTACTTTAGTTGTTCACACAAAGCATAAAGGTAAAAAAACAATATATACAGTGTTATCTTCATTTTAGATTTCAAAAAGTATTTGCGGCTTCCAGTGTTTTCTTTTGCGTGGAAACCGGGTCCAAGTGGCTCTTTGGGTGTTAAAGGTTGCTGACCCCTGCTATATACGAATGTGAATCGCATCATTGGCTGGACTATGGGATAAGGTGGCATCGTTCTAATCCCATACAGGAGCAGCCGGTCACTGACTAACACTGCAAAACAGAATTGTTAAAGTATTAATTTTAATTTCAATTGAGATTTTTTTTGTGCACAACACAGATTTTCTGTGTGCAGAGACGTGCCAGCAGCGCACAGTTGCACGCGCGCAGCTTAGAGGGAACATTGGGCACCACCACAGTTCACTTCAACAAAACTTTACTTCAGATTTGTTTTCATGTTTTGATCCAGTGATGAGAGCCGTTTCCCCCATGTCCAGTCCTTGTACTAAGCTAGGCTAAACACGTCCAGGGCCTGTCTCTGTGCAGCTTTTAATCTGATGTTAATAAGGTAGAAATGGAGGAAGAAGAAAATGACTTCATCAATCAACATGCAGCTACCAACCCAAATGGTGAGGTGGTGGTTAGTTATTACTGTTGTTTCTGATCCCCTACATTATCCTACATTCAAATATATTCTCCAGCTACAATAGTGTTTGTGTTCCTAAAAGGATTTCATGAATGTGTTATTGTTCATGTCACATCTGTATGAAACAAAGAGGAAGTGAGGTTTATCCTTCATGATCACAAACTGTTCCAGCATGTAAACCTGAGATCTGTGTGGAGCAGCTGACCTGCATGATGTGCTCAACACAAACATTATTTACCATCAGTTATCGGCAAGTACTCAGATCCAAGTATCGGTATCGTATCGGTTTGAAAAAAATTGGTATCGTTGCATCCCTACCTGCCAATTCTATAAAGCTTGGTTGTTTATACAATAATATCATTTAATGATATGTTTGGATCCTGACCTGAGAGTTTCCAGTGTACAATGTGGACTCTGCAGTGCAGCAGACAGAAGCTTCACTCCTGAATCCCGCAGGTCATTGTTACTCAGGTCCAGCTCTTTCAGACTAGAGGATTGGGAGTTGAGAACTGAGGACAGAGCATCACAGCTTCTCTCTGAGAGGTTACAGCCACTCAGTCTGGAAGAAAACAAACAAACAATTAAATCAGTCAAATGAAACATTTTTAATGCCAGCACGCAATACAATTATTGGTTAACTAAATAGCTTCATTAAAACACAACTCTTCTTCTATAGCAGCACTTACTCCTTGTAAGCTCCACCTGCTCCACCTTCTGAGTCAGAAGACATGAAAACAAACTGTAAATCTAGTAGAAACATGATTGGAAATCTTCTCAGATCCATTTGTACATTTAGAGCCTGATCCTGAAATATAGCAGCACAGACATTCACAGCAGCAAAGGGTTCTTGCTGATCTGAGCTGGCTTGGCCCTGGCTTATTGAAGATTAAAGAAAGCAGAATCAGCTGTTCAAACCCCCACAAGGCTGCCCGCTGTGACTGAAACAATGGGACGGGTCGTGACTTCTCAAAATGGGCTCATTGAACGCAGCACGGATAAGATCTTGAAGAAGCTCATGGCGGTCGTGAGTTCTCAGACTTTGCTCTTTGAGCACAAAACCGATAACCTCTCGGAGAAGCTCGTGGCTCTCCAACGGGAGATTGAGAGACGAGTGACGGACTGTTAGATCAGCTGTGAAATTGACATGCAGTTGTTCGCACCAAAGAAAGCCACCATCAGCTCATGCGGCTAACATACCGGCGCCAGCTGTGGTCTCAAGGCTGGAACTCAACATAACAAATCTCACCCTGATAACAGACGGTGTTTAGACTGTTCCTTCCCATCCTAAGCATGCTTATCCCCTCCCGGTGCAGACGGTGGGTCGAGGGGACCAGCGCAAATGCTGCAGGCCCGGATGCGCTGTCTACACCGGCTGTCTCTCACCTTTTACCCATCCCTGTTGCTTGTCATGTGTTTCTATGGCGCATTAAGAGTTTTCATGTGCTCTGCGCTAAGGTCATTTTTTTTGTCTGTTCTCAAACTGATCTCCCTGTTGGAGCTCAGTCTGGGAGGAGTTCTTTTTTCTCCTCATCTTTCCTGATGTTGTGCATTTTCTGCTGTTCGGTTCCGGGTCGCTGCTCTAGCGGCTGACCGGCCAGCTACCTAGCCTGACCTGTCTCCCCAATGTGATGTTTGTGTATTGTATGTACGGTTGGAAAGCTCAGTATCCTAATTGCCCCTTGAAAATAAATACAGTGTTCTGAATCTGAATCTGAAAAGATTACAGAAGACGACTCTGTTCAGTAAATATTACGCTCATGCTGTCACGAAATACCAAAGGTAGGTAAAACTCTGGTTGTTGCAGCCATCCAGTATGACATGCTTTGTACTGTCCTGCTGCAGTTTGTGGCACCTGGTTGATGAGTTGTGAAGGATGATGAAACAAACACTTCACTCAATGTTTGTCTTCTAAACTGGATGTAATTTGGGCAGCCGATAGTTTTTCTTAATCTATCCCAGCTGCAAATAGGAACACAACAAATAAATAACTTTACCCACTTGGATCCTTATCATTCAAGATTGTGAAAAGATTCTCTACTCAGAGAATACTGGAGATTTTAGATGAGAGAGATGGAAGATGATGAAGGGGAAGAGTTTTCACAACTCGAGGCCTTTTGTCTTCACTGTATAGGACAGAGAAGACAGGAAGGGAGGGAGAAGTGAGGAGAATAACACACAGGAAATGGTCTTGGGCAGACTCAAACCAGGCCCTGGAGTCACGACTCTAACCTTCAGTACATGGGTCACCTGCTCAGCCAGGTAAGCTACAGCAGTCAGCAGTGTGTGAGTTAATTTGAAGACAATGATGACTATAAGTCAGGTAAAAAAAAATACTATCATCAACCAACAAGGGGAAAACAGTGAGCTTGAATGACCAAGCTTTGACCAAGGGTGGCTCACTCCTCGGTCTTCTTGCCCAAGGAGTGAACCACCCTGCATGGCTATCAATGTGGTGCAACCAAGGCCATCATACAGTACAGGCCATCCAAGCTGATTTTAACTTTTCCTCCCAGATACCACCTTAGAAATCATCTAGATTAGGATATGTTGGCTGTTCTAGATCCAATCACAACAAACAGAGAGCTGTTGTGTGTCCAAGGTGAACAGGAAGAATATATACATGCATAAAGTCAATAAAGTCAGAAGGTTTGCTTTAGACTGTGCTGCAGTTTATCATCAAAGACAAACAGGCACCATGCTGCCAACAAATGGCATCAAGTCTGACTTTAGTTTACTTTTTTTTGTTCTTTTTTTAAATCAAGATTAAATTTTATAGCAACCACAGCAGAGATAACCAGGGAAGGTGTGCTTGAGGGGATATAGCTACAACAGCTGGTTTCAGACTGAAGATGAACTGAGGTGCTGCACCCAAGTCTGCAGGTTCAGGGAGGGACAAACATCTGCTGCAACCAGATTGGAGTGAGAGGAGAGAGCAGGCCAACAACAACAAAGAAACAACAAACACACTGTGGAAGACCGAAGCAGAGTTTAGTTTAAAGTGGAACTAAGGATGTTTCTCTGGCTGCCAGGATTCACTGAGTAATTCAAATGCTTTCTTTAATGCAGGACCCACCATGCATGTAAACGCAAGTGTTTCACCAACATTTGTGACTAAAAATAGACCTGCAGTAGAAATGTATCTAGGAGCATGCATGTGAATATAAAGTATCACAACATCAGGCACATGCAGCCTAAGTGTTTAAACAAAGACTGATAACATAACAGCAGCAGTGATGATCAGAGTTTATGGTGAATCCAGCGTCTCGAGTTCTGGAGGCATCAAAGAGGTCACAGTTGTATTGGAGAAATCCCAAAACTTTAGGATACAAATTCATACAAAGACAGAAAGCCTGGTGAAATAAATTACTGACACAGTTGGATGTTAAAAGTAAAGACATGAGTACAAATGTACTTACAGAGCTTTGTTGGAGGCTTTGACCACTGGCAGCAGCCTCAGAAGAGCCTCCTCTGAAGCAGAGTATTTCTTCAGGTCAAACACATCCAGATCTTCTTCTGAGGACAGTAAGATGAAGACCAGAGCTGACCACTGAGCAGGAGACAGTTTATCTGTGGAGAGACGTCCTGATCTCAGGGACTGTTGGATCTCCTCCACTAGAGAACAATCATTCAGTTCATTCAGACAGTGGATCAGATTGATGCTTTTCTCTGCAGACAGATTCTCACTGAGCTTCTTCTTGATGTACTGGACTGTTTCCTGATTGGTCTGTGAGTTACTTCCTGTCTGTGTCAGCAGACCTCGTAGGAGAGTCTGATTGGTCTGCAGTGAAAGACCCAGGAGGAAGCGGAGGAACAAGTCCAGGTGTCCATTTGGACTCTGCAAGGCCTTGTTCACAGCACTCTGGTGGAGAGATTGTAGGTTTGGTTTGCTAATTAACTTAGACAACATCGAGATTCTCTGTTGTTGTTCCAGCAGATTGAGTCCAGAGTTGATGAAGGTCAGGTGGACATGAAGAGCAGCCAGAAACTCCTGAACACTCAGATGGATGAAGCAGAACACCTTGTCCTGGTACAGTCCGCTCTCCTCTTTAAAGATCTGTGTGAACACTCCTGAGTACACTGAGGCTGCTCTGATATCGATGCCACACTCTGTCAGGTCTGATTCATAGAAGATCAGGTTTCCTTTCTGCAGCTGATCAAAAGCCAGTTTTCCCAGAGACTCCATCATCTTCCTGCTCTCTGGACTCCAGTGTGGATCTGTCTCAGCTCCTCCATCATACTTGACCTTCTTCACTTTGGCCTGAACCACCAGGAAGTGGATGTACATCTCAGTCAGGGTGTTGGGCAGCTGTCCTCCCTCTCTGGTTTCCAGCACATCCTCCAGAACTGTAGCAGTGATCCAGCAGAAGACTGGGATGTGACACATGATGTGGAGGCTTCGTGATGTCTTGATGTGGGAGATGATCCTGCTGGCCTGCTCCTCATCTCTGAATCTCTTCCTGAAGTACTCCTCCTTCTGTGGGTCAGTGAACCCTCTGACCTCCGTCACCATGCCAACACAGTCAGGAGGGATCTGATTGGCTGCTGCAGGTCGTGTGGTTATCCAGAGGCGAGCAGAGGGAAGCAGTTTCCCCCTGATGAGGTTTATCAGCAGCACATCCACTGAGGTGGACTTTCTAGGGTCAGTTAGGATTGTAGTTTTGTGGAAGTCCAGAGGAAGTCGACACTCATCCAGACCATCAAAGATGAACACAACCTGGAAGTCTTCAAAGCTGCAGATTCCTGCTTCTTTGGTTTCAGTAAAGAAGTGATGAACAAGTCCCACCAAGCTGAACTTTTCCTCTTTCAGCACATTCAGCTCTCTGAAAGTGAATGGAAATATGAACTGGATGTCCTGGTTGGCTTTGTCTTCAGCCCAGTCCAGGCTGTATTTCTGTGTTAAGACTGTTTTCCCAATGCCAGCCACTCCCTTTGTCAGCACTGTTCTGATTGGTTCATTTCTTCCAGGTGAGGCTTTAAAGATGTCTTCTTGTCTGATGGTTGTTTCTGGTCTGTCTGGTTTCCTGGATGCTGTTTCAATCTGTCTGACCTCATGTTCATCATTGACCTCTGCAGTCCCTCCCTCTGTGATGTAGAGCTCTGTGTAGATCTGATTCAGGAGGGTTGGGTTTCCTGTTTTAGCGATGCCCTCAAACACACACTGGAACTTCTTCTTCAGGGTGGATTTAAGGTTACGATGACAAACTGCAGCTTGAAGTTCTGAATGAGAAGAAAAATAAACACTCAATTCCAAAAAGAACTAATCTTTAAAAGATGTTGCTCCATCTTCCATCTCTGGAAAATGTTCATTTATCCAGCAGCTTAAATCTTTAGATAAATCCTCTTACTGCTCTGCAGACGGTCAGCCAGCTCCTCCTGCTTCATTCTCCTCAGGAAGTCCACTGTGATCTTCACAAACGCCTCTCTGCTGCTGCTCCTCTGACTCTCTAAGCATTCTGGGTAATCTGGACTCAGAACCTTCTGGATCTTCTTCAGCTCGTTCTTCACAAAAGTGATGATGTTGTCCTCCAGCAGCTGGAACAGAATATTTATGAATGAGCCAATCAGACTGAAATCATGGAGCCAAACATCAGATCCATGTTGGACACACTGACGATCCACTGGTCTACAAAGAGCAGCATGGAGATGACTGTGAACAGAACAGATGTAACAGTAGTTGTTGTACATGTACAGACCATAAATATGGAGTCCAGCTGTGTTTGATGCTGCTGGGCAGACTGACCACTGGGAACCTCTGAGCTCTGCTGGTCCACTCTGTGGAGGAACCATGAAGGATCAGATCAACACAGGATAAAGATCCAGGAGTTTCTGCTCAAATAACTTCATCTGAATCAAGTCTGTCAAGTTTTAAACTCTCAGATTGTGAACATATCAGTAATTTTCAGTCTGTTTTCATGGACGTCCTTTCAGTGGTGATGTCAGGGATGATTTTGAAGAAGCTCATCAAACTGAACCATCAGCAGATCACTGCTCCAAAACCAGAACATGATCCGAGTCTCCCTCCACCACCAGAACACCAGCTTTACTAACGTGGTAGATCAGTGTAGTACAGATCAATAACTGATGAGTCATTTGATCAAAATCACTGAGTGCTTCACGTCTGACCCTCTGATGCTTCTGTAGACATTTTGCATATTTAATGAATGTCTGACAGTTTTACATTCATTCTATGAACACAGTGGAAATGTTGTGTTATAGTCTCCATGTTGTTTCCAGCATCATAAATTCTTAAGTTCAGAAAATTAGATTCTTTCTTCACAGCTGAAAAACAACAACATTTATTCTTTATTGAAATCTGCATCGTCCACTCCAAAGGTCACAATCTGAAGGTAACATCTGGTTTTGTTCCCTGTGGTTAACTCTGAGCATCAGTATGGTGGGATTTATCCACTACATCCACACCACTGTGGTTCAGTGTTGTCCTGATGGAGTAACAGCAGCCAGTATGATCCAGGCTTTAGCTGCTGGGTCTCTGTGTGACCTCTCAGACTGTTTAACAGATCAGACACAAAGAGAATCAGAGCAGCTCTGTTCTTTAAAGACAAACATGAACCCACTCAGGTCACACTTTCCCCACAGATATGAGCATCACTGTCCTCAAACAGCAAATGACCAAGTCGAACATTTGGATCTTTTCTCTTTCATTGTTTTCTTTTTAATGAATCTTTGTAACAATCTGAGGATATTTCAGGTCATATTTATCCAGGAAACACAAACATGTAAAGGAGTCATCACAGCTCTCTGACCTCGTTGCTCCAGGTTCACCACTGAAGTGTGGAACGTCATCTTTGGACCGGTCACTCCTCACAGACGGACAGCTGGACCCTGCAGACTGTGACCTCTGACCTCTGCAGACACAAACATGATTGAAGCAGCTGTGATCACACAGACTGCAGATAATGCAGCTGTTTCCTGTCAGTAACATCCTCTTAGATTAGAGTTCAGCTTTTTACAGGAAAACTGGACAAAACTGATTTTTGTTACAAACTCATTTTCATTTCCTCTCAGCTCACAAACACAGTCAGACAATCAACCAGAGTCAACACTGATTATAATGTCAGTGCAGAATTATTTCTGTTACTCAGTGAGTTCAGCTCTCTGACCTCGTTGCTCCAGGTTCACCACTGAAGTCTGGAGGTCGTTCTTTGGACCCGTCACTCCTCACAGACGGACAGCTGGACCCTGCAGACTCTGCTCTGTCCTCCTCTTCCTCCATCATCATCTTCAGTCAGTCTGAGAGGTAAACCACAAACACTCAGTGAGTTCACATTAACAGGAGGAACTGAGTTACAGTCGCTGACCTCTGACCTGTCATGTGACCATGAAACCAGGTCAATGTGTCTGTAGGTTCAGTCATCCAGGTCATGTGATCTAAGGAGCTTGGAGAGAAAAGAGACGTCTTTAAGTTTCTGGAAGACGTTTCATCTGAGAAGCTTCTTCAGCTCTAAAACCAAACGGTGGAGAGTCCCAGATATTTAAACCTGAGAGGGAAAGAAAGCATGTCGCTGACCCACCACTGATGTTATTTCAAGGAGGAAACTGAGAGCCTTTGCACCAGGAGCACAAACATCAGCTCCAGCAATGATCCACTGATGTGTTTTTATTCCATGTATGAATGTTGTTATTGACAGAGATGACGTTTGTGTGTCAGTGATGCAGTGACTGTTGTTGTTACCTGTACAGGCTGGTTAGACTCTATGAAACAGATCATACAGATCTCTGCATGTTAGAAGAGACTATTAAAGGTCATGAATGAGACAAAGGCAGGGAGGCGTCCTTTACAGCTAAACAGCAGAGTGAGAGAACAGCCAGCACCTCTACATTTATCACATTATACAGCACATGTATGATACTGACAGGGATGAGAAGAATTTAGTGATTCTGATCCCATCATTGATATTACTTATTGATTCTCAGTAGCTCTGCTCTGACAGTCACCACCATCACTGAGCAGCATATCAAAGACATTTGTGCACATTAACTGCATGTTGTGGCTCAAATGTTTGTGCATGTTGGAGGCATTTCCTCTTTGTTGTGATCAGTGTTGGTCATTACTCAAAACAGTCATTATTACACATATTACACAGAACACTTTGATTAAAAGTAATGGAGTACGTTACTTCATTACTCCTCATAACATTACTTTGATGTTAAAATGAACAAATGAGCATGTAACAACATGAAGCTGAGGTACAGCCCCACACACCAACACAGATCCTGATGAGGTCACGTGATGTTTCTCTGAGTGTTTATGAACACAAATCAAAGATGAAACAGCACAAAGACACTTCAAAGTGATTCTACTGTAGAAACATGAACAGGTAGAAACCTGCAGCCTGACTGCTCATCACTTTGTTACCTGTTCAAGTTCAGCAGCAGCAGCTCACTTTATCACGGTGCTGGTCTGGGGTCAGTGTTTACTCAGCTTTAACTAGTGATGTGACGTTCTGTATCGAGGCTTCGAAGCGTGTGTCGAGTAATGGAGGGGGCGTTTCCGCGAAGCGCGTATCCAGGCTTGCTTCATTTATGGGAGGAGCTGAAAATGATGACGTCCGAAGCCTCGCTGCCCGGCTGTACCACGTGACTGGTTCAGGAAGCGGTTCGAACTTTGCCGCGAGCTATGACAGCGATATAAACCCCTCAGACAAAATGTGGGCGTTTGATGGAGAGTTGCGGTTAGTGAGAGTTAGAGACAGTTTAGAAAAAAAAAATCGCCTACGACCTGCCACAGTGGAGAAACTGTTTCTTTTTAATAAAAACCAATGATGTGCCCCCTAAACACTAATCACTGTCCTTGCCTCAATGTTACAAAAGCACAACCACTGTCCACACCTCACCTCACAGTATATGATCATTTCCATTTTAGGCATTTCCAAATAATCATGTTCCATACTGCCAGTATAAATATACACAGTACACTGCATCACTACAATATACATGTTTTACACACTCCTTTTGTTGTTGACATTTACAGGCTGTGTGCAAAAAGGCCACACTCTTCAAATTCATGCCAACTAATATTTTTACGTCCAGTAGGTGTCCTACTAGAGCAAATGAAGCTTCAAGAAGCTTCGCGTTGGGGTGAACCAATTGGATGAAAAGCTTCAGTGCTTCATGAGGCTTCATCTGCCCATCACTAGCTTTAACCTCACTCTGGGTTCTTGGCTAGCCTAGCTTTAGCTTAGTGTTAGCATGCTGTGTGCTAGCTCAGCGTCAGAGCTCTGCAGGTGTCTCGTGTGTAAATATTAATCACAGTGAGAGTAAAGGAGGTAAAGGGCTGTGACGTCATCACGTACGCTGCGTCCTCTGTGGGCTCTGAGTGAACTCAAAGTACAAACTACAAGTACACAAACACGAACGTAGCTCAGAGTGGCGGACACACTCGGCCTCGTTGGTCCAGCTGTGAGTCCGTTACCGTGAACTATGGAGCGGCAGATTTGTGCTGAACTAAGCTGCACACAGCTGATGTTAGCCAGGAAACATTACACACTGACTTTAATGGAGAGACCGGAAATACAAACACACACAGTTTGTTGTGTGAAGAAATCAAACACGAGCTGAACAAACAGTAAAGTTCCTAAAGACAAACTGTTAAAGGAGGAAACAAAGCAAACTTACAGTTTCTTCACACACCAACAACAAGCTCCACTCCACGAAGTTCAGGAAGTGAAATTAAACTTTGAGCAGGAAGGAAACACCCAAAGAGACGTTTGAGGACAATCAGGAGCATTGGAACACTGTGCTGCGTTCAGTTGCACCTCGGAAACTCCAAACCTCTGGCAGGCTGTGATTTATTTCTGCTGGTTTTCCTGTTTGAAGCACAAACATCCGTCATCAATTTGTTGTTGTTCTTCCTGCAGCGTTTAAATATTTCAGCACTGAACTGATGTTTCTTCAAAGCTCATTTCAACCTGTTGAAGTCATGAATGAAAGTGCAGACTGAGAGTGGATCACATGATGTTTGAGGTGTGTCATGTGACATGTTCAGTATTGTCACACATGTCTAGATTGTCCCTGATTGTCCCTGCTCAAACACTGATGATTATATTTGAAGAATTATTCCTGATGGCAGCAAAGTTTGAATGGAGCTCTCTGTCTGTGCTGATTTGTCGCCCTCTGGAGGTCAAAGCACAAACTGCATGATGTCACTGTAACCACCACAGTGACAGGAAGTGTTTTTATGACTGAAACACTGAAATGATGCTAACGGCTGTCGTTAGGCTCACTGACAGCAGTGCTGATGTGTTCATGTCAAACACTGGCTCAGGTCAGACTCCTTCATCCTTCTCCAGCGTGAGGCCGCCCTCAGACCCACAGGAGCTCTGACCTTTGACCTCCTGACCCTAACCATTTTAGTCTTGTTGCATCTTTAAATGCAAATCCATCCAAACTGTAGCCGAGCAAAAGAAGCTGGAAGCTGTTCTATGAATGATGTTGTTGAAGGAGCTTGGAAAGAAAAGCGTCTGGACTTCTTTAAGTTGCTTGATGAGGGACATGGACGTCTTAACGCCCACTCACATCCTGGGACATTTGATCACAGGAAATCACATGATAGCGTGGGGCTAGATCTCACAATGGGTTCACCCAAAACCTTGGCTGATTGTGACCCACACCCGTTTTCACGGAGGAGGAGGAGTTTCACATGCTGAACATGTGACAGCCTGGTTTAAAGGGACCAAAAGTAACTGGACACCTGATTCAGTTCAGGTTTATTCATCCGCTCCAAACCACAGCAGCAGTCACCTGCAGGGAACCAGCTGATCCATGTAACTGGGGACAGACCACAGCCCAGAGCACTGGTTCATGATGTGTTTGTGGACTGTAGGTTGTTTGGATAGAGATGAGATATACTCAGCAGTCTGTCTCTAATGTTTAATGAAATGTTCTGAAGATGATAATAACTTGTGATTTTCTTTTGAATGAATCTTTAATCGTGTTGTAGGGCCTCTGACTCTCATGAAGATTTTCACATCAATGTGCTTTTCACAAAGATATTAACAATGAAAATGACGTGCAGCCCTGAACTACTCATGCGTTAACTCAGCGGTTCCCAACCCCCGGGTCACGGACCGGTCCGTGAGTCGTTTGGTACCGGGCCGTGAGAGTCGAGGCTCGGTGTGAAATTGATGGTTGATAGGTTTGTAGCATAAACCTGTTCGCTGGATCGTTCAATCCAGCTACACAGCAAAGCAAGACACGAGTAGTTCTTTATGTTTCTCGTGCACGGGAGAGAACTGGACCAATGCCGTTCCTTCGCTTGACCACAGTCGCTCTCGTCCGTTCCCTCGTAACACTGTTCTTTTATTGAGGTTACATGAACATACATAGGTTCATTAACATACACGTGAACAAAGGTACCAGTCTGTATGTTATGTAGGTGTGTGTGTGTGTGTGTGTGTGTGTGTGTGTCTGTGTGTGTGTGTGTGTGTGTGTGTGTGTGTGTGTGTGTGACCCCATAAACGACTTCCCTAAACCTGCTGGTCTGGAAGTCCAGCAGTTCATCTAAACAAAAGGCACTTAGACTAAAACAGACATCCTACCACAAAACAATAAGAAGGTAGCACCTCTCCCATGATCCCAGGACGTGGGTGTGAATGCCAGAACACTCTGGAGTCACACAAAGTCTTTAAAGACTACTATCATTACACCGGCAGATTCCCCCGGCTCAACATCGCCAGCTGGCAAAGATATTGCCGACATATTGGAGTCAATCGACAAGCGATTGTCCAGTTTCGACGCAAGGCTGTCCTTGGTGGAGATTCTTCACCGAGAATTTAAATGCTTGCGAGAATCCCTGGAGTACAGCCAGCAGCAGGTGGAAACGCTTGCTGCTGAAAATGCCACGCTAAGGGAGTCGGTGAAATGTCTCACAGATAATGTTACCCAGCTCAATAGAGAAAATAAAAAAATAAAAGAAACAGTTATCGATCTACAAGCTCGTAGCATGCGTGATAATCTGGTATTTTCTGGTATTCCAGAAGCCGCTGGAGAGGACGCGGAGACCACGGTAAAAAGCTTCATCAAAACCCACCTGAAGCTGCCGGAGGACACTGTGAAGAACATCGTCTTCGATCGGGTACATCGCCTCGGCCCCATTCGGGCTACGGCCGGGAGACCACGTCCTATCGTGGCCAAATTCGGCCACTTCAAACAAAAGCAACATGTGAAAAGCCGCGGCAGGGAATTAAAAGGAACGGACTTCAGCGTGAACGACCAGTTCCCCAAAGAGATCTTGGAACGACGCAGGGTCCTCTTCCCAATCCGACGCGGCTTCATCCAGAAGGGCTCCCGCGCTGTCATCGCTGTGGACCGGCTGTACGTGGACGGACAGCTCCACCGCGACCCCAACATCACTCCGTGGCTGTATTAACTTCACACCAGATAAGAATCAGCTACACCATTTCCCTATCCACTCACACTAACTTGCATTAACATCTGTTTAACTTACCAGTATCAAATCGCATCTTAAAGTGTGATTTCATAGCAGAATTAACACCGTCACTCTCCGTCAGTGATTTAATTGGAATGTTTACGTTTTGTTTCTGTTTTTTTTTTTCTTCTCGTTTTTTTTTTTTTTTTTCCCCTCCTCTCTTTTCCCCCTCTTGGTTTTATGCTGCTCACCCCTGTCCTTGGTTTCTTTCTTTATTCCTTTCACTGCCTCGATCACCTGCTTCGACACTCATCCACAAACATCCTTTATTTCGACACATACGCACCATGCGCTCAACGGCAGCACATTTACATCAGTCAGACAGCGCACACAGTCATATAAGATACACACACACTTAAGCCAAGCCTACTCATATTAGTAACTATGCATACACAAAGTCAGACTCAGGGAGCATCTCGCCACACATTTTTTCTCTCTCTCCTTCTCTTTATTTATGAACAAGTGACGTATTCTCTCCACCTGGCTAAGCGACGCACACAGCATACATCCCTAGTTATACACAAACATCTATGGGTACACTGAGGTTCATTACATGGAATATAAATGGAGCTGGCTCCAGAGTAAAGAGGTTAAAAATATTTAACCAACTCAAAAAACTACAGGCAGATGTTGTCCTTTTACAAGAGACCCACAGACCTCTTAGAGGTTCGAATGAACTTAAAACACCTGAGTTTCCTAATGTGTTCTCAGCTTGTTACAATTCTAGACAAAGGGGAGCAGCAATTTTAATACATAAAAATATTAATTTCACAGTACTCGATACAGTTATAGATCCAGAGGGCAGATTCTTAATCATTAAACTATCTATACGTGATAAAAAGCTATGTATTGCAAGTGTATATGGTCCAAATGTTGATGATCCCTCATTCTTTCACGGTTTTTTCAGTGCACTCTCTGAACACTTAGATGGCACACTTGTTCTTGGAGGTGACCTCAACCTTGGACTAAATGAAGACATGGATAGGCTCAATACAGCGGGAACTCAGCGTAATTGGCAGTCCACAAATATAATCAAACAGTATATGAGTGACTTTGGTCTTTGCGATGCATGGCGCTCCCTTCACCCCACCAGTAAGGAATATACTTTTTTCTCACATGTCCATCACTCCTACTCTCGTCTGGATTATTTTTTGGTCACCAGCTCACTGCTGAACGACATTTCAGACACTGAGATTCATCCTATAGCTGTCAGCGATCATGCTCCTGTATCTTTAACACTAATGCACAAGAATAATACTACGCCAAGTAAAAACTGGAGATTTAATATATCACTACTTAAAGATGAAGACTTTATTAAATATTTTAAAAAAGAGTGGACTTCATATTTGAACTATAATGACACTCCCGAAACATCAGCTTCTGTTCTATGGGAAGCAGGGAAAGCTGTGATGAGAGGTAAAATAATTTCTTTCTCATCACATAAAAAGAAAAAAGAAAACAAAAATATTCAGGAATTAGAAAAAAACATCAAATCACTAGAAGAAGCCTACGCGTCCCACCAAGATCAGGAAACATTGAACAAAATACGCAAAACAAAACTAGAATTAAATGAGATAATTGATAAAAAAACAAAATTCTTAGTACAAAGACTACGCCTACAAAATTATGAACATGGTAATAAATCCGGTCAATTTCTAGCAAACCAGCTAAAAATAAATAAAGAAAAAACAACTATATGTGCTGTTCAAGATTCATCTGGGAACACAATATATGAACCGATACAAATAAACAACATTTTCAGGGATTTCTATAAAACGTTGTATTCACCACAAATAAACCCGTCTAAAAAAGAAATTGATCAGTTTTTGGACAACATAACTCTTCCAAAATTATTGGACACTCAAGCAATGGCACTGGATTCACCACTGACACCAGGTGAACTCCAGGAAGCCCTGATAAGTATCAGAGTTAACTGATAAGTATGCACAATAATAATAAGGCTCCAGGTCCAGATGGCTTTCCTGCAGAATTCTACAAAGAATTCTGGTCGATTCTAGCACCAGTTTTCTACAGAACGTTGTTGGAAATTAAAGAAAAGGGCAGACTTCCATCAAATATGAATTCTGCAAACATTAATCTCCTGCTAAAACCAGGCAAAGACCCTGTATATCCCTCAAGCTATCGTCCAATATCCCTTATAAATGTAGACCTTAAAATAATCTGCAAAGCTCTCTCAAAGAGACTGGAGAAAATAACCCCCCTCTTAATTCATCCTGACCAAACTGGTTTCATAAAAGGTAGGCACTCATCAACAAATACACGTAGATTACTTAATTTGATAGACTACTCATACAGTAAAAACCTAGAAACTACAATATTCTCTTTAGACGCAGAAAAAGCATTTGACAGAGTTAACTGGAAATTTCTATTTGCAACTTTACACA
Organism: Aulonocara stuartgranti; assembly: GCF_965226115.1. Lineage (NCBI taxonomy): Eukaryota > Metazoa > Chordata > Actinopteri > Cichliformes > Cichlidae > Aulonocara > Aulonocara stuartgranti. Next base: position 1,414,988 of record NC_138941.1, on the reverse strand, counting down.
AATTTGGTTTTGGATCCTCTTTCATAAACTGGTTAAAAATATTATATAATTCCCCAACAGCTTGTGTTAGAACAAATGACCAGACATCCTCCAGCTTCTGTCTCTTGAGGGGCACCAGGCAGGGATGCCCACTCTCCCCTTCACTATTTGCAATTTTTATTGAACCACTAGCAGCAGCAATTAGACAGAATTCAGTAATTAAGGGCATAAAATGCAAGAACGTGGAACATAAAATCAGCCTTTATGCGGATGATGTGTTACTCTTTCTCCAAAATTCACAAACCAATATCTCTGGGGTGATTGAATTGATAAACTCTTTTGCAAGAATATCAGATTACTCAATTAACTGGTCAAAATCTACAGTCCTACCGATTAATTGCTCCCTCCATAATTCCTCTTCTACACCACTGCAATCGGGAAATATAAAATATTTAGGTATTAATGTTTCTCCCAAGCTTGCAGATCTAACTAAATTAAACCATATCCCACTTTTAAAGAAGGTAGAAGATGATCTGGCTAGATGGAAATGTCTACCCATATCACTCATGGGAAGGGTTGCCGCTATAAAAATGATGGTCTTACCAAAAATAAATTATTTATTCTCAATGATCCCAACTAAACCGCCACAAGATTGGTTCAGATCTCTAGATTCATGTATGTCCAAATTCCTTTGGAAAAATAAACCCCCACGTATAAGCTTAAAAACACTACAAAAGACCAAGGATAAAGGAGGACTAGAACTGCCTAACTTTCAGCACTACTTCTTAGCCAACAGGCTTCAGTTTATCTCAGGATGGCTAAAACACACCCTCTTAGATGAACCTTGGCTAGATGTAGAACAAGCACTCTGCAATAATCTAGAGATCTCAGACCTACCATTTATCAGCTCAAACATCCAACGACATGAATGCTTTAAAAGCATCAACATCAGCTCTTCTCTGACAGCATGGTGGGAGTTTCTAAAATTGACGGCGTCTTCATTAATCCCATGCAAACGTACACCTATCTGGAACAACCCTGACATATTACAAAACAATAATATGATAAACTTTTCAGATTGGAGTGATAAAGGAATCAAATATTTAGAACATATACTAGAAGGAACAGAATTTATTTCATTTGACGGACTAGTTACACAATATGGGATCAACAAGAAAAGATTTTTAGAATATCAACAAATTAAATCCATAGTAAAAAAGAAATTTAAACCGGGTCAAGTTGAATTACAAACACCACCAAGTGTGGTTCAGTTTCTTACTCTTAAACCCCCCAAATTACTATCCAAAATATACAGAATGCTTTCTAAAACAGATGAATCAATATCACTTCCTATTGCAAAATGGGAAGCGGATTTATCAGTTAACTTAGACCTAAACTTCTGGTCTCAGATTTGCTTACTGTTTCATCTAATTAGAAATCCCAGTCTTCAATTAATTCAATACAAAATATTACATAGAGTGCACTATACAGGTCATCGGATGTTCAAGATGGGCTTTACGTCTACCAACAACTGCTCACACTGCCAAACCAATTCACCGGACAATTATATCCACGCTCTTTGGTTCTGTCCACCAGTTCAGAAGTTTTGGCGCGAGATATGTGAAGACTTATCGAAGTGTCTGAAATGTAACATTCCAACTTCCCCCTTAGTGTGTTTGTTGGGCAGCTTAGATAATGTCACTTCAGAAAAGAATATAGCCCATATGGTTTTCACTGCCCTATGTATAGCCAAGAAAACTGTCCTCATGAACTGGAAAAATAAAAATAATCTTAATTCTAACCAATATAGAAATTATCTATTAGATTACATTAGTCTTGATACAGCCTCTGCCACCACATCAGATCAATTGCTCTGGGCTCCTTTGATCAGCTCCATCACCTAGTGGGGGTGGGGGGTCATAGTTTGGTCCCGCCTTCACTGTTGTGATTGGTGTGGGGGCAGGGACAGGCTTAGGGCGTCGGGGGGTTCCCCGGAGGCATCTTCCTTGGGGGGCTCAACCCGGGGTAGCGGTCATGTCCGGTTAGGGGCTCTGTTGGCTCTCCGGTGACTGTTTCCTCGCGGCTGCGTGCAGCGGGGCTAGGGGAGGGTCTGTGCTGACGGACGTGGGTTACTGACCTGGTAGCCTGGCTGGCCCTGGGTGGGTCCGGGATGGGCGTGAGGTTCTGGGGGCGCTCCGTCTCTGGGCTGGGACCCGGACCGGGCCTCGGGGGCTTGGGTCCTGGTTGGTGTGTTGCCGGGGTTGTGGGCGGGTGGGTGCATGGGGGCCCAGCCCTGGAGCAGGGTGCCGCCGGTGCGTCGAGCCACCTGGGGGGCTCTTCAACTGATGGGGGAGATTGTCACATCTTGCAGGAGCTTTCCTCTCCTCAGGAGCTGCCTCTGCAGGAGGGGGAGATACAGGAGAGGTGGAGGAAGATCTCAGCCTGGGTGTTTATTGTCTTATGTAGTCTGGAAGATGAGTGGATGGTGGGGTGGGTGCAGTTTTCTCTGTGGTGGGGTTGGGTGGACTGTCCCGGGCTCTGTGGGGCCGGGCGGTGCTGCTGCACTGGGCCCGGTCTGGATGGGCCTGGGCCCCCTTTCCCTGGCGGGTCGCGGAGTATGGGGGTGCCTACTGGGGTCAGCGGGGGAGCTGGCCCCAGGGAGGGGTCACTTGCCCCTCCCTTCCTTCCCTCCCCATCTCCAGCTGCCTCTCTCTTCCCGCTCCACCACAACCACCCACAGGGCCTTGGAGTAGGGGTATGTCACCAGGGTGCAGAGGAGGCTACCCCCCCCCCCCCCCCCCCCCCTCTGTCCCCTTCTGGCTGCCTCTGCCTCAATTTTATCCCACAACTTAGACATTCACATTACTCACACTCTCATTACACATACATATAGGATCTTGGGGGTGGGCACGATACACGGAGTCCAAAGTACCATCAGGGTGTACACCCCACCCCTGGCATCGTTGCCCACCTCTCAATTTTAAATACACGTAGACATTGAGGGCTAGCAGGAGGGACTATGCGCTTACCTGCTGCTCTCTGGCAGGTAGCTCCATGCCCTCCTGGGTTTTAAATGCACCTTAGAACACACATGCATCAACACTACAATGAGCGGGTGGAGGGAGGTTCGGAGTCTTCTCTCACCCCCGTTCTCTGCGACCTGCTGGAGCAGGGGGGCTAGGAGGAGGAGTTGGCCGTCCGACTGCGGTCTGGAGTGTGGAGCCTTCCTGCTGCTGCGGAGTCGGGGCGGTCTGCCTCCCCCCACCGCAGGGAAAAGGGAAACACCACCTGGGTCTGGGTGCAGTTCCCCCCTCCAGGGGCGGGGGCACCTAGACCCGGTTTGTAGAGTACGCTTGGGGAGTGTGATCGTGTGTACAGCGTCTCTTTATGTCTGTCTCCACGTTGGTTGAGTGTGGAGTAAGTGCATATGAGAGCATGAGGGTGGGAATGGATGTTTGTATCTGTGTGTGCCTGTATGTCTGTGTCTATATGTCAGGTTGGGTGTCAGGCGCCACCTCTCTGGGGACATCTCAGGCCCTCCAAGGTTTGGAGGCCTATCTCCCCCCACCACCACTTCCCCTGCCAGTGGCGGACCCCCTCAGACATCGGTGCGTTGGTGGTTCTTTGTGTCCGGGGATGGGCGTCCAGGTACACACCGGCTCACTCCTTGGCGGCCGCTTATCGGGGCCTGGAGCCTGGGGCTCGCTCGGGCCACTTCGGAGGTGGGGTGCCCCCGGCCTCTCGGCCAGGGGCTCGGTCACTCAGGCGCAGGTGGCTGCCGGCGGAGCTCACGGGCGCGTCACTGCAACTCCCCCTGGCTTCTGCTCCGCGGCTGCTGAGTGAGCCCTCATCTGGGACTCTCCTCAGCTCTTTCCGGGACAGTGGCGCGGCTGCCCCTCTGTTGGTCTTCCTTGGTCTCTTGTGTTCTGCGGGCCTCTGGATGTCTGGAGTTTTGATCTCCTCCACACCTGCTTCACGCCCTGGAGGACGGGGCTGTGGCCCCCCCACACCCTCTAGCAGATTATTACATGAAGGAACCTTTTAAAAAAACAAAAAACAAGCGCGTCCATGCTCACAGGTGTACACACGGGTGATCACACCCACAAACTACACCCTTTTTGGCTCCTACCTCAAAGCACACTGTGTTCTGTTGATCTTATGTGCTGCACAATAATGTTTAACATTTAGTATTTACTGTCATATTCCCATATATCATTGTGATGTTGTTTATTCTATTATTCTTGTTCTCTTCTGCTTGCTTTCTTTTTTCTTTCTCAGCAGGTGATCCAGGTGATTGATATATGCATTTTTTTTCTCTGCCCGTTCTGTTGGTTTTTGTCTTTTGCCCTTCTCCCCCGTCCCTCTTCTCAGCTATTTCTCTTTCCCTCTTTCTTTCCCCCAGTCAAGTCTGTCCCGTATTCAGTAAGTGAAAATAAAATAAACAATAAAAGGTGAATCAAATGGACCATTACGGCAAGGCTGGGATGGTCAGTTTGGTAAAGTAAATCCGTTGGGCATCTTTCTTTGCCTTTAGACAACAATTCTGATGCAAAAGAGCCAAACGGGACAGGCAAAAAAAAAAAAAAAAAAAAAAAAAAAAACTTACACGTGAACAAAGGTACCAGTCTGTATGTTATGTAGGTGTGTGTGTGTGTGTGTGTGTGTGTGTGTGTGTGTGTGTGTGTGCGTGTGTGTGTGTGTGTGACCCCATAAACGACTTCCCTAAACCTGCTGGTCTGGAAGTCCAGCAGTTCATCTAAACAAAAGGCACTTAGACTAAAACAGACATCCTACCACAGAACAATAAGAAGGTAGCACCTCTCCCATGATCCCAGGACGTGGGTGTGAATGCCAGAACACTCTGGAGTCACACAAAGTCTTTAAAGACTACTATCATTACACAATTGGTTCTACACCTCTGAGCATATATGGTTAGATATTCCCCAATAACAATGACAATGATAAAATATAAATCCAACAATGGTTTTCAGGGTTTTTATCGTTAACTTCGTTTCCCTGGGTCTTTTCCCGTGTTGTAGTCGTGTGTCTTATTTTGAAAGAAATGTTTACGCGTTACCATAGCGACCAGAGAGCATTAAGGGTGCAGACAGGTGTATCCAACAACATTTTATTTTCCCTTATTTGATTTATGGACCTAACTGTATGAACTGGACTTTGGCTTTAATGCTGCTCCTCTTCATCATTGCTGTGTTGCATTTCCATCATTCTGCTGCTGGATTCACTGCAGGCTTTAACAAACACTCCTTTGGGTCCAGGCCCAGCCACGTGTTTGTAAGCTGCTGTGCTCCTCACAAATAAAGCCTGAAGCAGCTCAGACTGTTAGAAGCAGCACTGAGCCCTGTTACAGTTATAGTGTTAGAGCAACGGCTGCAGCCTACAGCATTTAAGCTAGCTGACAGTAAACACATCAGTCCAGATGTTACCACATTACTTTGTGATGCTGAGAGTTAAAGGAGACTGGCTGATTAAAATCCCATTCCTTACATCACCGTCCTCTGCTCTGACTGCTTTCATTTAATCACAATCAGAATACTTTTTTGATCCCCAGGAGAAATTATTTAGGTTACAGTGCTGCAGCACAAACAGGAACAAAGACACAACACACTAAGTAAGAAATAGCACAACATACACAATATATACATGCATACATATGAGTCACTTATAAGTAACATGTGAGTGCTGGGGTCTATGACAGCAGGCAGGTCTGTATTTATGTCCAGGCTGACATGAACAGCTAGTAGTTCAGGGTTCAACACTCAGGAAAGTGTGTGACCTTCCACACTGACAGAAGATGCTAAACATGACTTTAAACTGTTGTTTGTTAAAGCCTCACAGATCTGAGAGCAGGGCTCAGTGGGTACATGAGCCTTTATACATGAAGGCTTTCTGTTTCCAGGAGAGGAAACATGTGATCCAGCTGTGTTTGGTCACATGGATCTGCTCTGCATGGATCACCTGACTAAAACATGTTGTTATTATTGTTCTTACGGTCTTAAATCGGTACATCAGGTGGGTCACATGACACCCGGGGGTGACAGCAGCATCTTTCCTCTTTAGAAAGCTGCTCTCTGTCCCAGGAGCTGTTGTCACAGTAACAGCAGGAACAGGAAGTCACATGCTCTCTGCTCTGTGATTGGCTGCTTCTTATCTCAGCTTCCTGCAGAGGGTGGGGTCTGCTGATGACGCACACCAACAGAAGTGTGACTTTCACTTCCTGTTTATTGCTGTTGTTCTTAAAGCTCTCAGGCGATGCTGCAGCGCCCCCTGCTGACACAAACTCCTCCCTCTGTCTCAGAGGTCACAGGTCAGCCTGCTGCAGAGGGTCTGCCTGTTCATGGACTTCCTGTTACAGAGACGGGTCTCAGCGTCAACACTAGTTTCTGATTGGACGGTGTGGAAACCCAGCTTCCTCCAGCCGAGTGATGTGTGGATTCATCACTCTCTGTGGATCAGTGTAAGTCTGTGTGTGGGTCAGCTGCAGGACTTGTTTGACCTTTGACCCTGGCAGACAGAGCTGGTTACTGCTGTGTGACTCCTGCCGTCGCTCCACTTTAAATTTTACTTAAAATAAGTCCTGACATGGCCCCGCCCCCTCTGACCTGCTGCTCCTGGATGTGCTGAGGACACAGCGGAGGCTCAGAGGGGGCGGGGCTTTTCCCGTGGCGGTAACCAAACTGCATTAGGTCACTGCACTGCCAGTGTTTAACCACACCTCTTCTGACTGACCTTTGACCTCTGACATGTTGATTCGATCCTTATTTAATGACGTCTTTTATCTAGTGATTTAATTCTGTGTATTTATATGTGATGGTGTTCCTGAGTTCAGCCTCAGCTGATATCCACAGACGCTCCTATTGGCTGGTTTTAAAAACACATTTTTCCATTAAAGAGACTCTTTTAAAAACACGTCTGCCTGAAATTCACATTTCATTTATTTTGGGGGATTTTAACAGAGAGATAGAACTTTATGAATCCCTCATGTTTATCCTCCAGGAAATCCAGTTTGTAGCAGCAGAACACCGACAAATCTTTACACAGCACAGAATTAGGATATCAAATAAAGGGGAATAAGAGAACATGAATATAAGCATAAATATGTACATATATACACAGACCTCACACAGAGACAGCAGCTACACTGTGTGTGGATGTGATCCACAGTCACAGCTGTGGGTTTCAGTCAGTGTGTCTCTAACTTCATGGTCACATTTCAAAGCTTATTGGAGCCAGAAGATGTTCAAGTAAAAGATTTATTGCTGTACTCGTCTACCAGGATAACAGGAGGTTCATAAAGCTGTGTAATACTTCAGCTTTACATCATGCAGTAGTAGTTTATTAAACCCCCCAAAATATGACTATCCAGAGTTGGGACCAGGAAGCAGAGTTGCAGTCTTACACGCCTCTCTGCAGCTTCTCTCCTCCTGCTACCCCCCAAAAACCCATCTCCATAGAGACTGTGTCAGCTTCCAAAAAGACAAAAAACAAACTAAAAACCAGCAACAAACAACTTAAACATAAACAATCACAAAGAAAGAACAATACAGTATCCACATCTGAACCAAAGAGTAAAACAGTGAAATGTGGATTATTAAACATTAGGTCTCTCTCCTCCAAGTCTCTGTTAGTACATGTTAGTAAAAACATTTCTGCATTTTATCCATATTTTATTTTTAACTCAAAATCAAAGATTCCAGATTCTCCTACATGTTGGTTTTGAATCAGATAGGACGACAGATTTCAGGTGGCCCTGTGTCTTTCTCTATTACATTTGCCACTGTGTAACTCAAAGTTATTTAAGGACTAGTTTATTTCAATGGATGAGTTTACTGACTGATGCGCAGAAGAAATAGTTCTTTATGGAGCCGAGATGGTGTGAATGATGAGACCAAAGACTGCAATATCTTGTACCAAAAATATATTGAATAAATGGAGGAAAGGGGAAATGGAACAAAATAATTAACACAACACACAACATAAATGCCCACAATTAAATAATAAATCAATGCTGTGATCTTTCTGTGCAAAAGTCCTTTTTGGTCCTTTTCTTTTTAAAGTTCACTTTTGAGGTATTCCTCCTTAGAGTCCAGCTTCATACAAATGGGGAAATATGTCCGTAATCCAAAGACGGCTAAGTGGGGGAAAGAGGGGAAACAAAGAATGGTCCTACCGGCTCGCCACTTCAATATGAAGAAGATTAATTCAAAGGGAGGGAACAAAACCTGACCTGTAGGTCAGAAAAACGTCCATTAGCACATCAAGTTCGATTCAGTTTACCGGTAAACAAATATTTTTCTGCAAGCCTATGTAACAATGCAAATCATCATCAACCAATGTACAACAGTTAAATTATTAATCATCTTGGCTACGTAGCTTAATCTATACATTCCAGTAGCGTTCGCTACAAACAATACAAAAACAACAATAAAGGAAAACAGCTGTCTAACAGACAGCATAGCCGAATTCAAGGCAACACATAACAATAATCATTCAATCGCACTTTGTTTCAAAGTAAGCCCATTAAAATGCTTAAGTAAATAAAAGTGTTCAAAAACAGCGGTTTTTGAGCCGGAGTTCTGCTCGCGGTGGGAACGCCGCCGCACAAAGTCATTTTTTAATCGCGAAAACGATCGACTGGTTACTGACAACCAAAAGGTTGTTTTTGGTAGATATTAAAGATCATGGGTGGGCGGGGCAAATGGAGCAGTTTTCTACAGTCGAGTAAAATTCCAGGAAAGAGCTGGGTGTGGCTTTCCTTTAAATCACATGATCAACAGCTTTAAGATGGAGGCAACTCGCTCAGTGTTTCCTGTTTCATTCTTAGACTGTGGCGATGGTAAGTAGCAGCTTTTCACTTGTTACCTGGCATCTTTTCAGCCACCAATGATAGTCATTGTATGTTATCAACATTTCACTAACTATGTTTTCTCTCATGTTTAAAATAGGCAAAGAGCAAAATAGGTATGTCTGCAGACTCTGCTGTAGCCAAAGTTATCAGATCTCCTGTGTTTTTAAATCCCTAACTGCTCGATCATTATCATTTTAGAAGACAACAATTTCTCAAAGGAGGTTCAAAACTAATGCCTACAAGATTACCAAGAGGATGGTTCGGGGCTCTTACATGACTCCGGGAAGTCAACACTTGGTGGATGAGGTGTGTTACCTTTGACACTTTTAAGACAGTCCTGTTTATCACTACTAACAATAAGCAAATATGTTTTCACTCAACAGATCCTTCACAGCATGTTGTTTCTGGGCAAAATCAACAACATCCCCTTTTCTCCAGAAGAAATCTTCCCTAATCCTTTTGTTTTGGGTTCTTTAATGAGAAGATATCCCAGGCCTTTTAAGTTGTATTCGACTCAGCTTCCCAGGCGAAGTCCCTTCTCCTGTGTGCTCGACATGGTAAGATAACTCTTCTCACATTGTCAGTCAATCTGACAAACTTCCAGTTTTTAGGAAAGTATAATGCAAAGTGCTTTTTTACTGAGAAATCCAAAGAAAATCCATACTGTACCTTATACTTCAACATATGCTTCTAGCTATACTTCTCCACCAAACACAGAGACTGCAGGAGAGCTGGAGACTTGCTTCAGAATTTGTTAGTTCTAAATAATGTCTAACAGACTCATTATTGGAGATGCTTACAGTCTTCAAGGCGTATATGATGCTGTCACTGTGTAGCTGCTGGATCTGTTAAGCTCAAAGACTCTAAATTCAGCGTGTTTTGACAGCCCGGCATAGCAAAATAGAAAAAAAAAGGTCAATTAGCAAATTTAATTATAAATTAGTGAGAACAAAGATGGATTTTTGCTTATTGATTTAAAATTAAATAGATTTTTGTGACATGTTTCACCCCCTATCTTAAAATGTCTAAATCAAAAGCATCCAATGGTCCTGCATAGTTAAATAAGTCAAGCAGCGAAACAAACATGTTGATCAACTTTCTATGAAAAACAACTATATAATCAGGTGCAACACTTTGACCAGATCTGTAACTGTTTTCAGATCGTCCTGCAAAATAACTCAGAGAATGAAGAGCAAATAAAGCAGAGTCTGCAAGATCTCCTCACAGACTTGGACTTAGAAGAGAATAATAAAAAAACAGCTTTCGTCTCGTCCACCATCTGCATTTCTCAAAAATCCCAAACCAACAAATCAGAAAGGTACTGCGGAGTCTCCATGTCCACCAAAGGTCCTAACGCTGGGAAAATTATGATTGCTGCCTCCTGTCTTAGCAAATGGCATAAATATGTATCTGGTGCGGTGATGACCTATTATCCAAACACAGTCCAGAAAGATTATTTTGATGGAACAATTGAAGTACCTGGAAATATCAGGTGTGAGGCTTTTTGTCTCCGTGATGGTGCCAGAATGAAGCCTTGCAGATCATGTAAGAATTTGTTTGGCTTGAACACAGAAGACCTCAGAGAGTGGCCATATGGTAACTGTGCTGAAGCTGAGAGCCTGAGCAATTTGCTTGAAAATGAGAGAGAAGTTGAAACACATGTGGATGAATACTCAGCTGAAAAGGACAACAGGCAGAGAGCTGAGGATGAGGTTGGTAGGGTTCTTAGAACCGTGTTGCAAAGGATTCGGTTTAACTGGACAGGTGAATTTTACAACCCAGAACAAGAGTGAGATTTCATGAAATCATTTGCATTCATCATTCTGATAAATCAAAGATTCTCTGCTCTGACAGCATCTGTGTGGATTTTCTGTAATCACAGAGACGTGTATAAGCATGTTTACTTTCCATCTCCATGTAATTGTCACATTTAATAATTAAAACTGGCTTCTATGGGTTTTTGTTTGTTTGCTTACATATCTAGTGTTTAATGCAATATGAAGCATTATCAGACAGCATTTATTGGGAAGAATCCCATGTTTATACTGGTCTGTACCCAGGGTACACAGAAAATAAAAACACATGTTTTCTTATTATGATCCCAACTATAATTTACTTAAGCAAAAGCACTACATGTGTAGTTATAATATTTATAGCAGTTACTGTTGAGCTTTAAATTTATCATCTTAAATGTTTATATGCTGATTATATTGCTTTATATAAGAAAGGCCTAACTCTGAGTACACTCTGTGCCAAAAAGTGCTGACAGGAAACTGCATGCTTTTGCAGAAACGTGCTTTTGCAGCTAGAAAGTGAAGCTGATATATATCAGTTTTAATTAGTTTTTACCAACTGCTTGCTAGGGCAATCCCACGAGTTTGGTGTTTTTGTATTGAACATGATTCCAAGTGCTTTCTATAACACATAGCAGAGGTGCCACAACAAAGACTGAGAAGAGGACAGGAAGAGACAGTGAAAGAGATGCACTCCTTCGCCATTCATGTTAAAGCGTTGCATAGCTTTAATTTTAGAGAGTGTTGCATAACTTTAGTCATTTTTCTACCACAGGTGAAGCCAAGAATTGTGAAGCTCTCTTTTGGCCAAATACCAGAATCTGTAAGAAGAAGAAAAAACAAACAATCAAATAGGTCATTATTAAGAGAACAACAATCTCTTGATGATTATCCACAGTGTCTTTGATAACTCTGAGATACAAACTGTCAAGTATATACACATCCCAGCAAACAATAGCTGTGTTTGACTAAAGCGATTAATAACAAGGACAGAGCTACAATCACTACAGTCAAACATAAAGGGCTTAATCCTGAATCCAAGTCTGAGCTGTGATGCCGTTGGTGCTGAAAGCTGCTCAGATCCTGAAGCTGCACGTTTTGTCTCTCTCTAACCAAACCAGCAGCAAAAGAAGACACATTTCGCTTGACATAAACATTGTCATGAATTCCCTCTTACTTTTGCTGGTTTGCTTCCACCACCATTAAAACGCACACAGAAAAACAACACAGCACAGCTCTCTGCCTCTCTCAGTGTACTTTAAGAACACCGTTTCCCATCTCAAATCTCTGTTTTTGGCATTATTCGCTTGCTTGTTATGAAGCAGTCTACCGTTGCTTACAGCCATTTTTTTTTAATGACTTCCGACAAGACAGCCTCATTTCTGCTGTTCAATACCAAATTTTATTTATTTTTTTCAAATTAAGTGAAACTGCAAAATGCTCTGCTGTGTCTCTATTAAAACCTCTTATTAAAACCTCTGAATCACTTCAGCAGCATCAGCCAATGTACATTTGTTGAGTCGTGGTTCTCGTCTGCGTTTGTTCTACTGCAGAATAATATTTTTAAGGTTATCTACTGTAAAAAGCTAGGCCAGGAAAATCTGCTTCATGGTTTTGTGTTTTATCCTCAGTTACTTTGACACAAAAGCATCTGCTGTGATGCTCACACCTCTGATGAAGTTTCACAAGTGTCAGTACTGATAAATGATCAGAATTATAATGTTTCTGACTCTCTGAGTAAGAATTAAATGGAATCTAATTGGGACCTTGTGAATTGGAATTGAACAGGTTCTAGAAATCAGTGATGATACTCAGCTCCAATACCCACCTATGATATTAGGCTGACGAACGCTGACTGGGTTTCATTTACCAGCTTTTTATGTTCTTCCTGCAGTTTCCTCCCCACATCACTCATCTTAACTTTTTTCCAGTCCTCCTCAGTCTAAACAGAACACACAACAATACAAAGAAAAGCTCAGGTGATTGATCTCTAACACTAGGCATCCCCAGTCTTATTCTTAGCAGTCTAACTTCTCACCATATCTTTGAAGGCCTCTCCATTGTAGTAGCGCTTGGATGCTGGATACTCTATCGTTTTGTCACATAGTTCCAGGAAACTGGAAGCCACCAGATGCAGCTCCTCTCCGTCATAGCCGTACAGCTTTTTGTCCTCACGCGTCATCAGCACAAGCTCGTCACATGGACATGAGGTGCCCTTTACCACACCAATAACCTGCATTTTTACAATCTCGGGAAGGTAGAATTTTCCCCAGGCGTTAACTTCATCCCCGTCGTATTTGGTGTTCTCAAGCTCTTCTATCCACAGGTCAGCACCACTTGGCTTCTTCAGGTGAACGCACATGCTTTTGTTTTTGGAAACAAAATCTTTCACCCATTTCAGGTACTTTTCACCTGGAAAGAAGCAGACAAGGAAATATGGATGAATGTAGAAGTGTTGGAAAAGACAAATAGCAAGGTTATCCTACAGCAGTTTGTGAAAATGTTGTATCTTGAAATAAGCAGGCAAAATGAGGATCTCACTTATCTCATATGTTCTGACTACCGACTTTCTTCAGTTAAAGGACAAAAAAAGGGCACACTGGAGGCTGACAGAGTGTGCAATGGTGGGAATCATTTTGCAGAACTCACTAAAGTTTGTTTCTCCTGGAACAAGCTTTTTACACTTCGGCAAATGAAAATACTGTGTTAAACTAAAAAAGAGCACCAGACCAAGGTCTACAGTACTAACAGAAAAGCATGCCGTTACCTGTTGCCTGTCGACACAGCTGCTGATCTTCCTCACCAAAAAAAATGAGGATCCCTGAAAGGAATAGAAAGGTTATGTTAAAATGAATGACTGTCACGGTGATCATGGGAAGCTCCGAAATATCACAACAATAGCTACGAAATCACAAAATGCAGTGTGATGTCTGTAAGCACCAAACATGACATCTCTGCAAATTCATCTTGAAATATGTAGGTACCTCACACGTACAGCTGCAGCCATCTCAGCCATTTATCACTGTGGCTGCCAAGTGGCTGCCACTTCACAAGCGCATGGCACAACATAGAAGAGCCACCTCCACAGGACAAGACTCAGCAGTCCATCTGCATCTTAAGGATAAAGGACACTCTTTCGAGGATGCTAATGTTCACATTTTGGACAGAGAGGACAGATGGTTTGAAAGAGGAGTGAAAGAAGCCATCTATGTCCACTGTGAGCGACCATCTTTGAACAGAGGCGGGGTTTACGACACCAACTCTCTGCCATCTATAATCCAGTTTTGAGATCCTTCCCAGACGCCTTAACGCCCACTCACATCCTGGGCCATCTGACCTCAGGAATTCGCATGATAAGGTGGGGCCAGGTTTCACAATGAACTCACCCGAAACTCTGGCTGATTGTGACCCACACCCAGTTTCCCACCTTGGCTCAGGCGATTAGAGGATCATCAGGGGGTCCTTTTGTCCCTCTGTGGGGGTCACTCCCACTAGGCTTATATCTGGGACTCTCCACCATTTGACCTTAGAACTGAAGAAGCTTCTCGGATGAAGGTGAAACGTCTTCAAGTAACTTAAAGAAGTCCAGACGCTTTTCTTTGCAAGCTCCTTTGACTACGATGACCTGGATGACTGAGAACCTTCACAGACATAAGGTGAATGTGACAAACAAAGCGCCTTCTTGTTCTCTGTGATAATGTAAAGTTATTAATGAAAAAACAAATGAGTAAAAAACGGACTGGAAACATGTCTTCAATCAAAACTCGACAAAAACAAAGAAACAGCCTCACTTCTCTGCGACGCTCCCTAAAAATGACGTTACGTGTTACGTACCAGAGATTTCTATACAGCCCTTTATCAAGCCGAGAGAAAGTGACGCAAAACCCTCCAACTAATAACGACTAGCAGAGAGGCTCAGCTGAGTGTAGTTACCTGGTTTGCAGACGCATACAGACGTTTCCTGTCCTCTCGGACGCAGCTGTGATAGAACATGTGGTGCATTACCGCCACCAACTGGCTTGGAGTGAGGACCGGAAATCGCTCATGCCAAATCAAAAAAAAAAAAAACATAAAGAAAGATTAAGTGAAGAGATAAATGAATACATTAAATCAAGAAGAAAAAAACCCACCACCGGACATATACATCCTCATATCCTTCTGTACAAATGAGTTTGTTTTAGAAACTGAAAAAAGCCACAAAACCTTCACATCTAGAAATTGTTAAGATTCAAGAATTGAGAAAGGGTACAAGAGGTGATCGAAAAATAACCACACTGGTCCGGCCGGGTGAAGTCAAACGAAGATTTTAATTCACATGTGGGAAGATCACTGAACACAGCAATTGATCTTCAACTTACTAAAGCACAAACAATTATTTTATAACATCAGGGTTTGTTTACTGACGCCCCTTCATGCGTCACAGATACATTTTATACATAGATCAGATCAACATCATCATGACTTTTCACCTAGAAAATCATCTTCTATTTTCATGGCTAGCCCTTCCTGTCTACCTTTCAGTTCTTGTCTTGTTCCTCTTTCTTGCCGAGACACCAAGAAACGGTTCCTCTTTTACCAAGACAATTTTGCAGTTACAGCCAAACATAACTAACCTCTCCTCTAAATAAATCTAATTTAAAGTGTGTGTGTGTGTGTGTGTGTTGACCTCACATGCTCTTTGTGTCACCTCTTCACCTACTGTCTGTGTCTCGTCCTCAAATACTCTTTCTCAATTCACCTGTTGCACTTCTGACCTTTTACCAGACCAGAAGCTCACTGAGACTATGTGTATGTCTTCTACTAAATAAATGTTTTAACCAAGAACCTCTACTAAAACCTTAATACAAGAATATGAACATATAAAAGATAATAAAATAAACTGATATAAGTGTTTTGTAAGCATGTATTGCAATTCCTTCTATGTTCTAGTTTTCCCTCAGCATGTATCACCTGAACAGTCACGTCAGTGAGGCTTACGACCTTTAAAGAACCTGAACATCAACTCAAATAAGCACAGATATGCAATATGTATAAAATGGTTATAACTGCACCTGAAATACAAAGTTAGCATCATCATAAACATCTTAAGGCCATCTTAAAGCTATCTATTACCTTGTTAAAGCAATGATCATACTGCAGATTATATTATGCTGGTAAAATACTTTTTGTTCATCCCCACAATTCCCCCTTACGACCTCTGGCACACCAGAGGTCGATACACAGGTTGTTGTTCACTCCTCAGTCCACTCGGCTACCTCCAGATCCATCATCGGCATCATGGACATAGGGGCCACCGCCCCAGGGTCCACTGCCTTTACAATCACCTTCTCTACCAACCTTCGGGCACAAGGAATGAGACAACAACCACAGGTCACCAAAATACCCACCAATACAGATAGAGACAACATAATTGACAGAACAAGCCCCTTCCACTTTCCCTTTTTTACTCTTTTTATTTGAACCACCCCTTTTCAAACTCTCAATTTGTTACCACTCCTTTCTGTAGGCGCGGCGATCTCCTCCTAGGCTGCTCTTCTTTCTTCGGCCTTCCAGGTGGACTACTGGTCGGCCCGTTACACAGGTGAAGAGGTTTATTCTGCCTCTGTTCCTTGACACCTGCGTTCCTTGAAGACGAATTTTCCTCCACCACGCTCTCGTGTGCGGGTGCACACTGCGACCAATGGTACCAGGTGTCGCCTTTCCCTTTCAGCTGGACTGCTGTAGCCATCCGGGCGGTCACCTCATACGGACCAGTCCAGCGGGGCTCCTTCCACTTTCGCTTAATGACCTTCAGCCACACTGCCTTTGCGTCCGGGACCTCTCCGTTCCCCGTGGGTCTCTCACAAGTGACCTGTTCTGTAAAGCTGGACACAAGAGCCTTCAACTCATTAAAATATTCTGCATGAGACCTGTTGCTTGTCCTGGGCTGCTCCACCGGGACCACTGTCCAGGGTGCTGGAAACTGTCTCCCAGTCAGCAGCTCATAAGGGGTGAAACCTGTGGATTGGTTAACAGAACATCTTATGGTCATCAAAGCAATGGGCAGGGCTGCGACCCAATTTAGCCCTGTCTGCGCACAAATTTTAGCCAACTTGTTTTTCAAATTTAGGTTCATCCTCTCTACCTTTCCTTGAGATTGAGGATGATAGACCGTCCCGAACTTATGTTGCACTCCCAACATCCTCTCTACCTCTTGCAAATCTTTATTCTTGAAGTGAGTACCATTGTCTGATCTAATTCTCTTGGGAAACCCATGCCTTGGAATGTAATGATTGATTAAGCACTTAATCACACTTTTCGCATCTTCACATTTGGTCGCCCATGCTTCGGGCCATCCAGTCAGAACATCCACACACACCAACAAATACCTCACCCCACCTGGGCCTGTATCAATCATATCGGTATAATCAATCACGACCTCTTCTCCTGGCCTTTCTGGCATGAGAAACTTACCAGCTTCAGGTTTTACTGCTGGCTTTGGGTTGTGTGCCCCACAAATTAGGCACGTTCTGGCCTTTTCCAGTATCATCCTTCTCAAATCAGGATGCCACCATCGGCACAAATTTCTCTCCATCTGTTTCACTCCCACGTGACCAAGCCCGTGAGCCTCATTCACCTTTTGTTCCGCCATTTTGACCGTTAAAGCGGGACGCCCATCTGGCCCCCTCCACAAACCGCCATCTTGCCAGGCTCCTTTGTTTTCCCACACCCCCTTTTCCTCTGGGGATGTCTCCTCCTGAGCCTTTCTAACTTCTTCCATGCTGTTAGTGCTAACCTCCTCTTCTGGGGTTACCTGCACCAGTTGTCTCTGTCCTTTGTAGCCCGCTGCTTCCTTTGCGGCTTCATCAGCTTTCTGATTTCCTCTTGCCACCATACTGTCTGCTTGTGAGTGGCCTTTGCATTTTATAATACTTACCTCGTCTGGGTCCTCCAGGGCCTTTTCCAGTTCCTCCATTTCCTTTTTGTGACAGATGGGTGCATTAGTGGCCGTTCTGAACCCGGCTCTCTTCCACTGAACCAGTTCCACATGAGCTGCTCCAAACGCATATGCTGAGTCAGTGTAGATGTTCACTCTCATGTTTTTAGCCAACCTCAGGGCTCGAGTTAGGGCTATCACTTCAGCTCTCTGGGCCGACTGTTGTCCCTCAATTTTTCCTGCTTCTTTCACCTGAAACTCAGTTCCTACTCTACAGACTACTGCATAGCCCGCTTTCAATCCTTCTTCATCTCTGTGGCAGCATCCATCTGTGAACCAATCCTCAGCTCCGTATATGGGCTCTGCCTTCAGGTCTTCCCTGATTTTTCCTTCAACTTGGGCTTTCTTAATACAGTCATGTGGTTCTCCTGACCCCATTAGGTCCGCCATATTTATTCCTTCATGTGTGAATATCAAATTTGGCGCCTCTAAAATTTTGCTCAACCTTTGTTGCGTCAATGGAGTCATTGTGAATACCTGTGAGTTCACATAGGCCACTACACTGTGTGTAGTAAGCACTTTCAGTGGGTGTTCCCTCACTATATGTGCTGTTTTCTGAATTATCTTTGCTACTCCTGCTGCGTGTTGTGTGCATGTGGGATGCCTTGCTTCTGTTGAATTTAATCTTATGCTGACATACATAAGTACATCCCTACCTCCCCCTTTTTTCTGAAACAACACACCATTCACAACTCCCTTTGTTTCTGAAACATCAAGATAAAATGCCTCATCATAGTTAGGTGTGGCCAGATCTGTGGCTCTTGACAAATCCTGTTTTAGTGAAATGAACGCTGTCTCTGTGTCCGGCGTCCAAGGCAATTCAGCCTTCAGATTTCGAACACCAACTTTCTTGATCATGTCCCTTAAAGGGGCCGTTTTACCCGCATAGTTCGGAATGAACTGTCTGCTGTAACCTGTCAAGCCAAGAAAGGAAAGCAACTCCTTCACAGTTCTTGGTTTTGGATGTGTCAGAATTTGGTCTCTGTGTGTGTTCATTAGCCCCACTGATCTGTGTGCGATCACCCGGCCCAGGAATGTTACCTCTGGCCGGACCAACTGCAGTTTTTCTTTGCTCACTTTGAAGCCACACTCCGCCAATCTGTTCAACACCACGAGCGATGCTGCCGTACAGGCCGCTGCTGACGGGGCTGCAATAAGAAGATCATCAACATACTGTATTAATGTACAGCCCCCTGGCAGTTGACATGGGGACAATGCCTCTTTCAACACCTGATTAAAAATTCCTGGTGAGAGTGCAAAGCCTTGTGGTAGGCGTGTGTACCTAAATTTGCGGCCTCTGTATGTGAATGAGAAAATGTCTCTGAGTGACTCGTGCAGTGGGAGACAAAAGAATGCATTCGCTAGGTCAATACATGTGAACCACTTTTGGTCCCCAGTAATTTCGGTCAGAGCCGTGTAGGGATTTGGTACAGGCACAGTGTCAGTCCTCAGCATGGCATTTATTGCTCTCAAATCATGTGCCATACGGTACTTCCCTGTCCCATGTTTTCCACTGGCAAAATAGGTGTGTTCCAAAATGACCATGAGGGCTCAAGCACTCCTGCCTTCCACAGTCCTTCAATGGTTTCAGCTATACCTTCTTCTGCTTCAGTTTTGTGCTTATATTGTGGTCTGTTAATTGGTATGTCAGACTTCAGCTGGAACAGGACAGGCGAACAGTTAGCTAGACCTACATCTGTGGGCCCTGCGGACCACAAAGTACCAGGCAATTTTGAGAGCTCAGCTACTGCATCAGGATGATCCATTCTTTCCCTGCCATGTATTCTGGAGATTTCTTTATGTTCTAAGATCACTGCATCGTTGGACAAACAAGTTATGCGATATATTTTACATTTTGGTGCATACCAGACATTTGGAATTTGGGTGCTTTGCCAGCATGCGTTGTCCAGCGCCCGCTTGACCATTGGTCCCAGATCTCTTGGCCCATGACCCTCGTGGACCGCCAATGTAATGTGAGGGGCTGAATCCTCTCCCACATTGTACCAAGGCAGTTGTTCATCAGTAAATTTCACAGCCGCGGCCACACCTTCTGGTCCAACATAAATGTTATGTGTTTGCACATTCCACGTCTGTCCCTCAAGATCAGACTGGAACTGTTCCCGATAGATATCGTTATCTTCCCTATCATAAAAGAGTGTAACGTGGAAAGGATCTCGCGGAGGGGAATAGACGGCCAGGCTCATTATCCAGGGTTTCCATAGCTGATAATGTCTCAAAATGCCTTCTTCCACTAGCCTCCCCCAGTAGATTTCGGCAGTGGGTTGTTCAGAGTTCTGGACTAGATATTGAGTCTTTGAAGGTGATCCCAGTTTCACAAGCAGGTCCCTGCCCATGAGATTTTCCAGGCACCTGTGAGGACACCACATATTGGTGCTTCAAAGTCTGTTTTCCCAGCTGTGTCAATGCTGGATCTGTCAATGGCAGTGTCATTGGAATCCCGGAAAAGCCTACCACATTAACTGTGTGACAGGAGAGTGTTGCACTGTCTGGTGTGTCTTTCAATGTTGAATATGTTGCTCCAGTATCCACCAGGAAGGGCAATTCAGTGCCTTCCACGGTCATCGACAGCATGGGTTCTGCCGTTCCCACGCTGTTCGGTTTCTCCGGGCTCCGTCAGTATTGCTCCCCCTCCCAGCCCCAGTCAGCTACTGGGTACTGGGCGGCTGGTGCTGCATTCGGGTTTGGAGCTTGATGTGCTCCCCTGTAAGCAGCTCTTTGTCTTGGGCCTCCTCGTGCCTGGGATCGATAGCCTCGCCTCTGATAATTTCGCTGCGATTCAGGGCATTCTCGGGACCAGTGTCCTTCTGCTCCACAGCTGTAACAGCCAGTCCAAGACACTCTGCCAGGATTCCCCGGATTCCGAGCCCTTTGTCCTCCCCTCACGGATCCACCACGCCCTCTCTGCGGTCCACCGGTCCCCCAATTCCCTACTGGTTGACGCTGCCTTGGTGCATTGGCGGGCCAACGGTCATCAGGGTAGAGACCCGGATCCTGATCTGGCCAGTCAGGCACAGGATCGGGCTGAGGCCTTGCCACCATTATTTTCCTTGCGCTCTCTTTATCCTCTTTCTTTCTGTCTCCTGCTTTGTTTTTTGCTTCTGCCAGCTGCAACTTGACCAGCCACGCCTGGGCTTCCTCCAACTCTTTCTTTTGTTTGTTTGCCAAATCCTGTTCCTGCTGAAGTCTGTGGGTCACATGTCTGTCCCACTGCACCGAGTCTGCAACGGCAAAATCTGGGTTCTTTTCCAAGTCAACTGCAACCTGATTGGGCAGCCCTGCCAGCACTGCCGAACGAAACCACGCTCTACTTTCACCCTCCTTCCCCGGATGTATTCCTGTTCCTAACAACCATTGTTCCTTTGCTTTAGCTAAACACTCTCTGGGTGTGTTTCTGGGATCCCAAATAATTTTTGGAATGGCTCCAGAGTTAGGAGTTGGGTCCTTCTCCCGGACTGCATCTGCTAAGTCATTCTGCACCTCATGATATTTCAGGTCATTTGCATATCTGGTTGTTTGAGCTATCTGCTCTACATCTGCTAACCCACCACCCAGCATACAACGTCCGGCCAAAGCGCGAAAATCGCCCAGCGCTAATTCTTCTCCTTCCCAATGTTCTCCCTTGGTTATTGGTGGAAGTTGTTTAACCAATGCTTCCAAATCTCTCACCTTATAGGCGCGATAAACTGGTTCGTTCTTTGGACCTGCTATTAGAGGCAGACTTAAACCAGGGTCAGGAGCTCCTTGTTCAAAACTCACTTTTCTACTCTTTGAGCTCTTAAATATGGGCCGTCTCTGTGCTTGGTCTCTCTTCACACTTCTTTTCCTCAAAATTAGGCTTGTACTTGGTTGAGGTTCAGCTCCTCCATCTTCGTCCTCCTTATCATCCTCTTCTTCTGATGACGTCGCACGGTCTTCATTCTCCTCTTCTGGCCCTCCCTGCATTACTCTCTGCTTTATAACCTCCAATGCCGTTAATGCCTCTATGGACGCACGTAGGGCCTCATGCATTTGTCCGTACACTTCTCCTTCAGTTTTTAACACCAAGCTCAGAGGTATTTTATCACCCAGCCCTTTCTGTTGGGATGTAATAAGTTTACTTACCTCAACCTCCATCGCTTGGCACTCTTTCTCTGCTGCTTTTAATGCTCCAGGTGAAGCCAAACGAATAGCTTTCTTAAGCTGTTCAAGCTGATCCTTCAGAGGTTTGCATCCCCTTTTCCCACTAGGTGTCGCACCCGAGCTATCAGCCATTCTCTGAAACACAGACTTACCTCTTCCAATGGCGTTGGTCGACTCCACCTTCTAGGTCTAGGTCACCCAGACACGCTTAACTTTCGGTTTCAGTCTTCGTCTCGCTGTTCTCGCAACCACTGGCTCCTCTTCCCCTGCTCGGTGATACACAAAGTTTAACCCAGCACTTTAGACGCTGCCCTCGCGTTCTCAAGCGTTGACACTCAATCAAAATTATTCGCCCTCAAAGTGTTAATATATGACACCAGCAACCCTTATGCGCAACGCGCTCACCTCCGTATACTTACCTCTCCAATAGTTCCTCGGATTAGTGTTTTTTCATTTATTTTAAACCCATTAACGGCGCTGCGCGTCCCTTATATACTTTACAACAACACACCCTCAAGGGTCCCTCAACTTGTCCCGTACTAATAAGTCTAAAACCAAGAAATCACCTTTATGACATTATGTCAAAGCTTTCTCCATGTTGCACAGCCTGCCACAGGTTTAACAAAAAATCGCTGCCCGAGAAGGCTCCCACATATCAAGGTGGTCGTTTTCACAAACTTCCAGCAGACCCTCAAATAAACAAAAACAACGACCCAGGCAGGCTTCCAGTTCAGCCTCCTCAATTTCTATGCACACTGAAAACTCATGGGGAGATTCTTCTGTCTCCCCGTGTCCTACACAATTCACCTCCAAATGATCCCCTACAATTGAAATTTCAGTGTGGAATGACGCAGAGATTAACATTTCCTTATTTATTCACTATATGTAACCTGAATTCTCTCTCTCTTATCAAATAACCAAGGTTATCTTTACAATTTGTTATTGAACTACTAATTAAGTTGCTTTTTATGGTGTCAGTGATAAACTGCCCCTAAAAAGTCCACTTTATTGCGTGCTCATTGAGTTACTTCTATCAAAACTATTTAACAAGTTCAATTTACACATACTCATTAATTTGTCACGCTTATTAGTGGCTCATGGTTGCTTAAAGCCTATGTCTGACTTGACCACAGAGTTAGAGCATCATTCAATCCTCCCAGGATGACCACTCCACTTACTCTGCATCCAGTCAGCTCATGCATTAACAACCCTTGCAGACTGTAACCCTTTTATTTTTTGTTTATGCCTTCAAATCCACCTTAAATCTTCTTACCTAAACGTTGGTTTTAAACACAAACAATTCTTATATTCTATTTTGAAACGCTGTCACCATTCATATATTTACAATGTTATTATTTACTAAGCCAGCATTTTAATCGCAGACATTTATCCACATTTGCAAACAATAGTTATAGAGCTCAATGACACACAAAACCGAAAGCATAGTCCTCTCATGCGCTCTGCATCAGCTGCCTCATTTGCATGCACACACACTCTTCATCTAAGAATAGCAGCAGGCAGTCAGTGCATTGCTGACTCGACCCACAGAGATCTTTTTTATTACAGAGACGTCTTATATTTACAACTGCACAGATTTTAAACCTTTTAACACCTATCGAATTTCGACAAATTTAACATAACAGTTTAACCGATAAACTCCCTGAGTTTTTTGCGATCAATTAACCAGTATCTGTCCAACAGTTTCTGGCCTCATCTCTAAAATCCCTAACTCAATTTAAAAGTGTCCAACACCCAAGGTCCAACCTTTGCTGCCCAAAAAAGCGCAGATACCGTTCCAAACGGTAAGGAGATTCTAACTCCTAGTTATTCTGGAGTGCCCCAAGCTCCACAGTGACCAACTGACTATCCCTCTTCGAGGACAATGCATAAGCGTCCTTTGCATTGGCAAGCGTTACCTCTGAGCACTGCGCTTCCTACCAGTCCAACTGGCGTTCTTGAGTAATTTATAATACTTCGGAACAACAGTAAAACACCCAACCAAGTGTAAGACTGAAGCAGGTCCAACCTTATAACCAAAAAATAACCAAATTCCCTAACCTACTAAACGGTCCAACCGTATTCAATCATTACCAGCAGTCCAACTGCTTTAAATCCTCAGATTCTTATCAAAATCAAAACAGACATGCACCAGTAACTTCAGTGAGTAGACTTAAATTTTATCATGTCCAATTTGGCACACTTTGGAAATAATTCAACAGGTAGTGCCTTACCTTTTGGATAAGCCGGCTTATGCCCACTCACTTCAACCACTGGAATTCATGTCTGCCCGTCTGACCACCTCGGACCACCGCTCACACCTCCACTTTTTTCCCTTACTCAACCACCGGACGAGCCCCCAAATGTTAAGATTCAAGAATTGAGAAAGGGTACAAGAGGTGATCGAAAAATAACCACACTGGTCCGGCCGGGTGAAGTCAAACGAAGATTTTAATTCACATGTGGGAAGATCACTGAACACAGCAATTGATCTTCAACTTACTAAAGCACAAACAATTATTTTATAACATCAGGGTTTGTTTACTGACGCCCCTTCATGCGTCACAGATACATTTTATACATAGATCAGATCAACATCATCATGACTTTTCACCTAGAAAATCATCTTCTATTTTCATGGCTAGCCCTTCCTGTCTACCTTTCAGTTCTTGTCTTGTTCCTCTTTCTTGCCGAGACACCAAGAAACGGTTCCTCTTTTACCAAGACAATTTTGCAGTTACAGCCAAACATAACTAACCTCTCCTCTAAATAAATCTAATTTAAAGTGTGTGTGTGTGTGTGTGTGTTGACCTCACATGCTCTTTGTGTCACCTCTTCACCTACTGTCTGTGTCTCGTCCTCAAATACTCTTTCTCAATTCACCTGTTGCACTTCTGACCTTTTACCAGACCAGAAGCTCACTGAGACTATGTGTATGTCTTCTACTAAATAAATGTTTTAACCAAGAACCTCTACTAAAACCTTAATACAAGAATATGAACATATAAAAGATAATAAAATAAACTGATATAAGTGTTTTGTAAGCATGTATTGCAATTCCTTCTATGTTCTAGTTTTCCCTCAGCATGTATCACCTGAACAGTCACGTCAGTGAGGCTTACGACCTTTAAAGAACCTGAACATCAACTCAAATAAGCACAGATATGCAATATGTATAAAATGGTTATAACTGCACCTGAAATACAAAGTTAGCATCATCATAAACATCTTAAGGCCATCTTAAAGCTATCTATTACCTTGTTAAAGCAATGATCATACTGCAGATTATATTATGCTGGTAAAATACTTTTTGTTCATCCCCACAAAATCCTTTGCAGTAAAACTTGTTTTTTGGCAGGTTCCACAGGTTTTGAATCAGTTTTCTTCTTTATTCCTGATAATTTTGACAATGAAAAAGAACATGTTCTATAGGGCTTTGGAGTTGACGTCACGCCGCAATGCATTGTGGGAGCGCGGCACCATTTTCGAGGTCTACGAATCAAAACAAACACACTGTGTTGGAACGACGATTACAAGATGCTTAAAAGCAGCTCAAAAGAGAACGGACTGTATAGAGACCGATTGCGTCCAGAGGCGAAACGGCGGTACTTGCAGAAAATAGCGTGCAGTGGAAATGTGGACCCGTATGAAATACGGCCGTGGAGTAGAAACCCTGAAGACGTAGCCTGATATATTCTCGTACCTTATCTGTGGAGTCAGCGCGTACAAGTCGTCATTCAAACAAAGGTAAGTCAGCTCGAGTACTGCGTGTGAAATGCGTTTGATTTCCCTGCAAACATTCACATTAGTGCAGCATAAATTCATTCATGAGGGGAAATTACAGTGAGAACATGTGGAGGCTGTTAGAGGGAGAAGATAGTGAGTTCAGTGCAGGGCTGTGCAGAGAGGTTTAAAGGGGCGGGTGCTCAAAGTTAAAAAGGGGCACATTGAACCAGGCTGAATAACAACAACACACATTCATCAAGAATCTAATATGGGAAGGGCAGGGCTGTGTTGGTCTGAGACTGTAGACATTAAAAAGTCCACAGGAGAGATGGTAGCTGATTAAACAAGTGTCATGAGATAATAACAAAATGCAAAGATTGGTGACAGCGCTTGGAACCATAAGGCAACAAAAAACTATGTATGTAAAAAAAAAAAAAAAAAAAAAATATATATATATATATATATATATATATATACACACACACACAGTGGGGCAAAAAAGTATTTAGTCAGCCACCGATTGTGCAAGTTCCCCCACTTAAAATGATGACAGAGGTCAGTAATTTGCACCAGAGGTACACTTCAACTGTGAGAGACAGAATGTGAAAAAAAAATCCATGAATCCACATGGTAGGATTTGTAAAGAATTTATTCGTAAATCAGGGTGGAAAATAAGTATTTGGTCACCTCAAACAAGGAAGATCTCTGGCTCTCACAGACCTGTAACGTCTTCTGTAAGAAGCTTTTCTGTCCCCCACTCGTTACCTGTATGAATGGCACCTGTTTGAACTCATCATCTGTATAAAAGACACCTGTCCACAGCCTCAAACAGTCAGACTCCAAACGCCGCCATGGCCAAGACCAAAGAGCTCTCGAAGGACACCAGGAAAAGTATTGTAGACCTGCACCAGACTGGGAAGAGTGAATCTACAATAGGCAAGCAGCTTGGTGTGAAAAAATCAACTGTGGGAGCAATCATCAGAAAATGGAAGACATACAAGACCACTGATAATCTCCCTCGATCTGGGGCTCCACGCAAGATCTCATCCCGTGGAGTCAAAATGATCATGAGAACGGTGAGCAAAGATCCCAGAACCACACGGGGGGACCTGGTGAATGACCTGCAGAGAGCTGGGACCAAAGTAACAAAGGTCACCATCAGTAACACACTACAACGGCAGGGAATCAAATCCCGCAGTGCCAGACGTGTTGCGCTGCTGAAGCCAGTGCATGTCCAGGCCCGTCTGAAGTTTGCCAGAGAGCACATGGATGATACAGCAGAGGATTGGGAGAATGTCATGTGGTCAGATGAAACCAAAGTAGAACTTTTTGGTATTTTGGTATCCTGTATTTGTTGTTGAAGACTTCTTCAGCTTCTTCTCAAGGACATCAGCTGCTTGTTTGGCAGCAGAGGCAGTTAAGAAGCTTCCTGAAAAACACTGAACAGTGAGTTCACTGTGGCATATGACAGATTCAGCTTTCTGTGTGCAAATGTGTCTGTGTCGACCTTTCAAATGCTGTTGAATCCAAAACATCAGCGGCTCCTCGGCTGCTCACTTCATGCACTTCTGTCTGTGTGACAGTCCAATGACATCACAGCTGTTTCCAGCCCCAGTGTCTCAGGACTGGACACCTTTAAACATGTCGAGGATCAAACAGCGTCCAGCTAAACACACATGAAACTATCAGAGCTGACAATCATTCCAATAACATCTAATGGTTCATGTATGTAGACACAGGACTACAAGGAAATGGCTCTCAGCATCTGGCTGTGGGAACACATGAGTCCCTGTTTGTGTTCAGATAAAGATGCTGACATGTATCTGTAGCAACAACATCATTGAATCTAGAACAACTGGAGCCAAACCAGTGGCTCTGCTGGGATCACTGGTGAGCCAACACTTCCTTGTTGATGCAGATTTCAGGGCTTCCTTTTGCTCCTCCGTTATAACTGTTCTCTCTTCTCAACACATGATGACACAAAGGAATCAGCAGTGACAAAGATGATGCTGAAGAGAAGCACACACTTCACACATATAACAGACCAGTGCAGTTACACACACCTCTGCTCGACATCAGGCCTCAAACAAAGACACAAAACACTAACTTGACTCTAAACAGAAGAAACGAGCAGCTGTTTCTGTTCTGTGCTTATTTATATTTGACACACATGCTTCTCTTTGTGCAAACACACATCGCACTATAAGGGTAACCTCGCACACAATGATTGGACAGCACAGTGATGATGCTGGGAGATCCTATACGCAGCAACACAGAAACACTGAGAACTTTAAACAATGATGGAAAGTGTTATAAATGACTTGTTGGCCTCTGATCTGTCACAAACAGCTGAAACGTGTCTCTCATGAGTCACATGAAGGTTTTTGACAGAAAGGACAAAAAGTAGCTGCAGTCAGTTTGTGTCATTTTTATATTTATTCATCTGGGAGAAAAATCTGAGGGACATTAAAATGTGTTTTCAACAGAGACAAGAACATGAATATAACAGAACAGGTAAATGAACATGTTTCAAGTAAACAGCTGGACTGATCAGGTCCAAACACAGAGTGATAAACTTGTCAAACAGCTGTCATATCTTTATATAGAAGCTCTTTATAAATGCTGCTCACTGCAGTCTGTTTACTAATAATGTCAAAGTGTTAGAAACACAGAAACATCAGAATGGTCTTTGTTCACAGAAACCTGTCTGGGATCCTTTGTTGTTCTTTTGATGCAGAGTTACATTATAAATATAAAGAGTTATTTCAGAGTCTCATCAGTTTTCCTGCATGTCTTTATTTAACACATCAGCAGGGCTGAAGCTCTCATGTTAAACACACACTGATCTATGGACACGTTCATGTGTTTCTAACAGAACCAGGCTGTTATCAGCCTGCACTAACATTATGTCACACACACTGAATGTAACAGTGACAGTTTACATCATCACACAATCAGCTGTGATTGTTTCACTGTCATCAAACGAGTCAACAGGAAGTAGAATCAATAGAAACCAATCATTTACTGACAGCATGTCTGATGGAAATAAGTGCAGATTATGTATGAAGTCTAACTGCACACAGTAACTGTGTTACAATAAGGACTTAACAGCGCCCTCTGCTGGAGTGTTTCAGTACTGCGTTAACTAGAATACACCACCTCCTCCTCACACCACCTGCTACAGCTCTACTCTTCTATGACTACAGTCATCCACAGCACTGATGTGAGGTCACATGGTTCATATGTAAGGAGCACAGCTGACCTCAGGTCAGTTTAATGACTGTGAGCAGCAGCTGTGTTATTGTCACTGTGACAGGGAGACACTCTCAGACACAGCGCTCATGTCAGCTTGTTCTCATGCAGGAGGATCAGGAGCTCCATGTTTGTCTTTCTGTTTGAATCATGATGTGTTTGTGCCATCAGAGTCTGTCATGAGTACTCAGGGTTTCACAGCAGCTCTTCTGGATGCTGACGAGGACTCCAACCTCATGTTTCACCTCTCTGAGCTTCTGATGTCTGTGAACACTCGTGTTTCTTCTCTGGGCTCATCTGGACAAAAACACCTTTCTGTGTTTGGCTGCAGCCTCATTCTGACTGACAGGAAGTGTGTTATCCATGAGCTGCACTTCTGTGAGGAAGTTTCCTGCTGTGTTTCCTGTCTGTGGACAAACACGAGTGTTCCAGCTGAGGACTTGGTTCCTTCCACCTGTCCATACAGGACATCACGCTGTCTGCAGCTCTGTAAATGCAGCTCCAGGTCCTTCCACGTGCTGCTCTGTATTTGTGCAGTTTGTAGTGTGTCCTGGGAAACGTAGCACACATGGTGTTCTTCTGCTGTTTCCTCCTTTCACTGAGTGTGAAACACTGACGCTGTGCTGTTGTTCACAGAGGGGAGCTGATTCTAGCTGCAGCTGGACTCTGTCATCTAACTGAATGTGTTGGTGCTGATCACGGGGCTCTGAGGGGGGAGCAGCAGGAGGACTCTGGATGCTGACGTCAGTGTATCTGTGGAAGCTCCCACAGCGTGTCTGTCATTCAATATTGTGCTGTATATTGTATCTATGCAAAGATGAACAGACTGTGTGTTCACTGGTCTCTGTGCTGCAGCTCTGATGTCATCATCACTCCCTCCTCCACCCTCAGCAGTCCCAGCATGCTGCTGTGGTGCACCCCACCCTCACTCTACACCTGAGCCACAGACCACACCCTCCACCTCAATATACACCACAGTTTTCTCTGCTGTGGAAATGAGATCAGGAGGAAATCATCATTATTATTATTTAATAAACGCTCACATTAATGTGGGCTTATTTGTTTCATATTAGAAACATTAGTTGAGTGTTTTTAGTATAAAATGGTCAAAGTCCCTCTTTTTGCTCCTCCCCTCACCTGTGGATGGGCGGTGCTGTTACCGTGGTGACAGCTTGGATGTGTTTCAGTCCTGCCTGGTTATCACTGCAGGAATCTTTCACATTTATTACAGGTAATAACTCTGATTTTTCTGTGTATTATGAACCAAATGTATCCTGATACACACAGAGATGGATGAGCAGAGGTTGTTTTTGCAGTTTATGTAGTTACTATGGACTTAATGCACACATATTATTAAAATTAGGGCTATAACAGTTGTATTGATGTATAGCAACTTGAAATGCTCCCACAAATGGCTCCACAGCATGTAAAAATATAACAAAAGCTCTGGCGGACTTGGTTCTGTGGTCAGTCTTAAAGGGTGAAGTTAAACTCTGTAATCTTCACTGTGTCACAGAGTTCAGTGAGTCCCGTTATTCACAGTATCAATCAGATCATCAGAGAACAGCTGATCAGCAATCAGTGGTGCCAACAGCGCCTCCTGTGGTGAGAGGATGCAATAATGCAATGTAGCATTTTTCCACTCAACACTTGCAGTCATGGAAACTGTCTGTTGGATCTGTGTGACGTTGCTTTCTTGGTTAGAGTTCCTCACAAATGTCCAGATGATTCTTCTAATGAGGCGTCGACCATGTTTGCAGCTCTTTGGAAGAAAACGTCGCCCTTTGCCATCCTTACTTTTCTTTGACTTCTTCAAATGCAGCTGAACTCCAGCTGGTATTT
Source organism: Aulonocara stuartgranti (assembly GCF_965226115.1). NCBI lineage: Eukaryota > Metazoa > Chordata > Actinopteri > Cichliformes > Cichlidae > Aulonocara > Aulonocara stuartgranti. Next base: position 1,384,417 of record NC_138941.1, on the reverse strand, counting down.
TCTTGGACTTTGCAGCTGTTTCTGGTCATCAGTTCATTCCTGCAAACCTCTGAAGCTGAACAACAATGATGCTGCATTGCTGGCTGATCCCAAAAGGTTGATTCTGTTCATCTGGACGTTTTCAGAAACGTTTGCTCACTGATCAGGTGACTTCTTCAGTCTCAGCTGACTGCAGCTTTACAAGCTTACAAACAGCACATTTGCACAATGACTGAAAGCAGCAGCACCTGATATATATGATACTAATATAATACATATACATATATAATCCATACTAATGATGAAGGAACTGAGCTCACAGTCCATTGTTCATTCAGTGAACTACTCAGTTTATTTTGGGCCTCAGAAATGCTCACTCTGTTTGTACATCACTGTCAGCAATAGACTCATTCTGCTGTGTGGACAGGAACAGGAACACGTGACATCACTTCCTGTTTGTTTGTGACTGAAGAAGTTTACAAGGAATCATTTAGAAGAGTTTCAAACATCAACTGATTGAATCCATGAATCTGAAAACGTGTTTGTGAGTGAAAGAGACAGACATGTACAGACTGAACTATCTGTTCAACAGTCAGAGTGTTTCTGTAACAGGAGACACTCTTTACACTCCACTCAGCACAGGGACACTGAGGAACCAGGAGACAAGAACCAAAACCCAGGATAAAGAGTTTGAGTGAATGTGGTGTTGAAGGTGTGGAGGTGGATCAGAGTGTCAGAGGAGACTCTGTAGAAGGACAGAGTGCCAGCAGGACAGTCCACATACACTGCTGCTCTGTTAGAGACAGAGGAGGAGGAGGAGGAGGAGGAGATGGATGTTTGTATCTTATTGTGCCAGACACAATCAGGACCATCATTATAGCAGCTCAGACTCCAGGACTGATCATTGTATCCAAACAAACAGTCTCTGCCTCCTTTCCTTCTGATACTTCTGTAACTCACTGATATATCAACGCTTCCTCTCCACTCGACCTCCCAGTAACAGCGACCAGTCAGACCATTTCTACACAGCAGCTGATAATTAAAAACATCAAATCTGTCTGGATGATCAGGATATGACTGAACCTCCTCCACATGTGTCACCTTCCTGTTGTTGTCAGACAGTTGGAGCCATTTGTTCACTGTGTTTGTGTCGATTGTGAGTTGACAGGAATCTGATGGAGAGAACAAACACAATCCAGCTGCAGTTATTGATCCATCATCTGTTCATTGATTGACACTTTGATGATGACTCCTGACATGATGAAGATGGTTGAATGTGTGCTGCTTTGTTTTCATGAATCCCATTAAAAACACACTTACACTTCCTCAGACCTGGTCTCAACCATCGGACTCCAGCAGGCTCCACCCTGAAAGGAGGAGGGGGGTCAGAGCAGCACAGTCAGCATGCACACATGGACATTACATGGCTCTCACACACACACTGTTACACACTGAGCTCAAAGCTCGGCTCCACTGTTTTATTCAAAGAAATCTACATTTATTTATCAGCACATTTAAAAACAGCTTGAGCCAAAGTGCTGCACAGAGTAGAGAGAAAATAGGAAACATACACAGTAATGACTATAAAGACTGGTCAGGATTGAAAGCTACAGAGTACAAATGTGTTTCCAACCGGCTTTTAAAAATGTCCAGTGTTGGTGACGACCTGATGTGAAGGGCGACTGTTCCAGAGTTTGGCTGCAGCCATCGATAAAGCTCACCTCTGTTTTTACGTCTAGTTCTGGTCAGAAGCTGCTTATCTGCAGACCTGAGGGCTCCACTTGGATTCTTTTGTTAAAGAGAGATAAGATGGAGCCAATCCATTCACAGATTTAAAGACAACCAGATCTGGAAGTGGATTCTACCACGTACTGGTAACCAGTGGAAAAAGCTGCTGATGGGTCGTCTAGCACAGACCCACCGCTGGAACCAGACAATTGATGAGGGAGAGAACTGTGACAGCGCCGTTCCTTCACTTGACCTCAGTCGCTCTCGTCTGCTCCCTCGTAACACTGCTCTTTATTGAGCTTACATGAATATGCACAAGTTCATTATGACGTCTTACACAGGTATGAACAAAGAGTACCAGTCTGTGCATAGTGTGTGTGTGTGTGTGTGTCTGTGTGTGTGTGTGTGTGTGTCTGTGTGTGTGTGTGTGTGTGTGTGTGTGTGTGTGTGTGTGTGTGTGAGTGTGTGTGAGTGTGTGTGTCTGTGTGTGTGTGTCTGTCTGTGTGTGTCTGTGTGTGTGTGTCTGTGTGTGTGTGTGTCTGTGTGTCTGTGTGTGTGTTTGTCTGTGTGTGTTTGTCTGTGTGTGTGTGTGTGTCTGTGTGTGTGTGTGTGTGTGTGTGTGTCTGTGTGTGTGTGTGTCTCTGTGTGTGTGTGTGTGTGTGTCTGTCTGTGTGTGTGTGTTCCAGATGTGACCCTGTGACCCCAAAGCTGGTGCTAAGAGTCCAGCGGTCCCCCTAACAAAGGGCTCTTATACTTAACCAGACACAGAGTAGGTGTCCTCCTACACCAGGGGTCTCAAACTCGCGGCTCGTGGGCCAATTGCGGCCCGCAGGACGATAGTTTTTGGCCCCACCTTAATATGAAAATGTAATGTTAGTTTGATAATGTATGACACTTTACAGTGTTGTGGGCGGAGCTGAATTAACCCACCAATCAGGGTGGGATATGGATCTCAGGGGACACCAGCTGGGCTTGATGCAAGCAGGGAAACATTTCTCAATGAGTCAAAGTTCCAGCAGCGTTGCCCTGGAGTGTTTCTTTCTTTCTGTGCCTGGCTGGCTTCCTCCTTTCTATTGGGCAAACGCCGACATTCGCCCCAGCGCGCTGCGTTCACAACACTTCAAAAAAAGTTGTTTTTTTAAGTTGCTGCCCAGCGGGACATTATACGTATATAGATTTATACACACGTCAGTGGGATTTAAAGTTATTTTTCCACAGAGAGAGATCTCATATTAACTCTCACAGTGATGCGTAGGCGGCGGGATAAAAGAAAAGTCATGAACTCAATGCAGCCCAATTTAGTCTGCAGTCACATAGCGACACCTGTTCATCGGCAACAACAGTCCCCGGTAACCCGGACTAATTATAGGGTCGCACCGTAATTTGTGGCTCGATGTTTTTATTTGCATCACTGCGTTTGCATTGCAGCAAACATGAACATTACATATATTTCAATATAATGTAAAAGCAGTCAAAACAACTAACATCAGAAACAGCTGATGTTATTTGTTATATGTCACGGTGTCATTTCCGCTTCTTTCTCCTGTAACAACAGCCCGGCGCCGTGAGCAGTCGCCTTTTTTGCGCTCGCTATCCCTGCACTTTCTACCATCTGCAAACGCCACGGTGTTCGTGTCGTCATGAAAGACATGAACATCGAGCGTAAAAACAAAGGAGACTGCTACCGGCTTTTTATCTGCCGATCGCCGTGCTACGGTTGCAAGAAAAAGAAGCAGAAATGACGTTCTCTACGCGTTGAGACGTTCCCCGTCCGTCGGCTAAACGCTTGATTGAAACTTCAATGCGACAGTGACACCAAGTAGAATTATAAATGTCACATAGCCCCAAACATGTCTTTTTCAAAGCCTGCGGTGAAGAGAAAGGTTGGTGATGAGCACCGACAATTTCAGGAAAAGTGGGAAATGCAATATTTCTTTGTTGAGCACAGGGGCACCCCGACCTGTCTCATTTGCACAGAGAAAGTTGCGCTGCACAAGGAATACAATTTGAAACGTCATTACACAACTAGACATGCTGAGCTGGATGCAAAATACCAGGGAGACGAGAGAGCGAACCGGGTTGCCAGTCTTAAAACAGATCTACTGAGGCAGCAAGATTTCTCCAAGAAAGCAACCAAAGAGAATAATGCAGCAGTCGGAGCCACGTGGTTAGTGAGATGATTGCTAAAGCAGGGAAGCCATTCACAGAAGGTGCATTTGTCTAAAAGTGCATATTGCAGGCTGCAAATATAGTCTGTCCGGGAAAGAAAGGTCAGTTTAGCAACATCAGCCTTTCTGCCAACACCGCAGCAGATCGCATTTCTGACCTGTCAAGTGACATTTATGACCAACTGTGTGAGAAAGCCAAATGTTTCAGTGTATACTCAGTCGCTCTTGATGAGACCACAGACATCACCAACACTGCCCAGCTCCCAATGTATGTCCGTGGTGTTGATGACAGTTTTGAAGTGATGGAGGAGCTGCTCACAGTAATTCCAATGCATGGCCAGACCACCGCTCAGCAGATATTTACAAGCTGTGTGATGCCATTGAGAATGTTGGTTTGCCATGGAAGAGGTTTGTTGGAATAACAACAGATGGAGCGCCATCAATGACAGGGAGGAAACATGGACTGGTGGCACAAAACAAACTGGAAGAGGAAGGCGTGGAGGAGGCCATTGCTCTGCACTGCATCATCCATCAGCAGGTCCTTTGCAGCAAATGCCTGAAGTTTGACAATGTGATGTCTATTGTTGTGAAATGCATCAACCAAATCAGATCCAGGGGCTTAAAGCACCGAAGGTTCTGAGCTTTTTTTAGAGGAAATGGAGTCAGAATATGGGGATGTGCTCGACTTCACTGAGGTACGTTGGCTCAGCAGGGGAAATGTATTAAAGAGACTTTTTGAGTTGAGAGCAGAAGTGAAGCCTTCATGGAGAAGGATGGAGTTAGTGTTCCTGTGCTAACTGATCCCAAATGGCTCATGGACTCAGCTTTTCTTGTTGATATGACACATGAGCTTAATGTACTGAACAAGACGTTACAAGGCCAGGGGCAACTTGTCAGTGCTGCCTATGACAACGTGAGAGCATTCTCCACAAAACTGGCGCTCTGGAAAGCTCAGCTCTCTCAGACAAACCTTTGCCATTTCCCAGCATGCAAGGCACTCGTGGATGCAGGCACACCATTCAGTGCTGACGAGTATGTTGATGTCATTTTGATGCTACAGGAGGAATTTGATCACAGATTTGCTGACTTCAAGACACACAGAGCCACCTTTCACATTTTTGCGGACCCCTTCTCCTTTGATGTGCAAGATGCCCCTTCTGTGCTTCAAATGGAGCTCATTGAGCTGCAGTGCAACTCTGAACTCAAAGCAAAGTTCAGGGAGGTGAGTGGAAAAGCAGACAAGCTTGGACAATTTTTGAGAGAATTGAGCCCTAGTTTCCCTCGGCTTTCCCGAATGTTCAAGCGGACCATGTGCCTTTTTGGTAGCACATACTTGTGCCAAAAGCTCTTCTCCACTTTGAACTTCAATAAGTCCAAGTACAGGTCCAGACTTACGGATGATCATCTTCAAGACATACTGAGGGCCGCAACTGCTTCCTCCCTCAGGCCAAATCTGGCTCGGCTATGCGAGAGGAAACGCTGCCAGGTCTCTAGCAGCAAGGAGTAGGCAAGAGAAGCCATGTTCAGAAGAACAGTTCATTTTCTCCAGTGTTCCATTCATGTTCAGAAGAAGGTTATAGAACTGTTAATACAGACATTTCAATCTAAATACAGCAGATATAGAAGACTGAAAAAAACACAAGTTCACTGACTAAAAATATCTTATTATTATTTTATTTATGTATTACAGATTGATTAATTTTCTTATTAATTCTTAATTTGTTTATTTATTTTTCATATTTTGTGTTAAAAAATAAAAATAAAGAGATTTGAGAAGATTGGAATTTTTTAACCATGCCTTTCTTGTGGAAAACCTAATGCGGCCCAGCCTCACCCAGACTCTGCCTGCAGCGGCCCCCAGCTAAATTGAGTTTGAGACCCCTGTCCTACACCATAAATCAGTAAGAGAGGGTACGACCTCTCTCATGGCCCCAAGTGGTGTGTGCATGCCAGAGCACTCTGGAAGGCACACAGAGTCTTTACAGACTACTAAGGATCAATCCTCTATCATCATGCAATCGATTATACAACTCTAAGCATATATGAGTAAATATTTCTAAGCATAAATGACAATCAACAATATAAACCTTACAGCTGGTTTTAATAACAGAATTTATTTGTTTCTCAAATGAGAAAGAGCTATCGAGAAACACTCCTAAATCTTTAGTTCTGAACTTTTCCAGTGGGCCAAGGTCAACATTATCTGCTAATGCTAAATAGGCTGCCGTTATTAACTAATGCTAATTTGATGTGAATTAGCATTATGCACTAATGCTAACACTTTTTAACAATGTGAGTAGCTAATGCTAACACTATTTCCCTTAACTTTATAACATTGTGAACGGCTAATGCTAACACTCTTTTCCCTAGCATTACAACATCTGAGCTGCTAATGCTAAGTAGGCCGCCATTAGCACCTACGTCTATCCATCCATCCATCCATCCATCCATTCGCTTCCGCTTATCCTTTTCAGGGTCGCGGGGGGCGCTGGAGCCTATCCCAGCTGTCATAGGGCGAAAGGCGGGGTACACCCTGGACAGGTCGCCAGTCTGTCGCAGGGCTAACACACAGGGACAGACAACCATTCACACTCACATTCACTCGCACATTCACACCTAGTGGCAATTTGGATTATCCAATTAACCTATCCCCACAAGCTGCATGTCTTTGGACGGTGGGAGGAAGCCAGAGTACCCGGAGGGAACCCACGCAAACACGGGGAGAACATGCAAACTCCACACAGAAAGACCCCGGCCTGATGGTGGAATTGAACTCAGGACCTTCTTGCTGTGCGGCAACAGTGCTAACCATCGTGCCACCGTGCTGCCCACCTACGTCTAATTTAAGGCAAATACGCATTAGAACCTAATGCTCATATCGTTTTCCTTTGCTTTATAGCAATGTGAGCAGCTACTGCTAAATAGCATTAGCTAATAACAGCAGTCTAATTTAATGCAAGTTAGCATCATTTGCATTATAACGATGTGAGGAGTTAATGCTAAGTATGCTGCCATTAGTGGCTAATTCTAATTAGGGGTGAATAATTATTACAAGCTAATGCTAATATCGTTTTCTCTTCCCTTTTAACAATGTGAGCAGCTAGTGCTAGGTAGGCTGAAGCTAGCAGCTAATGCTAAAGCTAAAGATAATTTGATGTGAATTAGCATTACATTAGTGAGGAGTTAATGCTAAGTAGACTGCCATTAGCAGGTAATGCTAATTTAAGGTTAATAGGAATTGGCATCTAATGCTAATACCATATTTTCTTGCTTTAACCCTTTAAAACTGGTCAGAGTGGGCACACTCCGTTTTGCGCAACTATTTTTAAATCCCGGTAGCACTGTAATCACGTGAGCTAGCGCAATAATTTTTTTTGCATATGAAACCTGAGGAGTTGTATTTACATCTTATGCCATCAGCTTGTCCTAGGTTACAGTTTCCTTCCACATATGCTTAGGACTCATATTGCTCTGCTGGAAATAGTTTATTTTGATGCATATGCTGTTATTTTGCAAATTTGCAGTATAATATTTATTTTCGTTTTTCCTGCAGTATATAAAAATTGGTGTATTTCAAAAATAAAACTATGAAGGCACTCAAAATAAATTTCCTGAGGTGGGAAACTATTTTGTGCAACTTTTTTGTATTTACAGTTTTGAGGGATAAGCCTCTTAAATTTCTCTAACTAGAAATATATGTTAAAAAAACAAAAACGATTTTCAATTTTTTTGTAGTTTATTGCACTTTTTTGCAATTTATGTAATTACTATGCACTTAATACATACATATTATTAAAATTTAGGCTGTAATGGTTGTATTGATGTATAGCAACTTGAAATGCTCCCAAAAATGGCTCTACAGCATGTAAAAATATAATATAAGCTCTGGCGGACTTGGTTCTATGGTAGGTCTAAACGGGTTAAATCAATATCAGTAGCTAATCCGATTGCTCAGTCTGACGTCAGGTGAAGTCATTTTTATGCATTTAAGAGCTGTGTTGAATTCAACATTACAAACTGAACATTAGAACTATCCTCTTCTCCAGGATTTTCCTGATTTAACATTTCAATATGACATTTCCAGCGCTTTGTTTTCTCTGCTCACAGACAAAACAGATACACGCATGTATATACAGCCCACGTCCAGCTCTGCATGCACTCCTGCTCCATTTCTATAGAGAATAAACAACGTAACACAATCATTCTCCATTGTTTTCAACTCAACCAGCTGCATTTAATGAAGGAGTTTGAATTTACTTTACAAAAACTGCTGTTGTTTCCTGTCTGCATTCATGTTCTTAACAGTACTCCACACATTCTGAACTGGTGTACCGTAATTGTCGGGCTATAAGCCGCTACTTTTTGCACAAGCTTTGAGCCCTGCGGCTTTTAGTCAGGTGCGGCTTTTCTATGGATTGTCCATGAGCGGATTTGCTTTGTTTGTTCCGCTGTTGTACGGCACTACGTTGCCTGGCGGAAGGATCGGGGTTCAAGAGTGGTATGTTGGTCACATGACACTGACAACGAGGATTTCTTTGGTTTTGAAAGTGACAACGAAAGAAAGAAGCTGAGAGTGGATGACGAAGCCACCCTGAGCCTGTTTGTTTCCGACACTGGAGAAGAGGACTTTGGTGGTTTTAGTGCGCAGGAAGATGGTGGTGAATGACTGACTTTTCTTCTTGTTAAAGCCGTGTCACTGCACCTGAGCCTAAAAGGTAGTCCGAATCAATTGTTCTGGTGTGCTGTAGGTTATTGTTATGTACTACATTTGTTACTCATTTATGAAGCACAGTACATGTTTTGTACTTGTAATTACCGCTACTTGTACATATACCTAAAAAGTTATGCAAATATGTACCCATAACTTGTTTTTCAAAATATTAATAAAAGGGGTGTGTCTCCAAACAGCCGTCTCTTTCCTGACAATTCGCTTTGTGCATATTCTCTTACATATGATAAGTCAACATTGAAACACCTGCGGCTTTTAGTCAGGTGCGGCTAATGTATGTACAAAACAGGATTTTCCCCTGATTTTAGCTTGTGCGGCTAATATTCAGGTGCGCTCTGTAGTCTGGGAAATACGGTAGTTCTTCCTAAAGTACTGCAGTATTCCTGCCAGTACATCCTTTTAGTTTTCCTAACTGTTTCCTCTGATGCTCGTTGCTATTCTTTCCTCAATGCAAATTCATGCTAAGCTCCTTCATATCCATCCCTGTTTCTAAACCTGTAATAATTGCTTTAATGTGTCTTTGGCCTAATTATGAGTCTGTCCATATGTTTGTAGTTCCCCACTTGCTTTGGTTTCTTAGCTCTGATTCTCTCAAATTTATCCTTGAAATCATTTACTGGCATCTCTCCCTCTCACTCCCACTATCCCCAGAACACCAGAGTATTCATCTCCTGGTTTATCCTATGGCCTCTTTGCATTTTCTCCAATCATCCCTGTTTCTAGAGTCTCACCCCATCTGCAGGCAGTCCAAGAGAAACTGCCTCTGCCATTTTCTTCTTCTTAATCTTTGATTTTTCTCTTCACTTTCTCCATTGGGTCTTCTTAGACGCACTTTCCAGAAAGCAGCAACATTTTTTGTGCCCCATTTTTCAAATTGTGCATCTTACTTCAGCTTAATGTGTTTCCTGTTTTGTTTTTACACAGGTCATGTAAAAGAAATCCTACCAGAGACTCGACAAAGCTGAACTGAAAGACAGCACGGGCAATAAATCAGAGCAGCACAGAACTTAAGCTCATGGTCCATAGAAGCTGGGCTCTACAGGTGTACCAGGACAAGCTTAGTGTAAGTCCCTCGAAAAAGTTTCACTTGTGCTGTTTCGGTGTAAATTACTGGTTTGTTTGAACAATTTCATCAGCTGAACCATAAATACTCCAAAACAATTTCTTTGTGACTCAGTGTGATTTTTCATTTTGTAATATTAGCATGTCAAACTCTACATTCTCTACACAGATGAGAAATGAAGTGTATTTAATAATAAAAGTTATCTCTCAGAGACAAAGTTAGTGTCTCATTCAGGTCTGTATCTGAGTAGCCTCAGACACATGCAGTGCTCATATTTTCTGTTTTGTGTGTCACTCAGACCTCTTCCTGACAGGGGCAGCAATTTCATTTAAAGTCCCATTCACTGATACAGGCTGCTGGAGCTCCAACCAGGAGGGTACACACATGATCCAGGGAAAAAAATTATATATGGTCTCTTAGATAAATATTAAGAGGTCCTGTGTTTTACTAAAAAATCAAAGTAGTAAAACACAGGACCTTTGGGTTAGATATAAGGTGATTTGACAAATCATGCCTGTTGTAAATGAGTAAGCCATTTATCGACCTGACTCAGGTTTTAAATCATCATCAGAAAAGACTGAATCCTGACCTGAGAATTGTACACTTTGGACTCTCCACTGCAGAAAATAGAAGCTTCAGTCCTGAATCCTGCAGGTTGTTGTTACCCAGATCCAGCTCTGTCAGACGGGAGGACTGGGAGCTCAGGACTGAGGACAGAGCTTCACAGCTTCTGTCTGACAGGTTACAGCCACTCAGTCTGAAGAAAGGATGACAAGAAGACATGAAACACTTGTGTTAAAGTATATTCATGGTGCCATGAGGAGCTACTACATTTACAATATTTCAACACTGTTTCAGGACATGCTGGAATCCTTATTGCCTCATGTTACAAAAGACAAATGTGGCAGTTTAGTGTGATTTGGATGGATTCATTAAAAAAAAAAAACAAACACTGTTAATTTTTTCCAAATGAAATTGATTAAATGATGTTAATTGATGAAAAAAAAAATCGATATTGCTTGATCTGACCTCAGCGTTTCCAGTTTGCAGTATTGACTCTTCATCCCAGCAGACAGAAGCTTCACTCCTGAATCCTGCAGGTTGTTGTTACCCAGGTCCAGCTCTGTCAGATGGGAGGACTGGGAGCTCAGGACTGAGGACAGAGCTTCACAGCTTCTGTCTGACAGGTTACAGCCACTCAGTCTGAAATCAAGGTGGAAGGGAGACAAGATCAACCAAACAAATCAGAGCTTTATTGCTTTTTTGTTGTTTTTAAGCAGAAATCAGTGAGGTGCTGGTAGATTCTGTTCTTTTGGTTTATTACCCAACAACACACACATACACTAATATTTGTGACTTTTGTAATAGTAGCATTTACAATGCAAAGCAACAGCGATCACAGATTGAAGGGGCCTGAATAAAACTACAATGCAGTGATTTTTAAAATGACCTGTTCTTCCAATTTCCAACAACAGATTTCTCCAACCTTACAGTTAAAAATAATTCTTTATCTCATACTGAATCTTGGTGCACCTCCCCCCAGTTTATTAAAATGAAGAGGTACTGAAGTTGCTGTAAGTGATGTGTGATGCCACTGATTTCCTTTCTGATCCAATACAAAGTAAAATTCAGGCTGGTATCTGCGATACTGATGAAAACTATTCCTTCAGAATCAATACAAGACATCATAAGAAAATATGATGTTTTGTATAACATAAAAAGCCTGAATTTTAAAATATTCAGTTAATAATCAAAAACAGATGTGACTGAAAATAATAAAACTGAGAAACATTTTATGGCCATTCGATCCTTTTACAACCATTGCAAGAGCTTGGTTGGCATAGCCGGCAATACGTTGGATAGTAATAAGTCCGGTGGGTGATGGGCTCCACCAGGGCTGCCCTTTGTCACCGATTCTGTTCATAAATTTTATGTTTAAAGGCTGTATCAAAAGTTCATTCAAGTTACAATATTGTGGTCAAAAGTTCTCCTTTTTTCTTTTATACTATACAACTACGCTGTCTCATGGTTTTAGGACATGGATCTGTCATGGAAGAAATCTATGACCACTTTTAATCAACATTTTAAAAATAAACATGATCACAGATTTACTCACAGAGCTTTGTTGGAGGCTTTGACCACTGGCAGCAGCCTCAGAAGAGCCTCCTCTGAAGCAGAGTATTTCTTCAGGTCAAACACATCCAGATCTTCTTCTGATGACAGTAAGATGAAGACCAGAGCTGACCACTGAGCAGGAGACAGTTTATCTGTGGAGAGACGTCCTGATCTCAGGGACTGTTGGATCTCCTCCACTAGAGAACGATCATCCAGTTCATTCAGACAGTGGATCAGATTGATGCTTTTTTCTGCAGACAGATTCTCACTGAGCTTCTTCTTGATGTACTGGACTGTTTCCTGATTGGTCTGTGAGCTACTTCCTGTCTGTGTCAGCAGACCTCGTAGGAGAGTCTGATTGGTCTGCAGTGAAAGACCCAGGAGGAAGCGGAGGAACAAGTCCAGGTGTCCATTTGGACTCTGTAAGGCCTTGTTCACAGCACTCTGGTGGAGAGATTGAAGTTTTAGTTTGTTAAATAGTTTAGACCATGTAGAGGTTGTTTGTTGTTGTTCCAGCAGATTGAGTCCAGAGTTGCTGAAGGTCAGATGGACATGAAGAGCAGCCAGAAACTCCTGAACACTCAGATGGATGAAGCAGAACACCTTGTTCTGGTACAGTCCTCTCTCCTCTTTAAAGATCTGTGTGAACACTCCTGAGTACACTGAGGCTGCTCTGATATCGATGCCACACTCTGTCAGGTCTGATTCATAGAAGATCAGGTTTCCTTTCTGCAGCTGATCAAGAGCCAGTTTTCCCAGAGACTCCATCATCTTCCTGCTCTCTGGACTCCAGTGTGGATCTGTCTCAGCTCCTCCATCATACTTGACCTTCTTCACTTTGGCCTGAACCACCAGGAAGTGGATGTACATCTCAGTCAGGGTCTTGGGCAGCTGTCCTCCCTCTCTGGTTTCCAGCACATCCTCCAGAACTGTAGCAGTGATCCAGCAGAAGACTGGGATGTGGCACATGATGTGGAGGCTTCGTGATGTCTTGATGTGGGAGATGATCCTGCTGGCCTGCTCCTCATCTCTGAATCTCTTCCTGAAGTACTCCTCCTTCTGTGGGTCAGTGAACCCTCTGACCTCTGTCACCATGCCAACACAGTCAGGATTGATCTGATTGGCTGCTGCAGGTCGTGTGGTTATCCAGAGGCGAGCAGAGGGAAGCAGTTTCCCCCTGATGAGGTTTATCAGCAGCACATCCACTGAGGTGGACTTTCTAGGGTCAGTTAGGATTGTAGTTTTGTGGAAGTCCAGAGGAAGTCGACACTCATCCAGACCATCAAAGATGAACACAACCTGGAAGTCTTCAAAGCTGCAGATTCCTGCTTCTTTGGTTTCAGTAAAGAAGTGATGAACAAGTCCCACCAAGCTGAACTTTTCCTCTTTCAGCACATTCAGCTCTCTGAAAGTGAATGGAAATATGAACTGGATGTCCTGGTTGGCTTTGTCTTCAGCCCAGTCCAGGCTGTATTTCTGTGTTAAGACTGTTTTCCCAATGCCAGCCACTCCCTTTGTCAGCACTGTTCTGATTGGTTCATCTCTTCCAGGTGAGGCTTTAAAGATGTCTTCATGTCTGATTGTTGTTTCTGGTCTGTCTGGTTTCCTGGATGCTGTTTCAATCTGTCTGACCTCATGTTCATCATTGACCTCTGCAGTCCCTCCCTCTGTGATGTAGAGCTCTGTGTAGATCTGATTCAGGAGGGTTGGGTTTCCTGCTTTAGCGATGCCCTCAAACACACACTGGAACTTCTTCTTCAGGGTGGATTTAAGGTTACGATGACAAACTGCAGCTTGAAGTTCTGAATGAGAAGAAAAATAAACACTCAATTCCAAAAATAACTAATCTTTAAAACATGTTGCTCCATCTTCCATCTCTGGAAAATGTTCATTTATCCAGCAGCTTAAATCTTTAGATAAATCCTCTTACTGCTCTGCAGACGGTCAGCGAGCTCCTCCTGCTTCATTCTCATCAGGAAGTCCACTGTGATCTTCACAAACGCCTCTCTGCTGCTGCTCCTCTGACTCTCAAAGCATTCTGGGTAACCTGGACTCAGAACCTTCTGGATCTTCTTCAGCTCGTTCTTCACAAAAGTGATGATGTTGTCCTCCAGCAGCTGGAACAGAATATTTATGAATGAGCCAATCAGACTGAAGTCATGGAGCCAAACATCAGATCCATGTTGGACACACTGACGATCCACTGGTCTACAAAGAGCAGCATGGAGATGACTGTGAACAGAACAGATGTAACAGTAGTTGTTGTACATGTACAGACCATAAATATGGAGTCCAGCTGTGTTTGATGCTGCTGGGCAGACTGACCACTGGGAACCTCTGAGCTCTGCTGGTCCACTCTGTGGAGGAACCATGAAGGATTAGATCCACACAGGATAAAGATCCAGGAGTTTCTGCTCAAATAACTTCATCTGAATCAAGTCTGTCAAGTTTTAAACTCTCAGATTGTGAACATATCAGTAATTTTCAGTCTGTTTTCATGGACGTCCTTTCAGTGGTGATGTCAGGGATGATTTTGAAGAAGCTCATCAAACTGAACCATCAGCAGATCACTGCTCCAAAACCAGAACATGATCCGAGTCTCCCTCCACCACCAGAACACCAGCTTTACTAACGTGGTAGATCAGTGTAGTACAGATCAATAACTGATGAGTCATTTGATCAAAATCACTGAGTGCTTCACGTCTGACCCTCTGATGCTTCTGTAGACATTTTGCATATTTAATGAATGTCTGACAGTTTTACATTCATTCTATGAACACAGTGGAAATGTTGTGTTATAGTCTCCATGTTGTTTCCAGCATCATAAATTCTTAAGTTCAGAAAATTTGATTCTTTCTTCACAGCTGAAAAACAACAACATTTATTCTCTATTGAAATCTGCATCGTCCACTCCAAAGGTCACAATCTGAAGGTAACATCTGGTTTTGTTCCCTGTGGTTAACTCTGAGCATCAGTATGGTGGGATTTATCCACTACATCCACACCACTGTGGTTCAGTGTTGTCCTGATGGAGTAACAGCAGCCAGTATGATCCAGGCTTTAGCTGCTGGGTCTCTGTGTGACCTCTCAGACTGTTTAACAGATCAGACACAAAGAGAATCAGAGCAGCTCTGTTCTTTAAAGACAAACATGAACCCACTCAGGTCACACTTTCCCCACAGATATGAGCATCACTGTCCTCAAACAGCAAATGACCAAGTCGAACATTTGGATCTTTTCTCTTTCATTCTTTTCTTTTTAATGAATCTTTGTAACAATCTGAGGATGTTTCAGGTCATATTTATCCAGGAAACACAAACATGTAAAGGAGTCATCACAGCTCTCTGACCTCGTTGCTCCAGGTTCACCACTGAAGGCTGGAGGGACACCTTTGGACCGGTCACTCCTCACAGACGGACAGCTGGACCCTGCAGACTGTGACCTCTGACCTCTGCAGACACAAACATGATTGAAGCAGCTGTGATCACACAGACTGCAGATAATGCAGCTGTTTCCTGTCAGTAACATCCTCTTAGATTAGAGTTCAGCTTTTTACAGGAAAACTGGACAAAACTGATTTTTGTTACAAACTCATTTTCATTTCCTCTCAGCTCACAAACACAGTCAGACAATCAACCAGAGTCAACACTGATTATAATGTCAGTGCAGAATTATTTCTGTTACTCAGTGAGTTCAGCTCTCTGACCTCGTTGCTCCAGGTTCACCACTGAAGCCTGGAGGATTTCGACCTTTGGACCGGTCACTCCTCACAGACGGACAGCTGGACCCTGCAGACTCTGCTCTGTCCTCCTCTTCCTCCATCATCATCTTCAGTCAGTCTGAGAGGTAAACCACAAACACTCAGTGAGTTCACATTAACAGGAGGAACTGAGTTACAGTCGCTGACCTCTGACCTGTCATGTGACCATGAAACCAGGTCAATATATCTGTAGGTTCAGTCATCCAGGTCATGTGATCTAAGGAGCTTGGAGAGAAAAGAGACGTCTTTAAGTTTCTGGAAGACGTTTCATCTGAGAAGCTTCTTCAGCTCTAAAACCAAACGGTGGAGAGTCCCAGATATTTAAACCTGAGAGGGAAAGAAAGCATGTCGCTGACCCACCACTGATGTTATTTCAAGGAGGAAACTGAGAGCCTTTGCACCAGGAGCACAAACATCAGCTCCAGCAATGATCCACTGATGTGTTTTTATTCCATGTATGAATGTTGTTATTGACAGAGATGACGTTTGTGTGTCAGTGATGCAGTGACTGTTGTTGTTACCTGTACAGGCTGGTTAGACTCTATGAAACAGATCATACAGATCTCTGCATGTTAGAAGAGACTATTAAAGGTCATGAATGAGACAAAGGCAGGGAGGCGTCCTTTACAGCTAAACAGCAGAGTGAGAGAACAGCCAGCACCTCTACATTTATCACATTATACAGCACATGTATGATACTGACAGGGATGAGAAGAATTTAGTGATTCTGATCCCATCATTGATATTACTTATTGATTCTCAGTAGCTCTGCTCTGACAGTCACCACCATCACTGAGCAGCATATCAAAGACATTTGTGCACATTAACTGCATGTTGTGGCTCAAATGTTTGTGCATGTTGGAGGCATTTCCTCTTTGTTGTGATCAGTGTTGGTCATTACTCAAAACAGTCATTATTACACATATTACACAGAACACTTTAATTAAAAGTAATGGAGTACGTTACTTCATTACTCCTCATAACATTACTTTGATGTTACTGTGTAAAATGAACAAATGAGCATGTAACAACATGAAGCTGAGGTACAGCCCCACACACCAACACAGATCCTGATGAGGTCACGTGATGTTTCTCTGAGTGTTTATGAACACAAATCAAAGATGAAACAGCACAAAGACACTTCAAAGTGATTCTACTGTAGAAACATGAACAGGTAGAAACCTGCAGCCTGACTGCTCATCACTTTGTTACCTGTTCAAGTTCAGCAGCAGCAGCTCACTTTATCACGGTGCTGGTCTGGGGTCAGTGTTTACTCAGCTTTACGTCACTCTGGCTTCTTGGCTAGCCTAGCTTTAGCTTAGTGTTAGCATGCTGTGTGCTAGCTTAGCGTCAGAGCTCTGCAGGTGTCTCGTGTGTAAATATTAATCACAGTGACAGTAAAGGAGGTAAAGGACTGTGACGTCATCACGTACGCTGCGTCCTCTGTGGGCTCTGAGTGAACTCAAAGTACAAACTACAAGTACACAAACACGAACGTAGCTCAGAGTGGCGGACACACTCGGCCTCGTTGGTCCAGCTGTGAGTCCGTTACCGTGAACTATGGAGCGGCAGATTTGTGCTGAACTAAGCTGCACACAGCTGATGTTAGCCAGGAAACATTACACACTGACTTTAATGGAGAGACCGGAAATACAAACACACACAGTTTGTTGTGTGAAGAAATCAAACACGAGCTGAACAAACAGTAAAGTTCCTAAAGACAAACTGTTAAAGGAGGAAACAAAGCAAACTTACAGTTTCTTCACACACCAACAACAAGCTCCACTCCACGAAGTTCAGGAAGTGAAATTAAACTTTGAGCCTAATGCGGCGTTTGAGGACACTCGGGAACATCGTAACACTGTGCTGCGTTCAAATAAACCTCGGAAATTCCTAAACCTCTGGCAGGCTGTGATTTATTTCTGCTGGTTTTCCTGTTTGAAGCACAAACATCCGTCATCACTTTGTTGTTGTTCTTCCTGCAGCGTTTAAATATTTCAGCACTGAACTGATGTTTCTTCAAAGCTCATTTCAACCTGTTGAAGTCATGAATGAAAGTGCAGACTGAGAGTGGATCACATGATGTTTGAGGTGTGTCATGTGACATGTTCAGTATTGTCACACATGTCTAGATTGTCCCTGATATCATAACTGCTCAAACACTGATGATTATATTTGAAGAATTATTCCTGATGGCAGCAAAGTTTGAATGGAGCTCTCTGTCTGTGCTGATTTGTCGCCCTCTGGAGGTCAAAGCACAAACTGCATGATGTCACTGTAACCACCACAGTGACAGGAAGTGTTTTTATGACTGAAACACTGAAATGATGCTAACGGCTGTCGTTAGGCTCACTGACAGCAGTGCTGATGTGTTCATGTCAAACACTGGCTCAGGTCAGACTCCTTCATCCTTCTCCAGCGTGAGGCCGCCCTCAGACCCACAGGAGCTCTGACCTTTGACCTCCTGACCCTAACCATTTTAGTCTTGTTGCATCTTTAAATGCAAATCCATCCAAACTGTAGCCGAGCAAAAGAAGCTGGAAGTTGTTCTATGAATGATGTTGTTGAAGGAGCTTGGAAAGAAAAGCGTCTGGACTTCTTTAAGTTGCTTGAAGATGGACATGGACGTCTTAACACCCACTCACATCCTGGGACATTTGATCACAGGAAATCACATGATAGCGTGGGGCTAGATCTCACAATGGGTTCACCCAAGACCTTGGCTGATTGAGACCCACACCCGTTTTCACAGAGGAGGAGGAGTTTCACATGCTGAACATGTGACAGCCTGGTTTAAAGGGACCAAAAGTAACTGGACACCTGATTCAGTTCAGGTTTATTCATCCGCTCCAAACCACAGCAGCAGTCACCTCCAGGGAACCAGCTGATCCATGTAACTGGGGACAGACCACAGCCCAGAGCACTGGTTCATGATGTGTTTGTGGACTGTAGGTTGTTTGGATAGAGATGAGATGTACTCAGCAGTCTGTCTCTAATGTTTAATGAAATGTTCTGAAGATGATAATAACTTGTGATTTTCTTTTGAATGAATCTTTAATCGTGTTGTAGGGCCTCTGACTCTCATGAAGATTTTCACATCAATGTGCTTTTCACAAAGATATTAACAATGAAAATGACGTGCAGCCCTGAACTACACTCAAAAAAATGAAACGTTGACTTTAATTAAAATTATTTTGTCAACAGGTTCCACGAAATTGCATTATGTTAGTTTAAAGCAAAAATCTTTAGTTCATCTAATTTAAAAAAAATACTTAAGATTAACAAGAGATATTTAAGACTAACTAAATCAAGTTATGTTGTATGAACATAGATGATTGTTAGATTATAATATTATTTTATGCCATGTTATACCCCTAATTAAAGATAGTGAATTATTATGTAGTTTTAGTTTGCATTATTCTCCTGAATTAGAAGAAGCTGATAACTATTGCATTAGTTAAACTGATTTGCATTAAAGTAGACTGCTGATTTATTGTGAATGAATGATATTGTTTTATGATGCATTATACTGCTGAGTTATAAGAAATACTGTTTGCAGAAAGTCATTGCCTTATTTGTCTGATTAGAAGAGAATATGCTGGAGTTTTCTGCCCCATCTCAGCAGGAGCAGATAAACAGGGAGCCAAGGTCGTAGCTTAGGCGCTGTGTGAGAGAAAGCATGTGAATGTTTAGGCTTTTATGATAAGGTGGAGGCACCAGAGGCTATAAGAGTTTGATCAATGCTCCACCATTTTGAGATCAGAGGCTGTCTGCATCAGTGTCCATCTCCCACGCGTGTGATCATTAAAAATCATCGTTTGACTCAACCCGACCGGACCAGTGTTGTTATTGTGGTTTTTCTCTTGTCTCCATCCCCAAATATTTTGAACCTTAACAATGATATATTTACAGGTTAGACAGTTTAGATTAGTTACTTCAACACATTTCTTATTTGTGGCAGTAAAATGTTAAATTTAAGTTATATTAATTCAAATATTATATTTTCAGCCACCTTGTGCTTTACTAATTAGTTTTACATAAATCTATTTTGTCAACAGGTTCCACACAAATGAATTAAGTACATCCAACTTATTTTTTTAAATTTCTTTTATTGCCAACACATTCAGTGAGCATTTGTGTAAACCCAGTCCAAAATAAAACACAACAGCTCATTAGGGTTAGTAATTAACAGTATGTAGACAGATGCAACATCAAGATTTTAAATTAAATGTCTGTATCTGCCAGAAATAGAAGAAAAAAAAACATTGAAGACCACATAACACATTGATAAGATGACACTCAATTTGGTAAAGTAAATCCGTTGGGCATCTTTCTTTGCCTTTAGACAATAATTCTGATGGCAAAAGAGCCAAACGGGACAGGCAAAAAAAAAAAAAAAAGATAAGATGACACTTGAGTTATGCACATGTGATGCTAGTAAGGTCTGGAGTGTTTTTTCTTTTAGTGTCTGTACTGTTGCACCCAATGTGACCCAGTGTCCTATATTGAGATTCACAGCCAGCTAAACTCTCTCTTGCATCACTTCCTCCAAGGAACAGGCACGTGTTGTATTTGGACAGGATTTAATGCAAAAAAGTGTGAAACTGAAATGATACAGAATACAGAAATGTCACATAAACATTAGCTTGGGTTGAACTTAAGTGGACATATAAAACACATCAAAAGTTTCCAAATCACTTCAATAATGTCATATACCCTCTCTTAAAGGTAAACACAATTAAGAAACTTACTCATATTGCCACTCAAAGGGATTTAACGGAGTGGATGGCTTTGGATCGGAGGAAAACACACCATGTCTTGCTTCACTCATGAGCAAACACTTCCTATCACACTTCTTTTAGTGACTAATTGGCTCAACATAGCAAACTGTGCAAACCTGCGCCCCCTATAGGCCTGGAGAAATAACATACAAACAGTTCCAGTACACTCCCCGCCTGGCATTATTTTAAGATTGCCACTAGACCCTATTTACACATGAGACCAATCTCTCAGAAGAAGGATACAGTCCGAAATGGGTCTACAGAATGTCTTTGCAATCTTGTCGCGTGTCACCTTCACTTCCATCTTTCTGACAACTCCATCTCTGCTTGGAAGTGTCTTCACGATGACACCCATAGGCCACTCATTTCTTTTTAGTTGCTTGTCCTTCAGAAGAACAACGTCTCCTTCCTTCAAGTTTGGTTTGCTGCGCTGCCATTTCTGACGACCTTGGAGCATGTGGAGGTACTCCCTCTGCCACCTGGCCCAGAATGTGTCGGCAAGGGCTTGAACTCTCTTCCACTGCCGTGTATATATGTCGGCCTTGGTGAATTCCCCAGGTGGAGTTGGAATCGGATCGAACTTCTGGGTGAGCAGAGCTGAGGGGGTCAGGATTAAGAGAGCGTCTGGATCCGAGGAAACGGGTACAAGTGGCCTTGCGTTGATAATAGCCGTGACTTCCGCCATTAACGTTGTCAGGACCTCGTGAGTTAGAGTAGGGTTTCCTGCTTGTAGGAGCATTGAGTCCAGGATGCGTCGTGAGATGCCTATCATACGCTCCCAGGCGCCACCCATGTGAGATGAGTGAGGAGCATTAAACACCCAGGAACACCTCTGCTTGCGTAGGTAGTCATCCACACTTGTATCACCAGGTTTTGGGGAATGCAACTTTAGGTCCTTGGAGGCACCAATGAAATTGGTTCCGCAATCTGACCTCAACTGTTTGGCAGGGCCTCTGATCGCAAAGAACCTGCGAAGAGCATTGATGAAACTGGAAGAGCTGAGAGTTTCAATCACTTCAATATGAACAGCCCGTGTAGACATGCAAGTGAACAAGACTGCCCATCTCTTACTGTTTGCATGACCACCTTTGGTGCGGCGTGTTGAAACCTCCCACGGTCCAAATACATCGAGGCCAACATAAGAGAATGGGGGGTCCGTCTGAAGGCGTTGGGCAGGTAAGTTAGACATGATTTGCTGCTCTGTTCTACCTCGAAGCTTTCTGCAGGTGACACATTTGTGGATTACACTGCTGATAGACCTCTTAGAACCAACTACCCATAAGCCACTTGCTCTCACAGCCCCCTCAGTGAAGTGTCTTCCTTGGTGCTGGGTGGCTTCATGGTGATGTCGAATGAGCAGTGTTGCAATGTGATGCTTCCCTGGTATCAGAAGAGGGTTAGCCTGATGACTCGGCAAGCCAGACTCTGCAAGTCGACCTCCTACTCGCAATAAGTTTTTGCCATCGACGATGGGATGAAGTTTGTGAAGAGCACTGTTGCGAGGTAAGTCTCGTTTCGCCATGATGCATTTTATTTCTTCTGCATAGGCTTCACGCTGGACACACCTGATGATTGTGTGCTCTGCTTCATATAACGCTTCATCTGTGAGACTAGCCTTACAAAGATGCCAGCCGCTACAGGCACCACCATCTTTAGACTTGAAACTGTGGGAGATGTGGCGAAGGTAGGCCACCGCTTGGACAAGGGAAGTCCATTTTGAGAATCTTTCAAAGCGTGATGAACCCAAGGCACCTGGAGCAGTTGTGGTCACAAGCACATTGACGTTACGTCGAATTTCAATGTCTGACTCTGGATCGACGAGTTCAAATGGACCCTTTTCTGGGGAGAGAGTCTCGTGATTGAGAAGAAATGCTGGGCCGTACAACCATGAAGTACCAGAGAGTTTGTCTGCTGGTACAGACCGAGAGCCATGATCGGCAGGATTGTGCTCTGATGGGACGTATCTCCATTGATCTGGTAGGGAAGACTGCTTGATTCTCTGTACACGATTGTTCACATATACATGGAATCTTCTGTTTTGATTGTTAATGTATCCTAACACCACTTTACTGTCAGTGTAGAATGTTGTCTTGTCAATCTTTACGTTTAGTTCTACTGTGAGAAGCTCTGACATCTCCACAGCAAGCACTGCAGCGCACAGCTCTAATCGAGGAATGGTCGGTTCTGGTACAGGAGCTAGTTTGGCCTTACCCATAATGAATCCGACCTCACTGTGCCTATCTTCATGTGTGACCTTCAGGTAAGCTACCGCAGCGATGGCTTTCACTGAAGCGTCTGAGAAAACACAAAGTTCGATGAATGTGGCTTGTGAGATGGAGAACGTGACGGGGAATGTGCAGGTTTGTGAGACTTCGTAGCGAGTCATGCCACCTTCTCCAGCCGTCGTACATGTCTTGGGGTAAGGAACTGTCCCACTCAAGGTTGCCGCTGGAGAGCTCTCTGAGAAGAAGTCTGCCTTTGATGGTTACAGGTGCAAGCAAACCAAGAGGGTCAAACAAGCTGTTCACTGTTGAGAGTACGCCCCGGCGAGTGAAGGGTTTTTGCTCTTGTGGAACGTGGAATGTGAACGTGTCTGTTGTGGGGTTCCAACTTACCCCCAAGCTGCGCTGGACTGGAAGCTCATCTGTTGTTAAATCGAGATCTTTGATATCTTTGGCCCTATCCTCAGGGGGGAATGCACTCACCACTTCCACTTTATTGGAAGCAATCTTGTGGAGACGTAGATTTGAGAGGGCAAGCATTTTCTGAGTTCTCTGTAGGACATCAACAGCCTCAGCTGCAGTTGGGAAAGACTTTAATGCGTCATCGACATAGAAGTTGTGCTCTACGAAGTCTCGGGCATCAGTTCCATACTCGCTTTCTGCTTCCCTTGCTGCCAGTCTCAGCCCGTAAATTGCCACTGCAGGGGAAGGACTGTTACCAAAGACATGCACCCTCATTCTGTAGTCTACTACGTCTTTGCCAAGGTCGTTGTCTTTGTACCAAAGAAAGCGAAGGTAGTCTCTGTGGTCTTCTTGGACCACAAAGCAGTAGAACATTTGTTCAATGTCAGCTGTGACTGCGACTGGTTCTTTCCTGAAGCGAAGCAGCACACCCAAAAGTGTGTTGTTCAGGTCCGGGCCAGAAAGCAGCACCTCATTGAGGCACACTCCATCAAACTGTGCACTCGAATCAAACACAACGCGTATCTTCCCTGGCTTTTGGGGATGGTACACACCAAAAATGGGGAGATACCAGTTCTCTTTGTCTCTATTGGGAGGTGGTGCGAGCTCTGCATGTTGGTTATCTAGCATTTTCTGCATGAATTCCACAAAATGTGTTTTCATTTCTGGTTTCTTGTCGAGCGTACGTCGTAACGACATCAGCCGTTGGTAGGCGTAGGACCGGTTATCCGGGAGTTTGCGTCTGGGGGTTCGGAACGGGAGTGGTGCAACCCAGCTGTTTGTATTGTCCTTGAAGAAGCCTGCCATCTTTTTCAAAAAGATTACATCTTCAGCTGAATGAGCAATGTGGTTGTCGTTGCTGGTGTGACAAAACACAGAGTCTCCCAAATTCTCAGCCGTGGGCTTTTGGTGTGAGAGAGCAGATGGCGGTTGACTGGAGATGGCTTTGGTTTGGCTCAGACTGAAGTCCTCCTTTACACTAAGGTGACTGTCGCAGGGAGTGAGATAGCTTGGGCGCCCATTGTCCAATACATAGGTTTTCAGAACATTCACTTTACTTGGCTTGTGGGCATTACCAAGACACACATCGCCAATGATAACCCAGCCCAGGTCAAGCTTCTGTGCAAATGGGTCATTATCTCTGCCATTGATTTGCTCCCTCACTTTGTGAACTCTCAGAAGGTTGCGTCCTATCAGCAACAGAATGTCTGCACTTGGGTCGAGAGGTGGTATTTGAGCAGCTATTGCTTTCAGGTGCGGGTGGTGTAAAGCAGCTTCTGCAGTTGGCACCTCTTCCCTGTTGTTGGGGATGGCATTGCACTCAATGAGCGCGGGGAGAGGGAAACTCATTTTTCCATCTAATGACTCAACCATGTAGCCACATGCTCTTCTACCAGTCGTGTGTGTTACACCACTACAAGTTTTCAGCATGTATGGTTCAGGTGTGGTTTGTATGTTAAATATGTCAAAAAACTCTGTCTTTGCAAGTGACTGGTTACTTTGATCGTCAATTATTGCATACATCCTTCTGGCGTTGTCTCGCTGACCCTTGGGATAGACTTGCACTAAGCAAACCTTAGAACAGGATCTCCCTGTGATTTTATTTCCACATACCTCTGTGCATGTGGCAGTAACATCCGGGTCTTGTGGATTTGCTTGCTCCCCGCCGTGCACTTCAGGAGATGAAGGAGGTCTGAGCATTTGCAGTGTTGGGGCAGGATGAAGAGCTGCCAGGTGTTTCTCACTATTGCACTCTTCACACTTAATCATGACTGTACAGTCTTTGGCTTGGTGGCCGGTGGAAGCAAGGCAGCGGTAACAAATGCTATTGTCTCTGAGGAACCTCTTCCTCTGCTCAAGCAGCATAGCTCTAAAGCCCCTGCATCTTTTGAGTGGGTGGGGTTTGTGATGTATGGGGCACTGTTTTTCAATGTCTTCGTCTGCTTTTTTTACCTTTGATCCCTCTGATGATATGTCCATCTTGTGCACTGTAACCGATGACCTTTGGTTGTGGTTACTTAACGGTTTTTCTTTTCTGTAGCTGGACATGTGGTTGGCATAGGAAAGAGTCGTGTTGAAAGGTGTGGTAAAGCTTGGATCATTCCTTGCTTTTGCTTGACGTTTCACAAATTCGACAAAGAATGAGAATGGTGGGAAGCTAACATTGTGGTCTTCTTTAAACTTTGACCCTACCATTGTCCACTTCTCTTGAAGATGGAAGGGCAGCTTCTCCACAATTGGATGTACTCCCCTAGCTGTGTCGAGGTAACTTAAACCAGGCAAATAACCATCTAGCTTTGCAGCTTGGAGTTCACACAGCAGATCTGATAGGTCGCGAAGCTTGTGTGGTTCTTTACTGGAGAGCTTTGGAAAGTCTCGTATTCGGGCAAACAGGGAGTTTTCTATTGCTTCTGGTGAGCCGTAACATTCCTCTAGTCTCAACCATATCATGTTCAGACCGGCAGGTGGATGCTTTATGTTGACTGCTTTTAATCTCTTGGCGTGTTCAGAAGACTCTGGGCCTAACCACTTAATGAGTAGGTTGATTTCTTCAGTGGCTGTTAGACCAAGGTCCCTAACAGTGCTCTGGAATGTGGCTTTCCAACTAAGGTAATTTTCTGGCTTGTCGTCAAATTTAGACAGCCCTCCAGTTATTAGCTGACTCTTGGCTAAGAATCTGGCGAGGTCGCTTGCTATGGTGTCTGCATTATCATTTGAGCTTAATCCGTGCTGCAGTTGTAATGCATCGTGGAGAGTCTGTGGACTTACATCTCTTTGTAGTCGTCTCTCTGCCCCATCTTGTGGCATGAATGAGTACTGCACTGGCTCTTGTTTGGGACAAAGAGGTGTGTACATTACTGGTTGTTTGGATTGTTCATTCTGATATTTACTGTCATCATGGTGAGATGTAATGTCTGGAACCAGGTCAGTGTGGCTGTGTTTATTTATGTATTCACTCACTTTTTGCTCTGGGGTTACTTGTAGGGGTGACAATGGCCACTCTTCCCCTGATTCAGCTTTGTCAAATTGAGCTGCTGCTGACTCCATTACCTCTGCTTTAGCCAAGGCTGCATCTGCTTCCTTTTGGAGGTTGATTACATCCAGAGTTGCTTCTAGACGGGCCTTTTCTACTTTAATTTTCATCTCCTTCTCAGCGTAAGCTAATCTGGCTTTTGCTGCTTGAGCTTCTGCTTGTGCCCGCGCTGCTGCCATACTGGCTCGGGTTGATGCTGACGACCTGCTTGAACATGCTGCAGATGATCTAACAGTCAGTTTTCCTGAAGACTTTGAGGACCTTCTTGAGCGAGTGGACCTTGCTTCCTCGTCGTTTTGACCTTCAGCCTCTGATTTCTCCATGTTAGAGTAGAACTGTCACTCGACGTCCCTCGCAGAGCGCTATGATTTCACTGTACTGTTGCACCCAATGTGACCCAGTGTCCTATATTGAGATTCACAGCCAGCTAAACTCTCTCTTGCATCACTTCCTCCAAGGAACAGGCACGTGTTGTATTTGGACAGGATTTAATGCAAAAAAGTGTGAAACTGAAATGATACAGAATACAGAAATGTCACATAAACATTAGCTTGGGTTGAACTTAAGTGGACATATAAAACACATCAAAAGTTTCCAAATCACTTCAATAATGTCATATACCCTCTCTTAAAGGTAAACACAATTAAGAAACTTACTCATATTGCCACTCAAAGGGATTTAACGGAGTGGATGGCTTTGGATCGGAGGAAAACACACCATGTCTTGCTTCACTCATGAGCAAACACTTCCTATCACACTTCTTTTAGTGACTAATTGGCTCAACATAGCAAACTGTGCAAACCTGCGCCCCCTATAGGCCTGGAGAAATAACATACAAACAGTTCCAGTACAGTGTCTAAAATGAATAGCAAAGTAGCTATTTGCAATGATTGCTTAGGGTCAGTCCAGTAACACAACGCCAATGAAGTGCTTTCCTTTAACAATGCAAAGTGAAGTGTCCACCTCAACAGCCACAATTAAAAAAATTAATGTAATAATAATAACAATAATAATAATAAATAGTCCACTGATATTAGCAACCAAAGAAAATTATATCACCATCCCAAATAAAACTTTAATAAAACATGCCAACATTATGGTCTAACAATAAAACAGCTTGTCAGCGTTCGGTTTTTTGCAACAGCACAGCAGTAACCATTTAACACTTGCCACTGTCAACGTTTATTTTACCAGTGTTTGGGCAAAAAGCTTGAGTTGTAAACATTTTAACATGGAAACAATTGTTCGTCTTTAAAAGTCCGCAAAATATACATTCATCCTGTATTCCTAACTTACCCTTATTCTTAATATGTATCAAAATTTGGTTTAATACAGATAAAAAACTAAACTAAAATTACCAACCAATTATTCTTTGAAGAGGATGCTTGGGTCTTCATTCAGGTAAAAAGGTAGTGCCCTGAGGACACACTCCCTCCCCTTTTCAATAGTTTCCTTCTGCAGAGAGTGGCAGAGATACAGGAAGAGAGAACAGAAATACTTTAGGATGACACAAACTCACATTATACGCAAAATGAATGACATATCCACTGCACAGATAGACATGTACACAAGACCAACTAATCATCACATGGACATGAATAGTTAACCTGTTGGGCAGGGTTTCCACCACATTATATATGTCCATAATGGAGGTAAAGACAAACTAATACATCATCTTTTTTTGCATTCAAAAACTGATCTTTAACATAAAAACCATTCACTTCTGGTTTAACCCGAAATTGAGGGATCAAATTTTACATATGTTTAGGTAATTTAAGTTTTCCAACGTTTTGAGTACCAAACTTTGTCTTGCTTAATATAAATGTAAGTGCACTGTGCAGCTACCATACACTAGCTGTTTAAATTTGAAAATGATCTTATTAGCCATAATATTTTGCTACCAACAGAATAACGCACCTGTGTGGCTGGGGCCAAAGTTTGTCTAATTTTCTTCCCTGCAACGCCTCCTTTTTTCTTGAAGACTTTTATGAGCTGGTCACTGGTGTATTGGTCAAGTTGTGTAAAAAGCCTTGGAACAAGTGGAGCAGTAGTAACCCTCACATATTCTGCTTCCACCTGAAAACATATCAACAAACACAACATACTGTACTGTAAATATACATACTATATGTACACATATACATAGTTTATAACTAAAACTAAAGTAGAAAGACCTCATTAAAGCTATAATTTTAACACAAACATTTACACAAAATGCTAATGGAGCCATTACAGCTTTTATTGTTATTTATCAAGTTCCAAAAAATACTGATCACAGCTGATCTGAAAAGAATTTCATACCTCAGGCCCTTGAACTGCAACCTTTACAGTGGTTCAGATCTGGAGACGAAATAACAGGGGCATGGGATGGGTCACTAAAGAAAACTTAACTTATAAAACAGTTTTGTTTTTAAAAGTTCACATACCACATACAAGCTCAGCAGTACCACATACACCACATCAGTATAGGAGGGAGCAGGTAAAGGCAGGATCTGAGATTTATAAAGTAAAACAAGAAATTCATTACTTAATTTCAAGAAGCAAATTATTGTTTGAATTACAACTAAATAAAATACTACTCAGAAGAAAAGCAAGAGATTGACACTGCCATGTGCTAACTTTCTATAGAAGCAATTATCACCAGGTCTGTCCACTCATATGTCGTGAATAATTTTATTTAAAAACTTAAGTGTGTGATTTAACAAACTGTAATTTATAACTATGTTGATATGTATAACTCCGCTAGGAAACATGCTGTATTTACAGACCATTTTTACATAATACAGATTACTGATAGAGCATAACAATGGTGTCACAGTGGCTTTCGCCCTTGACTTTTTGGATTTTAAATGTCACTTTATGCTATCCTTGCTATCCTATTCGATATTTACGACTCTTGGACAGTAAAGGAATCCCAAGAAAGCAAATGAAAAAATAACCCCTTGAAAAAATAACCCCATGAACCCCTGTAGCTAATCCCTTAATAAAACAAAAAAACATGTCCAGGACCCAGTAAAACTAATGTAGAACAAGCGCACGCAAACGATATAACATGTCTTGTAAGACAAATGCAAAATTTAACCATGATCGACATATAGATACTACACAACATAGTCAAAGAAAAAAATGGTCTTACCTCTCAAAGAAACAGCAGCTTGGCGCCAAAACAACGTTTTTAAGTTAAATTTGAAGTCTTGCGCATGAGCAGGCCCAAGCTGTGAAACCTTCTTGTTCTTCGCGGTTCATTACAACTGTTTTTGCATTACTGCCACCTTGTGGATATACAAGGTATATCGATCCTAATTGACTTGACTTAAATGTTATGCCATCAAGTAACACATTAGTATTATGTACGTTGAATAATAGACACAACTAGAAAGTGCATTTTCTGAAGAAACTGCAGTGTGAATGCTTGAATCTGAATGTATGCATTGAAATGAAATAATTACTGAATTTAAGTTAAAAATTTTGAATGAGATTAAAAAAAACCCCCGAATTTAACCTGAAAACAAAAGTGCTGAACTGCTAAAAGCTGAAGGTTACACAGAAGAAGAAGTTGGAAAAAAGCTGAAAATGTTTTAATTGTAAATTAGAAAAACCTAAGAAATGAGAAAAGAACATTTAGAGTCAGAAAACATCTGAAAGAATATTAAAAGGTCATATTCTTTGAATCACTGAATGACTAAAATGTGATCCCTCCACTTGGACCCACACAGTTTAAAAAGTTTACATCTCTGAGCTTTGAAAGACAAGATGTTGGAAAAAGAACAACGATGGCGACGTTTTGAGGGTAAAATGATGGCTTTAACACTGTTGACACAGCAGCAGTTGAAAGAGAAGTGTTTAAGATGAATTTTGGCAGAGTGGCAGAGAGAGCTCGTTAAGCAGGCAGGTGTGAGCCTGGTTGCTATAGTGACCGCACCCAATGGCTCCATACACACGTACACAGACATGCACCTCACTTTTGCTGCTTAAAATGAACAGAAAAGTCAGGCCAAAACAAATCGTTCCCAAATGAAAAGTAAAAGTCGTATTGACAAAATTCTTTCACTGTGAGCGACAGCAGCTTCTAGTCTACCAAATTCTCAGTTTTCATGCCTGTGGAGCTTATTATATGGACGTGGTGACAGTGGAAAGACACCATGCTCTTCTGATTTTCAAACGAACCTTCTGAGCCATTTTAACATTAGAGTCTATGGAAGAGTTGGAAGGAGGAGGCTGTGCATTGGTGACATTTATGAAAGAACCGTAACACCTAGGACAATAGTAAACACATTGGATGAAAGAGGACAGCCATGGCTACGTTTTGAGGGTAAAATGATGGCTGTAGAGCAAACGCTGTGGACACAGCAGCAGTTTTAAAAAAGATTTTAAGATAAATTTCTTTGCTCCTCTCACTCTAGCAGTTGAGCTGTCTCACTCTAGCCCCAACATTCCGTCCCATACACACCCATTATAAACTCTGAAACGGCTGAAAAAACATCATGAAACTTAAACTGGAACTGAAGAAAAAGTATAATAGATATTGAAAAGATAAATACAAGTTGAATAGTTGAATGTCTTGTCTTCGTTTTAAAGTTTGAATGGTGGCTCTATGTCAATGTATGTGGAAGTAGTAAGAGTTTAAAAATGAGTAAGTTGAATGAGAATTTGAAGGGTCTCCCCATTGAAATACATTATAAATTTTTGTTGAATAAAGTTGAATAAAATTAAAAATATAAATGTTAAAAATGAGAAAAATAGAAGCAATGTTGTCCAAAAGAATAGGAATCTAACGATGTTTGAATGGTTTTTCTAAGTTGAACGGTTTTGAAGGAGTAGGCTTTCAAAAAACGTACGGAAAAATAATAAAATATAACTAGAAAGTGCATTTTCTGAAGAAACTGCAGTGTGAATGCTTGAATCTGAATGTATGCACTGAAATGAAATAATTACTGAATTTAGGTTAAAAATTCTGAATGAGATAAAAAAAAACAAACCCAAATTTAACCTGAAAACAAAAGTGCTGAACTGCTAAAAGCTGAAGGTTACACAGAAGAAGAAGTTGGAAAAAAGCTGAAAATGTTTTAATTGTAAATTAGAAAAACCTAAGAAATGAGAAAAGAAAATTTAGTCAGAAAACATCTGAAAGAATATTAAAAGGTCCTATTCTTTGAATCACTGAATGACTAAAATCCCTCCACTTGGATCCACACAGTTTAAAAAATTGAAAAGTCTGAGCTTTGACAGACACAGTGTTGGAAAGAGAAGAACGATGGCGACGTTTTGAGGGTAAAATGATGGCTTTAACACTGTGGACACAGCAGCAGTTGAAAGAGAAGTGCTTAAGATGAATCTTGGTACAGTGGCAGGCAGAGCTCGTTAAGCAGGCAGGTGTGAGCCTGGTTGCTATAGTGACTGCACCCAATGGCTCCATACACACGCACACAGACATGCGCCTCACTTTTGCTGCTTAAAATGAACAGAAAAGTCAGGCCGAAACAAATCGTTCCCATATGAAAAGTACAAGTCGTATTGACAAAATTCTTTCACCGTGAGCGACAGCCATGTCTAGTCTACCAAATTCTCAGTTTTCATGCCTGTGGAGTTTATTATATGGACGTGGTGACAGTGGAAAGACACCATGCTCTTGTGATTTTCAAACAAACCTTCTGAGCCATTTTAACATTAGAGTCTATGGAAGAGTTGGAGGGAGGAGGCTGTGCATTGGTGACATTTATGAAAGAACCATAACACCTAGTACAATAGTAAACACATTGGATGAAAGAGGACAGCGATGGCTACGTTTTGAGGGTAAAATCATACCTGTAGAGCAAACGCTGTGGATACAGCAGCAGTTTTAAAAAAGATTTTAAGATTAATTTTTTTGCTCCTCTCACTCTAGCAGTTGAGCTGCCTCACTCTAGCCCCAACATTCCGTCCCATACACACCCATTATAAACTCTGAAACGGGTGAAAAAACATCATGAAACTTAAACTGGAACTGAAGAAAAAGTATAATAGATATTGAAAAGATAAATACAAGTTGAATAGTTGAATGTCTTGTCTTCGTTTTAAAGTTTGAATGGTGGCTCTATGTCAACGTATGTTGAAGTAGTAAGAGTTTAAAAATGAGTAAGTTGAATGAGAATTTGAAGGGTCTCCCCATTGAAATACATGGGAAATTTTTGTTGAATAAAGTTGAATAAAATTAAAAATATAAATGTTAAAAATGAGAAAAATAGAAGCAGTGTTGTCCAAAAGAATAGGAATCTAACGGTGTTTGAATGGTTTTTCTAAGTTGAACGGTTTTGAAGGAGTAGGCTTTCAAAAAACGTACGGAATAGATAATAATAAAATAGAATAACTAGAAAGTGCATTTTCTGAAGAAACTGCAGTGTGAATGCTTGAATCTGAATGTATGCACTGAAATGAATTAATTGCTGAATTTTGAGTTAAAAATATTGAATGAGATAAAAAAAAAAACTAAAAAAAACCCGAATTTAACCTGAAAACAAAGGTGCTGAACTGCTAAAAGCTGAAGGTTACACAGAAGAAGAAGTTGGAAAAAAACTGAAAATGTTTTAAATGTAAATTAGAAAAACCTAAGAAATGAGAAAAGAACATTTAGAGTCAGAAAACATCTGAATGAATATTAAAAGGTCATATTCTTTGAATCACTGAATGACTAAAATGTGATCCCTCCACTTTGATCCACACAGTTTAAAAAGTTTAAATGCCTGAGCTTTGAAAGATACGGTGTTGGAAAGAGAACAATAATGGCGACAATTTGAGGGTAAAATGATGGCTGTAACACTGTGGACACAGCAGCAGTTGAAAGAGAAGTGCTTAAGATGAATCTTGGTACAGTGGCAGGCAGAGCTCGTTAAGCAGGCAGGTGTGAGCCTGGTTGCTATAGTGACCGCACCCAATGGCTCCATACACACGTACACAGACATGCACCTCACTTTTGCTGCTTAAAATGAACAGAAAAGTCAGGCCGAAACAAATCGCTCCCAAATGAAAAGTAAAAGTCGTATTGACAAAATTCTTTCACCGTGAGCGGCAGCAATGTCTAGTCTACCAAATTCTCAGTTTTCATGTCTGTGGAGTTTATTATATGGACGTGGTGACAGTGGAAAGACACCATGCTCTTCTGATTTTCAAATGAACCTTCTGAGCCATTTTAACATTAGAGTCTATGGAAGAGTTGGAGAGAGGAGGCTGTGCATTGGTGACATTTATGAAAGAACCATAACACCTAGTACAATAGTAAACACATTGGATGAAAGAGGACAGCCATGGCTACGTTTTGAGGGTAAAATCATACCTGTAGAGCAAACGCTGCGGACACAGCAGCAGTTTTAAAAAAGATTTTAAGATTATTTTTTTTGCTCCTCTCACTCTAGCAGTTGAGCTGCCTCACTCTAGCCCCAACATTCCGTCCCATACACACCCATTATAAACTCTGAAACGGGTGAAAAAACATCATGAAACTTAAACTGGAACTGAAGAAAAAGTATAATAGATATTGAAAAGATAAATACAAGTTGAATAGTTGAATGTCTTGTCTTCGTTTTAAAGTTTGAATGGTGGCTCTATGTGAACGTATGTTGAAGTAGTAAGAGTTTAAAAATGAGTAAGTTGAATGAGAATTTGAAGGGTCTCCCCATTGAAATACATGGGAAATTTTTGTTGAATAAAGTTGAATAAAATTAAAAATATAAATGTTAAAAATGAGAAAAATACAAGCAATCATGTCCAAAAGAATAGGAATCTAATGGTGTTTGAATGGTTTTTCTAAGTTGAATGGTTTTGAAGGAGTAGGCTTTCAAAAAACGTACGGAATAGATAATAAAATATAAGAATAAAGATTAGAAGAACAATACTGTGAATGCTTTTCAAGCATTCACACTAATAACTAGAAAGTGCATTTTCTGAAGAAACTGCAGTGTGAATGCTTGAATCTGAATGTATGCACTGAAATGAATTAATTGCTGAATTTTGAGTTAAAAATATTGAATGAGATTAAAAAACAACAACAAAAAAAAAAAACGAATTTAACCTGAAAACAAAGGTGCTGAACTGCTAAAAGCTGAAGGTTACACAGAAGAAGGAGTTGGAAAAAAACTGAAAATGTTTTAAATGTAAATTAGAAAACCCTAAGAAATGAGAAAAGAACATTTAGAGTCAGAAAACATCTGAATGAATATTAAAAGGTCATATTCTTTGAATCACTGAATGACTCAAATGTGATCCCTCCACTTTGATCCACACAGTTTAAAAAGTTTAAATGCCTGAGCTTTGAAAGATACGGTGTTGGAAAGAGAACAATAATGGCGACAATTTGAGGGTAAAATGATGGCTGTAACACTGTGGACACAGCAGCAGTTGAAAGAGAAGTGCTTAAGATGAATCTTGGTACAGTGGCAGGCAGAGCTCGTTAAGCAGGCAGGTGTGAGCCTGGTTGCTATAGTGACCGCACCCAATGGCTCCATACACACGTACACAGACATGCGCCTCACTTTTGCTGCTTAAAATGAACAGAAAAGTCAGGCCGAAACAAATCGTTCCCATATGAAAAGTACAAGTCGTATTGACGAAATTCTTTCACCGTGAGCGACAGCAGCTTCTAGTCTACTGAATTCTCAGTTTTCATGCCTGTGGAGTTTATTATATGGACGTGGTGACAGTGGAAAGACACCATGCTCTTCTGATTTTCAAACGAACCTTCTGAGCCATTTTAACATTAGAGTCTATGGAAGAGTTGGAGGGAGGAGGCTGTGCATTGGTGACATTTATGAAAGAACCATAACACCTAGGACAATAGTAAACACATTGGATGAAAGAGGACAGCCATGGCTACGTTTTGAGGGTAAAATGGTGGCTGTAGAGCAAACGCTGTGGACACAGCAGCAGTTTTAAAAAATATTTTAAGATTAATTTTTTTGCTCCTCTCACTCTAGCAGTTGAGCTCTCTCACTCTAGCCCCAACATTCCGTCCCATACACACCCATTATAAACTCTGAAACGGGTGAAAAAACATCATGAAACTTAAACTGGAACTGAAGAAAAAGTATAATAGATATTGAAAAGATAAATACAAGTTGAATAGTTGAATGTCTTGTCTTCGTTTTAAAGTTTGAATGGTGGCTCTATGTCAATGTATGTGGAAGTAGTAAGAGTTTAAAAATGAGTAAGTTGAATGAGGATTTGAAGGGTCTCCCCATTGAAATACATTATAAATTTTTGTTGAATAAAGTTGAATAAAATTAAAAATATAAATGTTAAAAATATGAAAAATAGAAGCAGTGTTGTCCAAAAGAATAGGAATCTAACGGTGTTTGAATGGTTTTTCTAAGTTGAACGGTTTTGAAGGAGTAGGCTTTCAAAAAACGTACGGAATAGATAAAATATAATAATAAAGATTAGAAGAACAATACTGTGAATGCTTTTCAAGCATTCACACTAATAAAGATTCGAATAACAATACTGTGAATGCTTTTCAAGCATTCACACTAACTAGAAAGTGCATTTTCTGAAGAAACTGCAGTGTGAATGCTTGAATCTGAATGTATGCACTGAAATGAATTAATTACTGAATTTAAGTTAAAAATCTTGAATGAGATAAAAAAAAAACAACCCTTATTTAACCTGAAAACAAAAGTGCTGAACTGCTAAAAGCTGAAGGTTACACAGAAGAAGAAGTTGGAAAAAAGCTGAAAATGTTTTAATTGTAAATTAGAAAACCCTAAGAAATGAGAAAAGAACATTTAGAGTCAGAAAACATCTGAAAGAATATTAAAAGGTCATATTCTTTGAATCACTGAATGACTAAAATGTGATCCCTCCACTTGGATCCACACAGTTTAAAAAGTTTACATCTCTGAGCTTTGAAAGACAAGATGTTGGAAAGAGAACAACGATGGCGACGTTTTGAGGGTAAAATGATGGCTGTAACACTGTGGACACAGCAGCAGTTGAAAGAGAAGTGTTTAAGATGAATCTTGGCAGAGTGAGAGAGAGAGCTCGTTAAGCAGGCAGGTGTGAGCCTGGTTGCTATAGTGACTGCACCCAAGGGCTCCATACACACGTACACAGACATGCACCTCACTTTTGCTGCTTAAAATGAACAGAAAAGTCAGGCCGAAACAAATCGCTCCCAAATGAAAAGTAAAAGTCGTATTGACAAAATTCTTTCACCGTGAGCGACAGCAATGTCTAGTCTACCTAATTCTCAGTTTTCATGCCTGTGGAGCTTATTATATGGACGTGGTGACAGTGGAAAGACACCATGCTCTTCTGATTTTCAAACGAACCTTCTGAGCCATTTTAACATTAGAGTCTATGGAAGAGTTGGAGGGAGGAGGCTGTGCATTGGTGACATTTACGAAAGAACCATAACACCTAGGACAATAGTAAACACATTGGATGAAAGAGGACAGCGATGGCTACGTTTTGAGGGTAAAATCATACCTGTAGAGCAAACGCTGCGGACACAGCAGCAGTTTTAAAAAAGATTTTAAGATTAATTTTTTTGCTCCTCTCACTCTAGCAGTTGAGCTGCCTCACTCTAGCCCCAACATTCCGTCCCATACACACCCATTATAAACTCTGAAACGGGTGAAAAAACATCATGAAACTTAAACTGGAACTGAAGAAAAAGTATAATAGATATTGAAAAGATAAATACAAGGTGAATAGTTGAATGTCTTGTCTTCGTTTTAAAGTTTGAATGGTGGCTCTATCTCAACGTATGTGGAAGTAGTAAGAGTTTAAAAATGAGTAAGTTGAATGAGAATTTGAAGGGTCTCCCCATTGAAATACATGGGAAATTTTTGTTGAATAAAGTTGAATAAAATTAAAAATATAAATGTTAAAAATGAGAAAAATAGAAGCAGTCATGTCCAAAATAATAGGAATCTAACGATGTTTGAATGGTTTTTCTAAGTTGAACGGTTTTGAAGGAGTAGGCTTTTAAAAAACGTACGGAAAAATAATAAAATATAATAATAAAGATTAGAAGAACAATACTGTGAATGCTTTTCAAGCATTCACACTAACTAGAAAGTGCATTTTCTGAAGAAACTGCAGTGTGAATGCTTGAATCTGAATGTATGCACTGAAATGAATTAATTGCTGAATTTTGAGTTAAAAATATTGAATGAAATTAAAAAAAAAATCAAAAAATCAAATTTAACCTGAAAACAAAGGTGCTGAACTGCTAAAAGCTGAAGGTTACACAGAAGAAGAAGTTGGAAAAAAGCTGAAAATGTTTTAATTGTAAATTAGAAAAACCTAAGAAATGATAAAAGAACATTTAGAGTCAGAAAACATCTGAATGAATATTAAAAGGTCATATTCTTTGAATCACTGAATGACTCAAATGTGATCCCTCCACTTTGATCCACACAGTTTAAAAAGTTTAAATGCCTGAGCTTTGAAAGACACGGTGTTGGAAAGAGAACAATAATGGCGACAATTTGAGGGTAAAATGATGGCTGTAACACTGTGGACACAGCAGCAGTTGAAAGAGAAGTGCTTAAGATGAATCTTGGTACAGTGGCAGGCAGAGCTCGTTAAGCAGGCAGGTGTGAGCCTGGTTGCTATAGTGACCGCACCCAATGGCTCCATACACACGTACACAGACATGCGCCTCACTTTTGCTGCTTAAAATGAACAGAAAAGTCAGGCCGAAACAAATCGCTCCCAAATGAAAAGTATAGGTCGTATTGACGAAATTCTTTCACCGTGAGCGGCAGCAATGTCCAGTCTACCTAATTCTCAGTTTTCATGCCTGTGGAGCTTATTATATGGACGTGGTGACAGTGGAAAGACACCATGCTCTTCTGATTTTCAAATGAACCTTCTGAGCCATTTTAACATTAGAGTCTATGGAAGAGTTGGAGGGAGGAGGCTGTGCATTGGTGACATTTATGAAAGAACCATAACACCTAGTACAATAGTAAACACATTGGATGAAAGAGGACAGCCATGGCTACGTTTTGAGGGTAAAATGGCGGCTGTAGAGCAAACGCTGTGGACACAGCAGCAGTTTTAAAAAAGATTTTAAGATTAATTTTTTTGCTCCTCTCACTCTAGCAGTTGAGCTGCCTCACTCTAGCCCCAACATTCCGTCCCATACACACCCATTATAAACTCTGAAACGGGTGAAAAAACATCATGAAACTTAAACTGGAACTGAAGAAAAAGTATAATAGATATTGAAAAGATAAATACAAGTTGAATAGTTGAATGTCTTGTCTTCGTTTTAAAGTTTGAATGGTGGCTCTATGTGAACGTATGTTGAAGTAGTAAGAGTTTAAAAATGAGTAAGTTGAATGAGAATTTGAAGGGTCTCCCCATTGAAATACATGGGAAATTTTTGTTGAATAAAGTTGAATAAAATTAAAAATATAAATGTTAAAAATGAGAAAAATAGAAGCAATGTTGTCCAAAATAATAGGAATCTAACGATGTTTGAATGGTTTTTCTAAGTTGAACGGTTTTGAAGGAGTAGGCTTTCAAAAAACGTACGGAAAAATAAAATATAACTAGAAAGTGCATTTTCTGAAGAAACTGCAGTGTGAATGCTTGAATCTGAATGTATGCACTGAAATGAATTAGTTACTGAATTTAAGTTAAAAATCTTGAATGAGATAAAAAAAAAACCCGAATTTAACCTAAAAACAAAAGTGCTGAACTGCTAAAAGCTGAAGGTTACACAGAAGAAGAAGTTGGAAAAAAGCTGAAAATGTTTTAATTGTAAATTAGAAAAACCTAAGAAATGAGAAAAGAACATTTAGAGTCAGAAAACATCTGAAAGAATATTAAAAGGTCATATTCTTTGAATCACTGAATGACTAAAATGTGATCCCTCCACTTGGACCCACACAGTTTAAAAAGTTTACATCTCTGAGCTTTGAAAGACAAGATGTTGGAAAAAGAACAACGATGGCGACGTTTTGAGGGTAAAATGATGGCTTTAACACTGTGGACACAGCAGCAGTTGAAAGAGAAGTGTTTAAGATGAATTTTGGCAGAGTGGCAGAGAGAGCTCGTTAAGCAGGCAGGTGTGAGCCTGGTTGCTATAGTGACCGCACCCAATGGCTCCATACACACGCACACAGACATGCACCTCACTTTTGCTGCTTAAAATGAACAGAAAAGTCAGGCCGAAACAAATCGTTCCCATATGAAAAGTAAAAGTCGTATTGACAAAATTCTTTCACCGTGAGCGACAGCAGCTTCTAGTCTACTGAATTCTCAGTTTTCATGCCTGTGGAGTTTATTATATGGACGTGGTGACAGTGTAAAGACACCATACTCTTCTGATTTTCAAACGAACCTTCTGAGCCATTTTAACATTAGAGTCTATGGAAGAGTTGGAGGGAGGAGGCTGTGCATTGGTGACATTTATGAAAGAACCATAACACCTAGGACAATAGTAAACACATTGGATGAAAGAGGACAGCCATGGCTACGTTTTGAGGGTAAAATCATACCTGTAGAGCAAACGCTGCGGACACAGCAGCAGTTTTAAAAAAGATTTTAAGATTAATTTTTTTGCTCCTCTCACTCTAGCAGTTGAGCTGCCTCACTCTAGCCCCAACATTCCGTCCCATACACACCCATTATAAACTCTGAAACGGGTGAAAAAACATCATGAAACTTAAACTGGAACTGAAGAAAAAGTATAATAGATATTGAAAAGATAAATACAAGTTGAATAGTTGAATGTCTTGTCTTCGTTTTAAAGTTTGAATGGTGGCTCTATGTCAACGTATGTGGAAGTAGTAAGAGTTTAAAAATGAGTAAGTTGAATGAGAATTTGAAGGGTCTCCCCATTGAAATACATGGGAAATTTTTGTTGAATAAAGTTGAATAAAATTAAAAATATAAATGTTAAAAATGAGAAAAATAGAAGCAGTGTTGTCCAAAAGAATAGGAATCTAACGGTGTTTGAATGGTTTTTCTAAGTTGAACGGTTTTGAAGGAGTAGGCTTTCAAAAAACGTACGGAATAGATAATAATAAAATAGAATAATAATAAAGATTCGAATAACAATACTGTGAATGCTTTTCAAGCATTCACACTAATAATAATAAAGATTAGAATAACAATACTGTGAATGCTTTTCAAGCATTCACACTAACTAGAAAGTGCATTTTCTGAAGAAACTGCAGTGTGAATGCTTGAATCTGAATGTATGCATTGAAATGAAATAATTACTGAATTTAAGTTAAAAATTTTGAATGAGATAAAAAAAAAACCCCGAATTTAACCTGAAAACAAAAGTGCTGAACTGCTAAAAGCTGAAGGTTACACAGAAGAAGAAGATGGAAAAAAGCTGAAAATGTTTTAATTGTAAATTAGAAAAACCTAAGAAATGAGAAAAGAACATTTAGAGTCAGAAAACATCTGAAAGAATATTAAAAGGTCATATTCTTTGAATCACTGAATGACTAAAATGTGATCCCTCCACTTGGACCCACACAGTTTAAAAAGTTTACATCTCTGAGCTTTGAAAGACAAGATGTTGGAAAAAGAACAACGATGGCGACGTTTTGAGGGTAAAATGATGGCTTTAACACTGTGGACACAGCAGCAGTTGAAAGAGAAGTGCTTAAGATGAATCTTGGCAGAGTGGCAGGCAGAGCTCGTTAAGCAGGCAGGTGTGAGCCTGGTTGCTATAGTGACCGCACCCAATGGCTCCATACACACGGACACAGACATGCACCTCACTTTTGCTGCTTAAAATGAACAGAAAAGTCAGGCCGAAACAAATCGTTCCCAAATGAAAAGTAAAAGTCGTATTGATGAAATTCTTTCACCGTGAGCGACAGCAGCTTCTAGTCTACCTAATTCTCAGTTTTCATGCCTGTGGAGTTTATTATATGGACGTGGTGACAGTGTAAAAACACCATGCTCTTCTGATTTTCAAACCAACCTTCTGAGCCATTTTAACATTAGAGTCTATGGAAGAGTTGGAGGGAGGAGGCTGTGCATTGGTGACATTTACGAAAGAACCATAACACCTAGGACAATAGTAAACACATTGGATGAAAGAGGACAGCGATGGCTACGTTTTGAGGGTAAAATCATACCTGTAGAGCAAACGCTGCGGACACAGCAGCAGTTTTAAAAAAGATTTTAAGATTAATTTTTTTGCTTCTCTCACTCTAGCAGTTGAGCTGCCTCACTCTAGCCCCAACATTCCGTCCCATACACACCCATTATAAACTCTGAAACGGGTGAAAAAACATCATGAAACTTAAACTGGAACTGAAGAAAAAGTATAATAGATATTGAAAAGATAAATACAAGTTGAATAGTTGAATGTCTTGTCTTCGTTTTAAAGTTTGAATGGTGGCTCTATGTCAATGTATGTGGAAGTAGTAAGAGTTTAAAAATGAGTAAGTTGAATGAGGATTTGAAGGGTCTCCCCATTGAAATACATTATAAATTTTTGTTGAATAAAGTTGAATAAAATTAAAAATATAAATGTTAAAAATATGAAAAATAGAAGCAGTGTTGTCCAAAAGAATAGGAATCTAACGGTGTTTGAATGGTTTTTCTAAGTTGAACGGTTTTGAAGGAGTAGGATTACAAAAAACGTACGGAATAGATAAAATATAATAATAACTAGAAAGTGCATTTTCTGAAGAAACTGCAGTGTGAATGCTTGAATCTGAATGTATGCACTGAAATGAATTAATTGCTGAATTTTGAGTTAAAAATCTTGAATGAGATAAAAAAAAAAACCCGAATTTAACCTGAAAACAAAAGTGCTGAACTGCTAAAAGCTGAAGGTTACACAGAAGAAGAAGTTGGAAAAAAAGCTGAAAATGTTTTAATTGTAAATTAGAAAAACCTAAGAAATGAGAAAAGAACATTTAGAGTCAGAAAACATCTGAAAGAATATTAAAAGGTCATATTCTTTGAATCACTGAATGACTAAAATGTGATCCCTCCACTTGGACCCACACAGTTTAAAAAGTTTACATCTCTGAGCTTTGAAAGACAAAATGTTGGAAAGAGAACAACGATGGCGACGTTTTGAGGGTAAAATGATGGCTTTAACACTGTGGACACAGCAGCAGTTGAAAGAGAAGTGTTTAAGATGAATTTTGGCAGAGTGGCAGAGAGAGCTCGTTAAGCAGGCAGGTGTGAGCCTGGTTGCTATAGTGACCGCACCCAATGGCTCCATACACACGTACACAGACATGCACCTCACTTTTGCTGCTTAAAATGAACAGAAAAGTCAGGCCGAAACAAATCGTTCCCAAATGAAAAGTAAAAGTCGTACTGACAAAATTCTTTCACCGTGAGCGACAGCCATGTCTAGTCTACCAAATTCTCAGTTTTCATGCCTGTGGAGTTTATTATATGGACTTGGTGACAGTGGAAAGACACCATGCTCTTCTGATTTTCAAACGAACCTTCTGAGCCATTTTAACATTAGAGTCTATGGAAGAGTTGGAGGGAGGAGGCTGTGCATTGGTGACATTTATGAAAGAACCATAACACCTAGTACAATAGTAAACACATTGGATGAAAGAGGACAGCCATGGCTACGTTTTGAGGGTAAAATCATACCTGTAGAGCAAACGCTGCGGACACAGCAGCAGTTTTAAAAAAGATTTTAAGATTATTTTTTTTGCTCCTCTCACTCTAGCAGTTGAGCTGCCTCACTCTAGCCCCAACATTCCGTCCCATACACACCCATTATAAACTCTGAAACGGGTGAAAAAACATCATGAAACTTAAACTGGAACTGAAGAAAAAGTATAATAGATATTGAAAAGATAAATGCAAGTTGAATAGTTGAATGTCTTGTCTTCGTTTTAAAGTTTGAATGGTGGCTCTATGTCAATGTATGTGGAAGTAGTAAGAGTTTAAAAATGAGTAAGTTGAATGAGGATTTGAAGGGTCTCCCCATTGAAATACATTATAAATTTTTGTTGAATAAAGTTGAATAAAATTAAAAATATAAATGTTAAAAATATGAAAAATGGAAGCAGTGTTGTCCAAAAGAATAGGAATCTAACGGTGTTGGAATGGTTTTTCTAAGTTGAACGGTTTTGAAGGAGTAGGATTACAAAAAACGTACGGAATACAGAATAAAATATA
The DNA here is from genome assembly GCF_965226115.1 of Aulonocara stuartgranti. Classification (NCBI taxonomy): domain Eukaryota; kingdom Metazoa; phylum Chordata; class Actinopteri; order Cichliformes; family Cichlidae; genus Aulonocara; species Aulonocara stuartgranti. The sequence continues at coordinate 1,341,264 of NC_138941.1, read as the reverse complement.
ATAATAATAATAACTAGAAAGTGCATTTTCTGAAGAAACTGCAGTGTGAATGCTTGAATCTGAATGTATGCACTGAAATGAATTAATTGCTGAATTTTGAGTTAAAAATATTGAATGAGATAAAAAAAAAAACCAAAAAAAAAAACCGAATTTAACCTGAAAACAAAGGTGCTGAACTGCTAAAAGCTGAAGGTTACACAGAAGAAGAAGTTGGAAAAAAACTGAAAATGTTTTAAATGTAAATTAGAAAACCCTAAGAAATGAGAAAAGAACATTTAGAGTCAGAAAACATCTGAATGAATATTAAAAGGTCATATTCTTTGAATCACTGAATGACTAAAATGTGATCCCTCCACTTTGATCCACACAGTTTAAAAAGTTTAAATGCCTGAGCTTTGAAAGATACGGTGTTGGAAAGAGAACAATAATGGCGACAATTTGAGGGTAAAATGATGGCTGTAACACTGTGGACACAGCAGCAGTTGAAAGAGAAGTGCTTAAGATGAATCTTGGCAGAGTGGCAGGCAGAGCTCGTTAAGCAGGCAGGTGTGAGCCTGGTTGCTATAGTGACCGCACCCAATGGCTCCATACACACGTACACAGACATGCGCCTCACTTTTGCTGCTTAAAATGAACAGAAAAGTCAGGCCGAAACAAATCGCTCCCAAATGAAAAGTAAAAGTCGTATTGACAAAATTCTTTCACCGTGAGCGACAGCAATGTCTAGTCTACCTAATTCTCAGTTTTCATGCCTGTGGAGCTTATTATATGGACGTGGTGACAGTGGAAAGACACCATGCTCTTCTGATTTTCAAACGAACCTTCTGAGCCATTTTAACATTAGAGTCTATGGAAGAGTTGGAGGGAGGAGGCTGTGCATTGGTGACATTTATGAAAGAACCATAACACCTAGGACAATAGTAAACACATTGGATGAAAGAGGACAGCCATGGCTACGTTTTGAGGGTAAAATCATACCTGTAGAGCAAACGCTGCGGACACAGCAGCAGTTTTAAAAAAGATTTTAAGATTAATTTTTTTGCTCCTCTCACTCTAGCAGTTGAGCTGCCTCACTCTAGCCCCAACATTCCGTCCCATACACACCCATTATAAACTCTGAAACGGGTGAAAAAACATCATGAAACTTAAACTGGAACTGAAGAAAAAGTATAATAGATATTGAAAAGATAAATACAAGTTGAATAGTTGAATGTCTTGTCTTCGTTTTAAAGTTTGAATGGTGGCTCTATGTCAATGTATGTGGAAGTAGTAAGAGTTTAAAAATGAGTAAGTTGAATGAGGATTTGAAGGGTCTCCCCATTGAAATACATTATAAATTTTTGTTGAATAAAGTTGAATAAAATTAAAAATATAAATGTTAAAAATATGAAAAATAGAAGCAGTGTTGTCCAAAAGAATAGGAATCTAACGGTGTTTGAATGGTTTTTCTAAGTTGAACGGTTTTGAAGGAGTAGGCTTACAAAAAACGTACGGAATACAGAATAAAATATAATAATAATAACTAGAAAGTGCATTTTCTGAAGAAACTGCAGTGTGAATGCTTGAATCTGAATGTATGCACTGAAATGAATTAATTACTGAATTTAAGTTAAAAATCTTGAATGAGATAAAAAAAAAAACCCCGAATTTAACCTGAAAACAAAAGTGCTGAACTGCTAAAAGCTGAAGGTTACACAGAAGAAGAAGTTGGAAAAAAGCTGAAAATGTTTTAATTGTAAATTAGAAAACCCTAAGAAATGAGAAAAGAACATTTAGAGTCAGAAAACATCTGAAAGAATATTAAAAGGTCATATTCTTTGAATCACTGAATGAAGAAAATGTGATCCCTCCACTTGGACCCACACAGTTTAAAAAGTTTACATCTCTGAGCTTTGAAAGACAAGATGTTGGAAAGAGAACAATAATGGCGACAATTTGAGGGTAAAATGATGGCTGTAAAGCAAACACTGTGGACACAGCAGCAGTTGAAAGAGAAGTGCTTAAGATGAATCTTGGTACAGTGGCAGGCAGAGCTCGTTAAGCAGGCAGGTGTGAGCCTGGTTGCTATAGTGACCGCACCCAATGGCTCCATACACACGTACACAGACATGCGCCTCACTTTTGCTGCTTAAAATGAACAGAAAAGTCAGGCCGAAACAAATCGTTCCCAAATGAAAAGTAAAAGTCGTATTGACAAAATTCTTTCACCGTGAGCGACAGCCATGTCTAGTCTACCAAATTCTCAGTTTTCATGCCTGTGGAGTTTATTATATGGACGTGGTGACAGTGTAAAGACACCATGCTCTTCTGATTTTCAAACGAACCTTCTGAGCCATTTTAACATTAGAGTCTATGGAAGAGTTGGAGGGAGGAGGCTGTGCATTGGTGACATTTATGAAAGAACCGTAACACCTAGTACAATAGTAAACACATTGGATGAAAGAGGACAGCCATGGCTACGTTTTGAGGGTAAAATCATACCTGTAGAGCAAACGCTGTGAACACAGCAGCAGTTTTAAAAAAGATTTTAAGATTAATTTTTTTGCTCCTCTCACTCTAGCAGTTGAGCTGCCTCACTCTAGCCCCAACATTCCGTCCCATACACACCCATTATAAACTCTGAAACGGGTGAAAAAACATCATGAAACTTAAACTGGAACTGAAGAAAAAGTATAATAGATATTGAAAAGATAAATACAAGTTGAATAGTTGAATGTCTTGTCTTCGTTTTAAAGTTTGAATGGTGGCTCTATGTCAATGTATGTGGAAGTAGTAAGAGTTTAAAAATGAGTAAGTTGAATGAGAATTTGAAGGGTCTCCCCATTGAAATACATGGGAAATTTTTGTTGAATAAAGTTGAATAAAATTAAAAATATAAATGTTAAAAATGAGAAAATTAGAAGCAGTCATGTCCAAAATAATAGGAATCTAACGATGTTTGAATGGTTTTTCTAAGTTGAACGGTTTTGAAGGAGTAGGCTTTGAAAAAACGTACGGAAAAATAAAATATAATAATAATAATAATAATAATAAAGATTAGAAGAACAATACTGTGAATGCTTTTCAAGCATTCACACTAACTAGAAAGTGCATTTTCTGAAGAAACTGCAGTGTGAATGCTTGAATCTGAATGTATGCACTGAAATGAATTAATTGCTGAATTTTGAGTTAAAAATATTGAATGAGATTAAAAAAAAACAAAAAAAAAAAACGAATTTAACCTGAAAACAAAGGTGCTGAACTGCTAAAAGCTGAAGGTTACACAGAAGAAGGAGTTGGAAAAAAACTGAAAATGTTTTAAATGTAAATTAGAAAACCCTAAGAAATGAGAAAAGAACATTTAGAGTCAGAAAACATCTGAATGAATATTAAAAGGTCATATTCTTTGAATCACTGAATGACTCAAATGTGATCCCTCCACTTTGATCCACACAGTTTAAAAAGTTTAAATGCCTGAGCATTGAAAGATACGGTGTTGGAAAGAGAACAATAATGGCGACAATTTGAGGGTAAAATGATGGCTGTAACACTGTGGACACAGCAGCAGTTGAAAGAGAAGTGCTTAAGATGAATCTTGGTACAGTGGCAGGCAGAGCTCGTTAAGCAGGCAGGTGTGAGCCTGGTTGCTATAGTGACCGCACCCAATGGCTCCATACACACGCACACAGACATGCGCCTCACTTTTGCTGCTTAAAATGAACAGAAAAGTCAGGCCGAAACAAATCGCTCCCAAATGAAAAGTAAAAGTCGTATTGACAAAATTCTTTCACCGTGAGTGACAGCAATGTCTAGTCTACTGAATTCTCAGTTTTCATGCCTGTGGAGTTTATTATATGGACGTGGTGACAGTGGAAAGACACCATGTTCTTCTGATTTTCAAACGAACCTTCTGAGCCATTTTAACATTAGAGTCTATGGAAGAGTTGGAGGGAGGAGGCTGTGCATTGGTGACATTTACGAAAGAACCATAACACCTAGGACAATAGTAAACACATTGGATGAAAGAGGACAGCCATGGCTACGTTTTGAGGGTAAAATCATACCTGTAGAGCAAACGCTGCGGACACAGCAGCAGTTTTAAAAAAGATTTTAAGATTAATTTTTTTGCTCCTCTCACTCTAGCAGTTGAGCTGCCTCACTCTAGCCCCAACATTCCGTCCCATACACACCCATTATAAACTCTGAAACGGCTGAAAAAACATCATGAAACTTAAACTGGAACTGAAGAAAAAGTATAATAGATATTGAAAAGATAAATACAAGTTGAATAGTTGAATGTCTTGTCTTCGTTTTAAAGTTTGAATGGTGGCTCTATGTCAATGTATGTGGAAGTAGTAAGAGTTTAAAAATGAGTAAGTTGAATGAGAATTTGAAGGGTCTCCCCATTGAAATACATGGGAAATTTTTGTTGAATAAAGTTGAATAAAATTAAAAATATAAATGTTAAAAATGAGAAAATTAGAAGCAGTCATGTCCAAAATAATAGGAATCTAACGATGTTTGAATGGTTTTTCTAAGTTGAACGGTTTTGAAGGAGTAGGCTTTCAAAAAACGTACGGAAAAATAAAATATAATAATAATAATAATAAAGATTAGAATAACAATACTGTGAATGCTTTTCAAGCATTCACACTAACTAGAAAGTGCATTTTCTGAAGAAACTGCAGTGTGAATGCTTGAATCTGAATGTATGCACTGAAATGAATTAATTGCTGAATTTTGAGTTAAAAATATTGAATGAGATTAAAAAAAAAAAAAAAAAAAAAACGAATTTAACCTGAAAACAAAGGTGCTGAACTGCTAAAAGCTGAAGGTTACACAGAAGAAGGAGTTGGAAAAAAACTGTAAATTAGAAAACCCTAAGAAATGAGAAAAGAACATTTAGAGTCAGAAAACATCTGAATGAATATTAAAAGGTCATATTCTTTGAATCACTGAATGACTCAAATGTGATCCCTCCACTTTGATCCACACAGTTTAAAAAGTTTAAATGCCTGAGCTTTGAAAGATACGGTGTTGGAAAGAGAACAATAATGGCGACAATTTGAGGGTAAAATGATGGCTGTAACACTGTGGACACAGCAGCAGTTGAAAGAGAAGTGCTTAAGATGAATCTTGGTACAGTGGCAGGCAGAGCTCGTTAAGCAGGCAGGTGTGAGCCTGGTTGCTATAGTGACCGCACCCAATGGCTCCATACACACGTACACAGACATGCGCCTCACTTTTGCTGCTTAAAATGAACAGAAAAGTCAGGCCGAAACAAATCGTTCCCAAATGAAAAGTAAACGTCGTATTGACAAAATTCTTTCACCGTGAGCGACAGCAGCTTCTAGTCTACTGAATTCTCAGTTTTCATGCCTGTGGAGTTTATTATATGGACGTGGTGACAGTGGAAAGACACCATGCTCTTCTGATTTTCAAACGAACCTTCTGAGCCATTTTAACATTAGAGTCTATGGAAGAGTTGGAGGGAGGAGGCTGTGCATTGGTGACATTTATGAAAGAACCATAACACCTAGTACAATAGTAAACACATTGGATGAAAGAGGACAGCCATGGCTACGTTTTGAGGGTAAAATCATACCTGTAGAGCAAACGCTGCGGACACAGCAGCAGTTTTAAAAAAGATTTTAAGATTAATTTTTTTGCTCCTCTCACTCTAGCAGTTGAGCTGTCTCACTCTAGCCCCAACATTCCGTCCCATACACACCCATTATAAACTCTGAAACGGGTGAAAAAACATCATGAAACTTAAACTGGAACTGAAGAAAAAGTATAATAGATATTGAAAAGATAAATACAAGTTGAATAGTTGAATGTCTTGTCTTCGTTTTAAAGTTTGAATGGTGGCTCTATGTCAATGTATGTGGAAGTAGTAAGAGTTTAAAAATGAGTAAGTTGAATGAGAATTTGAAGGGTCTCCCCATTGAAATACATGGGAAATTTTTGTTGAATAAAGTTGAATAAAATTAAAAATATAAATGTTAAAAATGAGAAAAGTAGAAGCAGTCATGTCCAAAAGAATAGGAATCTAACGATGTTTGAATGGTTTTTCTAAGTTGAACGGTTTTGAAGGAGTTAGATGCCAAAAAACGTACGGAATATATAATAATAAAGATTCGAAGAACAATACTGTGAATGCTTTTCAAGCATTCACACTAATAAAGATTAGAAGAACAATACTGTGAATGCTTTTCAAGCATTCACACTAATAATAAAGATTACAACAACAATACTGTGAATGCTTTTCAAGCATTCACACTAATAATAACTAGAAAGTGCATTTTCTGAAGAAACTGCAGTGTGAATGCTTGAATCTGAATGTATGCACTGAAATGAATTAATTGCTGAATTTTGAGTTAAAACTTTTTTAATGACATAAAAAAACAAAACAAATTTAACCTGAAAACAAAGGTGCTGAACTGCTAAAAGCTGAAGGTTACACAGAAGAAGGAGTTGGAAAAAAACTGAAAATGTTTTAAATGTAAATTAGAAAACCCTAAGAAATGAGAAAAGAACATTTAGAGTCAGAAAACATCTGAATGAATATTAAAAGGTCATATTCTTTGAATCACTGAATGACTCAAATGTGATCCCTCCACTTTGATCCACACAGTTTAAAAAGTTTAAATGCCTGAGCTTTGAAAGATACGGTGTTGGAAAAAGAACAATAATGGCGACAATTTGAGGGTAAAATGATGGCTGTGACACTGTGGACACAGCAGCAGTTGAAAGAGAAGTGCTTAAGATGAATCTTGGTACAGTGGCAGGCAGAGCTCGTTAAGCAGGCAGGTGTGAGCCTGGTTGCTATAGTGACCGCACCCAATGGCTCCATACACACGTACACAGACATGCGCCTCACTTTTGCTGCTTAAAATGAACAGAAAAGTCAGGCCGAAACAAATCGTTCCCAAATGAAAAGTAAAAGTCGTATTGACAAAATTCTTTCACCGTGAGCGACAGCAATGTCTAGTCTACCTAATTCTCAGTTTTCATGCCTGTGGAGCTTATTATATGGACGTGGTGACAGTGTAAAGACACCATGCTCTTCTGATTTTCAAACGAACCTTCTGAGCCATTTTAACATTAGAGTCTATGGAAGAGTTGGAGGGAGGAGGCTGTGCATTGGTGACATTTACGAAAGAACCATAACACCTAGGACAATAGTAAACACATTGGATGAAAGAGGACAGCGATGGCTACGTTTTGAGGGTAAAATCATACCTGTAGAGCAAACGCTGCGGACACAGCAGCAGTTTTAAAAAAGATTTTAAGATTAATTTTTTTGCTCCTCTCACTCTAGCAGTTGAGCTGCCTCACTCTAGCCCCAACATTCCGTCCCATACACACCCATTATAAACTTTGAAACGGGTGAAAAAACATCATGAAACTTAAACTGGAACTGAAGAAAAAGTATAATAGATATTGAAAAGATAAATACAAGTTGAATAGTTGAATGTCTTGTCTTCGTTTTAAAGTTTGAATGGTGGCTCTATGTCAATGTATGTGGAAGTAGTAAGAGTTTAAAAATGAGTAAGTTGAATGAGGATTTGAAGGGTCTCCCCATTGAAATACATTATAAATTTTTGTTGAATAAAGTTGAATAAAATTAAAAATATAAATGTTAAAAATATGAAAAATAGAAGCAGTGTTGTCCAAAAGAATAGGAATCTAACGGTGTTTGAATGGTTTTTCTAAGTTGAACGGTTTTGAAGGAGTGAGATGCCAAAAAACGTACGGAATATATAATAATAACTAGAAAGTGCATTTTCTGAAGAAACTGCAGTGTGAATGCTTGAATCTGAATGTATGCACTGAAATGAATTAATTGCTGAATTTTGAGTTAAAAATATTGAATGAGATTAAAAAAAAAAAAAAAAAAAAACCCGAATTTAACCTGAAAACAAAGGTGCTGAACTGCTAAAAGCTGAAGGTTACACAGAAGAAGGAGTTGGAAAAAAACTGAAAATGTTTTAAATGTAAATTAGAAAACCCTAAGAAATGAGAAAAGAACATTTAGAGTCAGAAAACATCTGAATGAATATTAAAAGGTCATATTCTTTGAATCACTGAATGACTCAAATGTGATCCCTCCACTTTGATCCACACAGTTTAAAAAGTTTAAATGCCTGAGCTTTGAAAGATACGGTGTTGGAAAGAGAACAATAATGGCGACAATTTGAGGGTAAAATGATGGCTGTAACACTGTGGACACAGCAGCAGTTGAAAGAGAAGTGCTTAAGATGAATCTTGGTACAGTGGCAGGCAGAGCTCGTTAAGCAGGCAGGTGTGAGCCTGGTTGCTATAGTGACCGCACCCAATGGCTCCATACACACGTACACAGACATGCGCCTCACTTTTGCTGCTTAAAATGAACAGAAAAGTCAGGCCGAAACAAATCGTTCCCAAATGAAAAGTAAAAGTCGTATTGACAAAATTCTTTCACTGTGAGCGACAGCAATGTCTAGTCTACCAAATTCTCAGTTTTCATGTCTGTGGAGTTTATTATATGGACGTGGTGACAGTGGAAAGACACCATGCTCTTCTGATTTTCAAACGAACCTTCTGAGCCATTTTAACATTAGAGTCTATGGAAGAGTTGGAGGGAGGAGGCTGTGCATTGGTGACATTTACGAAAGAACCATAACACCTAGGACAATAGTAAACACATTGGATGAAAGAGGACAGCGATGGCTACGTTTTGAGGGTAAAATCATACCTGTAGAGCAAACGCTGCGGACACAGCAGCAGTTTTAAAAAAGATTTTAAGATTAATTTTTTTGCTCCTCTCACTCTAGCAGTTGAGCTGCCTCACTCTAGCCCCAACATTCCGTCCCATACACACCCATTATAAACTCTGAAACGGCTGAAAAAACATCATGAAACTTAAACTGGAACTGAAGAAAAAGTATAATAGATATTGAAAAGATAAATACAAGTTGAATAGTTGAATGTCTTGTCTTCGTTTTAAAGTTTGAATGGTGGCTCTATGTCAATGTATGTGGAAGTAGTAAGAGTTTAAAAATGAGTAAGTTGAATGAGAATTTGAAGGGTCTCCCCATTGAAATACATGGGAAATTTTTGTTGAATAAAGTTGAATAAAATTAAAAATATAAATGTTAGAAATGAGAAAAATAGAAGCAGTCATGTCCAAAATAATAGGAATCTAACGGTGTTTGAATGGTTTTTCTAAGTTGAACGGTTTTGAAGGAGTTAGATGCCAAAAAACGTACGGAAGATGATATAATAATAAAGATTAGAAGAACAATACTGTGAATGCTTTTCAAGCATTCACACTAATAACTAGAAAGTGCATTTTCTGAAGAAACTGCAGTGTGAATGCTTGAATCTGAATGTATGGACTGAAATGAATTAATTGCTGAATTTTGAGTTAAAAATTTTGAATGAGATAAAAAAAAAAACAACAACCTGAATTTAACCTGAAAACAACAGTGCTGAACTGCTAAAAGCTGAAGGTTACACAGAAGAAGAAGTTGGAAAAAAGCTGAAAATGTTTTAATTGTAAATTAGAAAAACCTAAGAAATGAGAAAAGAACATTTAGAGTCAGAAAACATCTGAAAGAATATTAAAAGGTCATATTCTTTGAATCACTGAATGACTAAAATGTGATCCCTCCACTTTGATCCACACAGTTTAAAAAGTTTAAATGTCTGAGCTTTGAAAGACAAGATGTTGGAAAGAGAACAACGATGGCGACGTTTTGAGGGTAAAATGATGGCTTTAACACTGTGGACACAGCAGCAGTTGAAAGAGAAGTGTTTAAGATGAATCTTGGCAGAGTGGCAGGCAGAGCTCGTTAAGCAGGCAGGTGTGAGCCTGGTTGCTATAGTGACCGCACCCAATGGCTCCATACACACGCACACAGACATGCACCTCACTTTTGCTGCTTAAAATGAACAGAAAAGTCAGGCCGAAACAAATCGTTCCCAAATGAAAAGTACATGTTGTACTGACAAAATTCTTTCACCGTGAGCGACAGCCATGTCTAGTCTACCTAATTCTCAGTTTTCATGCCTGTGGAGCTTATTATATGGACGTGGTGACAGTGGAAAGACACCATGCTCTTCTGATTTTCAAACGAACCTTCTGAGCCATTTTAACATTAGAGTCTATGGAAGAGTTGGAGGGAGGAGGCTGTGCATTGGTGACATTTATGAAAGAACCATAACACCTAGTACAATAGTAAACACATTGGATGAAAGAGGACAGCCATGGCTACGTTTTGAGGGTAAAATCATACCTGTAGAGCAAACGCTGCGGACACAGCAGCAGTTTTAAAAAAGATTTTAAGATTAATTTTTTTGCTCCTCTCACTCTAGCAGTTGAGCTGCCTCACTCTAGCCCCAACATTCCGTCCCATACACACCCATTATAAACTCTGAAACGGGTGAAAAAACATCATGAAACTTAAACTGGAACTGAAGAAAAAGTATAATAGATATTGAAAAGATAAATACAAGTTGAATAGTTGAATGTCTTGTCTTCGTTTTAAAGTTTGAATGGTGGCTCTATGTCAATGTATGTGGAAGTAGTAAGAGTTTAAAAATGAGTAAGTTGAATGAGGATTTGAAGGGTCTCCCCATTGAAATACATTATAAATTTTTGTTGAATAAAGTTGAATAAAATTAAAAATATAAATGTTAAAAATATGAAAAATAGAAGCAGTGTTGTCCAAAAGAATAGGAATCTAACGGTGTTTGAATGGTTTTTCTAAGTTGAACGGTTTTGAAGGAGTAGGATTACAAAAAACGTACGGAATACAGAATAAAATATAATAACTAGAAAGTGCATTTTCTGAAGAAACTGCAGTGTGAATGCTTGAATCTGAATGTATGGACTGAAATGAATTAATTGCTGAATTTTGAGTTAAAAATTTTGAATGAGATAAAAAAAAAAACAACAACCTGAATTTAACCTGAAAACAACAGTGCTGAACTGCTAAAAGCTGAAGGTTACACAGAAGAAGAAGTTGGAAAAAAGCTGAAAATGTTTTAATTGTAAATTAGAAAAACCTAAGAAATGAGAAAAGAACATTTAGAGTCAGAAAACATCTGAAAGAATATTAAAAGGTCATATTCTTTGAATCACTGAATGACTAAAATGTGATCCCTCCACTTTGATCCACACAGTTTAAAAAGTTTAAATGTCTGAGCTTTGAAAGACAAGATGTTGGAAAGAGAACAACGATGGCGACGTTTTGAGGGTAAAATGATGGCTTTAACACTGTGGACACAGCAGCAGTTGAAAGAGAAGTGTTTAAGATGAATCTTGGCAGAGTGGCAGGCAGAGCTCGTTAAGCAGGCAGGTGTGAGCCTGGTTGCTATAGTGACCGCACCCAATGGCTCCATACACACGCACACAGACATGCACCTCACTTTTGCTGCTTAAAATGAACAGAAAAGTCAGGCCGAAACAAATCGTTCCCAAATGAAAAGTACATGTTGTACTGACAAAATTCTTTCACCGTGAGCGACAGCCATGTCTAGTCTACCTAATTCTCAGTTTTCATGCCTGTGGAGCTTATTATATGGACGTGGTGACAGTGGAAAGACACCATGCTCTTCTGATTTTCAAACGAACCTTCTGAGCCATTTTAACATTAGAGTCTATGGAAGAGTTGGAGGGAGGAGGCTGTGCATTGGTGACATTTATGAAAGAACCATAACACCTAGTACAATAGTAAACACATTGGATGAAAGAGGACAGCCATGGCTACGTTTTGAGGGTAAAATCATACCTGTAGAGCAAACGCTGCGGACACAGCAGCAGTTTTAAAAAAGATTTTAAGATTAATTTTTTTGCTCCTCTCACTCTAGCAGTTGAGCTGCCTCACTCTAGCCCCAACATTCCGTCCCATACACACCCATTATAAACTCTGAAACGGGTGAAAAAACATCATGAAACTTAAACTGGAACTGAAGAAAAAGTATAATAGATATTGAAAAGATAAATACAAGTTGAATAGTTGAATGTCTTGTCTTCGTTTTAAAGTTTGAATGGTGGCTCTATGTCAATGTATGTGGAAGTAGTAAGAGTTTAAAAATGAGTAAGTTGAATGAGGATTTGAAGGGTCTCCCCATTGAAATACATTATAAATTTTTGTTGAATAAAGTTGAATAAAATTAAAAATATAAATGTTAAAAATATGAAAAATAGAAGCAGTGTTGTCCAAAAGAATAGGAATCTAACGGTGTTTGAATGGTTTTTCTAAGTTGAACGGTTTTGAAGGAGTAGGATTACAAAAAACGTACGGAATACAGAATAAAATATAATAACTAGAAAGTGCATTTTCTGAAGAAACTGCAGTGTGAATGCTTGAATCTGAATGTATGCACTGAAATGAATTAATTGCTGAATTTTGAGTTAAAAATATTGAATGAGATTAAAAAAAAAACAAAAAAAAAACGAATTTAACCTGAAAACAAAGGTGCTGAACTGCTAAAAGCTGAAGGTTACACAGAAGAAGGAGTTGGAAAAAAACTGAAAATGTTTTAAATGTAAATTAGAAAACCCTAAGAAATGAGAAAAGAACATTTAGAGTCAGAAAACATCTGAATGAATATTAAAAGGTCATATTCTTTGAATCACTGAATGACTCACATGTGATCCCTCCACTTTGATCCACACAGTTTAAAAAGTTTAAATGCCTGAGCTTTGAAAGATACGGTGTTGGAAAGAGAACAATAATGGCGACAATTTGAGGGTAAAATGATGGCTGTAACACTGTGGACACAGCAGCAGTTGAAAGAGAAGTGCTTAAGATGAATCTTGGTACAGTGGCAGGCAGAGCTCGTTAAGCAGGCAGGTGTGAGCCTGGTTGCTATAGTGACCGCACCCAATGGCTCCATACACACGTACACAGACATGCGCCTCACTTTTGCTGCTTAAAATGAACAGAAAAGTCAGGCCGAAACAAATCGCTCCCAAATGAAAAGTAAAAGTCGTATTGACAAAATTCTTTCACCGTGAGCGACAGCAATGTCTAGTCTACCTAATTCTCAGTTTTCATGCCTGTGGAGCTTATTATATGGACGTGGTGACAGTGGAAAGACACCATGCTCTTCTGATTTTCAAACGAACCTTCTGAGCCATTTTAACATTAGAGTCTATGGAAGAGTTGGAGGGAGGAGGCTGTGCATTGGTGACATTTATGAAAGAACCATAACACCTAGTACAATAGTAAACACATTGGATGAAAGAGGACAGCCATGGCTACGTTTTGAGGGTAAAATCATACCTGTAGAGCAAACGCTGTGGACACAGCAGCAGTTTTAAAAAATATTTTAAGATTAATTTTTTTGCTCCTCTCACTCTAGCAGTTGAGCTGCCTCACTCTAGCCCCAACATTCCGTCCCATACACACCCATTATAAACTCTGAAACGGGTGAAAAAACATCATGAAACTTAAACTGGAACTGAAGAAAAAGTATAATAGATATTGAAAAGATAAATACAAGTTGAATAGTTGAATGTCTTGTCTTCGTTTTAAAGTTTGAATGGTGGCTCTATGTCAATGTATGTGGAAGTAGTAAGAGTTTAAAAATGAGTAAGTTGAATGAGGATTTGAAGGGTCTCCCCATTGAAATACATTATAAATTTTTGTTGAATAAAGTTGAATAAAATTAGAAATATAAATGTTAAAAATATGAAAAATAGAAGCAGTGTTGTCCAAAAGAATAGGAATCTAACGGTGTTTGAATGGTTTTTCTAAGTTGAACGGTTTTGAAGTTATAGGATTACAAAAAACGTACGGAATACAGAATAAAATATAATAATAACTAGAAAGTGCATTTTCTGAAGAAACTGCAGTGTGAATGCTTGAATCTGAATGTATGCATTGAAATGAAATAATTACTGAATTTAAGTTAAAAATTTTGAATGAGATTTTAAAAAAAAACCCGAATTTAACCTGAAAACAAAAGTGCTGAACTGCTAAAAGCTGAAGGTTACACAGAAGAAGAAGTTGGAAAAAAGCTGAAAATGTTTTAATTGCAAATTAGAAAAACCTAAGAAATGAGAAAAGAACATTTAGAGTCAGAAAACATCTGAAAGAATATTAAAAGGTCATATTCTTTGAATCACTGAATGACTAAAATGTGATCCCTCCACTTGGATCCACACAGTTTAAAAAGTTTAAATGTCTGAGCTTTGAAAGACAAGATGTTGGAAAGAGAACAACGATGGCGACGTTTTGAGGGTAAAATGATGGCTTTAACACTGTGGACACAGCAGCAGTTGAAAGAGAAGTGTTTAAGATGAATCTTGGCAGAGTGGCAGAGAGAGCTCGTTAAGCAGGCAGGTGTGAGCCTGGTTGCTATAGTGACCGCACCCAATGGCTCCATACACACGTACACAGACATGCACCTCACTTTTGCTGCTTAAAATGAACAGAAAAGTCAGGCCGAAACAAATCGTTCCCAAATGAAAAGTAAAAGTCGTATTGACAAAATTCTTTCACCGTGAGCGACAGCCATGTCTAGTCTACCTAATTCTCAGTTTTCATGCCTGTGGAGCTTATTATATGGACGTGGTGACAGTGTAAAGACACCATGCTCTTCTGATTTTCAAACGAACCTTCTGAGCCATTTTAACATTAGAGTCTATGGAAGAGTTGGAGGGAGGAGGCTGTGCATTGGTGACATTTATGAAAGAACCATAACACCTAGGACAATAGTAAACACATTGGATGAAAGAGGACAGCCATGGCTACGTTTTGAGGGTAAAATCATACCTGTAGAGCAAACGCTGCGGACACAGCAGCAGTTTTAAAAAAGATTTTAAGATTAATTTTTTTGCTCCTCTCACTCTAGCAGTTGAGCTGCCTCACTCTAGCCCCAACATTCCGTCCCATACACACCCATTATAAACTTTGAAACGGGTGAAAAAACATCATGAAACTTAAACTGGAACTGAAGAAAAAGTATAATAGATATTGAAAAGATAAATACAAGTTGAATAGTTGAATGTCTTGTCTTCGTTTTAAAGTTTGAATGGTGGCTCTATGTCAATGTATGTGGAAGTAGTAAGAGTTTAAAAATGAGTAAGTTGAATGAGAATTTGAAGGGTCTCCCCATTGAAATACATGGGAAATTTTTGTTGAATAAAGTTGAATAAAATTAAAAATATAAATGTTAAAAATGAGAAAAATAGAAGCAATGTTGTCCAAAAGAATAGGAATCTAACGGTGTTTGAATGGTTTTTCTAAGTTGAACGGTTTTGAAGGAGTAGGCTTTCAAAAAACGTACGGAAAAATAAAATATAATAATAATAAAGACTAGAAAGTGCATTTTCTGAAGAAACTGCAGTGTGAATGCTTGAATCTGAATGTATGCATTGAAATGAAATAATTACTGAATTTAAGTTAAAAATTTTGAATGAGATTTAAAAAAAAACCCCGAATTTAACCTGAAAACAAAAGTGCTGAACTGCTAAAAGCTGAAGGTTACACAGAAGAAGAAGTTGGAAAAAAGCTGAAAATGTTTTAATTGTAAATTAGAAAAACCTAAGAAATGAGAAAAGAACATTTAGAGTCAGAAAACATCTGAAAGAATATTAAAAGGTCATATTCTTTGAATCACTGAATGACTAAAATGTGATCCCTCCACTTGGACCCACACAGTTTAAAAAGTTTACATCTCTGAGCTTTGAAAGACAAGATGTTGGAAAAAGAACAACGATGGCGACGTTTTGAGGGTAAAATGATGGCTTTAACACTGTGGACACAGCAGCAGTTGAAAGAGAAGTGCTTAAGATGAATCTTGGTACAGTGGCAGGCAGAGCTCGTTAAGCAGGCAGGTGTGAGCCTGGTTGCTATAGTGACCGCACCCAATGGCTCCATACACACGTACACAGACATGCGCCTCACTTTTGCTGCTTAAAATGAACAGAAAAGTCAGGCCGAAACAAATCGTTCCCAAATGAAAAGTAAAAGTCGTATTGACAAAATTCTTTCACTGTGAGCGACAGCAATGTCTAGTCTACCAAATTCTCAGTTTTCATGTCTGTGGAGTTTATTATATGGACGTGGTGACAGTGGAAAGACACCATGCTCTTCTGATTTTCAAACGAACCTTCTGAGCCATTTTAACATTAGAGTCTATGGAAGAGTTGGAGGGAGGAGGCTGTGCATTGGTGACATTTATGAAAGAACCATAACACCTAGTACAATAGTAAACACATTGGATGAAAGAGGACAGCCATGGCTACGTTTTGAGGGTAAAATCATACCTGTAGAGCAAACGCTGCGGACACAGCAGCAGTTTTAAAAAAGATTTTAAGATTATTTTTTTTGCTCCTCTCACTCTAGCAGTTGAGCTGCCTCACTCTAGCCCCAACATTCCGTCCCATACACACCCATTATAAACTCTGAAACGGGTGAAAAAACATCATGAAACTTAAACTGGAACTGAAGAAAAAGTATAATAGATATTGAAAAGATAAATACAAGTTGAATAGTTGAATGTCTTGTCTTCGTTTTAAAGTTTGAATGGTGGCTCTATGTGAACGTATGTTGAAGTAGTAAGAGTTTAAAAATGAGTAAGTTGAATGAGAATTTGAAGGGTCTCCCCATTGAAATACATGGGAAATTTTTGTTGAATAAAGTTGAATAAAATTAAAAATATAAATGTTAAAAATGAGAAAAATACAAGCAATCATGTCCAAAAGAATAGGAATCTAACGATGTTTGAATGGTTTTTCTAAGTTGAACGGTTTTGAAGGAGTAGGCTTTCAAAAAACGTACGGAATAGATAAAATATAATAACTAGAAAGTGCATTTTCTGAAGAAACTGCAGTGTGAATGCTTGAATCTGAATGTATGCACTGAAATGAATTAATTGCTGAATTTTGAGTTAAAAATATTGAATGAGATTAAAAAAAAAACAAAAAAAAAAACGAATTTAACCTGAAAACAAAGGTGCTGAACTGCTAAAAGCTGAAGGTTACACAGAAGAAGGAGTTGGAAAAAAACTGAAAATGTTTTAAATGTAAATTAGAAAACCCTAAGAAATGAGAAAAGAACATTTAGAGTCAGAAAACATCTGAATGAATATTAAAAGGTCATATTCTTTGAATCACTGAATGACTCAAATGTGATCCCTCCACTTTGATCCACACAGTTTAAAAAGTTTAAATGCCTGAGCTTTGAAAGATACGGTGTTGGAAAGAGAACAATAATGGCGACAATTTGAGGGTAAAATGATGGCTGTAACACTGTGGACACAGCAGCAGTTGAAAGAGAAGTGCTTAAGATGAATCTTGGTACAGTGGCAGGCAGAGCTCGTTAAGCAGGCAGGTGTGAGCCTGGTTGCTATAGTGACCGCACCCAATGGCTCCATACACACGTACACAGACATGCGCCTCACTTTTGCTGCTTAAAATGAACAGAAAAGTCAGGCCGAAACAAATCGTTCCCAAATGAAAAGTAAAAGTCGTATTGACAAAATTCTTTCACCGTGAGCGACAGCAGCTTCTAGTCTACTGAATTCTCAGTTTTCATGCCTGTGGAGTTTATTATATGGACGTGGTGACAGTGGAAAGACACCATGCTCTTCTGATTTTCAAACGAACCTTCTGAGCCATTTTAACATTAGAGTCTATGGAAGAGTTGGAGGGAGGAGGCTGTGCATTGGTGACATTTATGAAAGAACCATAACACCTAGTACAATAGTAAACACATTGGATGAAAGAGGACAGCCATGGCTACGTTTTGAGGGTAAAATCATACCTGTAGAGCAAACGCTGCGGACACAGCAGCAGTTTTAAAAAATATTTTAAGATTAATTTCTTTGCTCCTCTCACTCTAGCAGTTGAGCTGCCTCACTCTAGCCCCAACATTCCGTCCCATACACACCCATTATAAACTCTGAAACGGGTGAAAAAACATCATGAAACTTAAACTGGAACTGAAGAAAAAGTATAATAGATATTGAAAAGATAAATACAAGTTGAATAGTTGAATGTCTTGTCTTCGTTTTAAAGTTTGAATGGTGGCTCTATGTGAACGTATGTTGAAGTAGTAAGAGTTTAAAAATGAGTAAGTTGAATGAGAATTTGAAGGGTCTCCCCATTGAAATACATGGGAAATTTTTGTTGAATAAAGTTGAATAAAATTAAAAATATAAATGTTAAAAATGAGAAAAAGTAGAAGCAATGTTGTCCAAAATAATAGGAATCTAACGATGTTTGAATGGTTTTTCTAAGTTGAACGGTTTTGAAGGAGTAGGCTTTCAAAAAACGTACGGAAAAATAAAATATAATAATAATAACTAGAAAGTGCATTTTCTGAAGAAACTGCAGTGTGAATGCTTGAATCTGAATGTATGCACTGAAATGAATTAATTGCTGAATTTTGAGTTAAAAATATTGAATGAGATTAAAAAAAACAAAAACGAATTTAACCTGAAAACAAAGGTGCTGAACTGCTAAAAGCTGAAGGTTACACAGAAGAAGGAGTTGGAAAAAAACTGAAAATGTTTTAAATGTAAATTAGAAAACCCTAAGAAATGAGAAAAGAACATTTAGAGTCAGAAAACATCTGAATGAATATTAAAAGGTCATATTCTTTGAATCACTGAATGACTCAAATGTGATCCCTCCACTTTGATCCACACAGTTTAAAAAGTTTAAATGCCTGAGCTTTGAAAGATACGGTGTTGGAAAGAGAACAATAATGGCGACAATTTGAGGGTAAAATGATGGCTGTAACACTGTGGACACAGCAGCAGTTGAAAGAGAAGTGCTTAAGATGAATCTTGGTACAGTGGCAGGCAGAGCTCGTTAAGCAGGCAGGTGTGAGCCTGGTTGCTATAGTGACCGCACCCAATGGCTCCATACACACGTACACAGACATGCGCCTCACTTTTGCTGCTTAAAATGAACAGAAAAGTCAGGCCGAAACAAATCGTTCCCAAATGAAAAGTAAAAGTCGTATTGACAAAATTCTTTCACCGTGAGCGACAGCCATGTCTAGTCTACTGAATTCTCAGTTTTCATGCCTGTGGAGTTTATTATATGGACGTGGTGACAGTGTAAAGACACCATGCTCTTCTGATTTTCAAACGAACCTTCTGAGCCAATTTAACATTAGAGTCTATGGAAGAGTTGGAGGGAGGAGGCTGTGCATTGGTGACATTTATGAAAGAACCATAACACCTAGTACAATAGTAAACACATTGGATGAAAGAGGACAGCGATGGCTACGTTTTGAGGGTAAAATCATACCTGTAGAGCAAACGCTGCGGACACAGCAGCAGTTTTAAAAAAGATTTTAAGATTATTTTTTTTGCTCCTCTCACTCTAGCAGTTGAGCTGCCTCACTCTAGCCCCAACATTCCGTCCCATACACACCCATTATAAACTCTGAAACGGGTGAAAAAACATCATGAAACTTAAACTGGAACTGAAGAAAAAGTATAATAGATATTGAAAAGATAAATACAAGTTGAATAGTTGAATGTCTTGTCTTCGTTTTAAAGTTTGAATGGTGGCTCTATGTGAACGTATGTTGAAGTAGTAAGAGTTTAAAAATGAGTAAGTTGAATGAGAATTTGAAGGGTCTCCCCATTGAAATACATGGGAAATTTTTGTTGAATAAAGTTGAATAAAATTAAAAATATAAATGTTAAAAATGAGAAAAATACAAGCAATCATGTCCAAAATAATAGGAATCTAACGATGTTTGAATGGTTTTTCTAAGTTGAACGGTTTTGAAGGAGTAGGCTTTCAAAAAACGTACGGAAAAATAATAAAATATAATAATAATAAAGATTAGAAGAACAATACTGTGAATGCTTTTCAAGCATTCACACTAACTAGAAAGTGCATTTTCTGAAGAAACTGCAGTGTGAATGCTTGAATCTGAATGTATGCACTGAAATGAATTAATTACTGAATTTAAGTTAAAAATCTTGAATGAGATAAAAAAAAAACCCGAATTTAACCTGAAAACAAAAGTGCTGAACTGCTAAAAGCTGAAGGTTACACAGAAGAAGGAGTTGGAAAAAAACTGAAAATGTTTTAAATGTAAATTAGAAAACCCTAAGAAATGAGAAAAGAACATTTAGAGTCAGAAAACATCTGAATGAATATTAAAAGGTCATATTCTTTGAATCACTGAATGACTCAAATGTGATCCCTCCACTTTGATCCACACAGTTTAAAAAGTTTAAATGCCTGAGCTTTGAAAGATACGGTGTTGGAAAGAGAACAATAATGGCGACAATTTGAGGGTAAAATGATGGCTGTAACACTGTGGACACAGCAGCAGTTGAAAGAGAAGTGCTTAAGATGAATCTTGGTACAGTGGCAGGCAGAGCTCGTTAAGCAGGCAGGTGTGAGCCTGGTTGCTATAGTGACCGCACCCAATGGCTCCATACACACGTACACAGACATGCGCCTCACTTTTGCTGCTTAAAATGAACAGAAAAGTCAGGCCGAAACAAATCGTTCCCAAATGAAAAGTAAAAGTCGTATTGACAAAATTCTTTCACCGTGAGCGACAGCAATGTCTAGTCTACCTAATTCTCAGTTTTCATGCCTGTGGAGCTTATTATATGGACGTGGTGACAGTGGAAAGACACCATGCTCTTCTGATTTTCAAACGAACCTTCTGAGCCATTTTAACATTAGAGTCTATGGAAGAGTTGGAGGGAGGAGGCTGTGCATTGGTGACATTTATGAAAGAACCACAACACCTAGTACAATAGTAAACACATTGGATGAAAGAGGACAGCCATGGCTACGTTTTGAGGGTAAAATCATACCTGTAGAGCAAACGCTGCGGACACAGCAGCAGTTTTAAAAAAGATTTTAAGATTAATTTTTTTGCTCCTCTCACTCTAGCAGTTGAGCTGCCTCACTCTAGCCCCAACATTCCGTCCCATACACACCCATTATAAACTCTGAAACGGGTGAAAAAACATCATGAAACTTAAACTGGAACTGAAGAAAAAGTATAATAGATATTGAAAAGATAAATACAAGTTGAATAGTTGAATGTCTTGTCTTCGTTTTAAAGTTTGAATGGTGGCTCTATGTCAATGTATGTGGAAGTAGTAAGAGTTTAAAAATGAGTAAGTTGAATGAGAATTTGAAGGGTCTCCCCATTGAAATACATGGGAAATTTTTGTTGAATAAAGTTGAATAAAATTAAAAATATAAATGTTAAAAATGAGAAAAATAGAAGCAATGTTGTCCAAAATAATAGGAATCTAACGATGTTTGAATGGTTTTTCTAAG
Source organism: Aulonocara stuartgranti (assembly GCF_965226115.1). Classification (NCBI taxonomy): domain Eukaryota; kingdom Metazoa; phylum Chordata; class Actinopteri; order Cichliformes; family Cichlidae; genus Aulonocara; species Aulonocara stuartgranti. The sequence continues at coordinate 1,320,005 of NC_138941.1, read as the reverse complement.
TTGAACGGTTTTGAAGGAGTAGGCTTTCAAAAAACGTACGGAATAGATAAAATATAATAATAAAGATTAGAAGAACAATACTGTGAATGCTTTTCAAGCATTCACACTAACTAGAAAGTGCATTTTCTGAAGAAACTGCAGTGTGAATGCTTGAATCTGAATGTATGCACTGAAATGAATTAATTGCTGAATTTTAAGTTAAAAATGTTGAATGAGATGAAAAATACAGAAATTTGTACCCGGAAAAAAAAAGTGCTGAACTGCTAAAAGCTGAAAACCACACAGAAGAAGTTGGAAAATAGCTGAAAATGTTTTAAATGTAAATGAGAAAAATCTAAGAAATGAGAAAAGTAATTTAGACTAAAAACAAAAAAGAAAACATCTGAAGGAATATTAAAAGGTCATATTCTTTGAATCACTGAATGACTCATATGTTATCCCTCCACTTTGATCCACACAGTTTAAAAAGTTTAAATGTCTGAGCTTTGAAAGACACAGTGTTGGGAAGAGAACAATGATGGCGACGTTTTGAGGGTAAAATGATGGCTGTAACACTCTGGACACAGCAGCAGTTGAAAGAGAAGTGTTTAAGATGAATCTTGGCACAGAGTGAGAGAGAGCTCGTTAAGCAGGCAGGTGTGAGCCTGGTTGCTATAGTGACCGCACCCAATGGCTCCATACACACAACACAGACATGCGCCTCACTTTTGCTGCTTAAAATGAACAGAAAAGTCAGGCCGAGACAAATCGTTCCCATATGAAAAGTACAAGTCGTATTGACGAAATTCTTTCACCGTGAGCGACAGCAGCTTCTAGTCTACTGAATTCTCAGTTTTCATGCCTGTGGAGTTTATTATATGGACGTGGTGACAGTGTAAAGACACCATGCTCTTCTGATTTTCAAACGAACCTTCTGAGCCATTTTAACATTAGAGTCTATGGAAGAGTTGGAGGGAGGAGGCTGTGCATTGGTGACATTTATGAAAGAACCATAACACCTAGTACAATAGTAAACACATTGGATGAAAGAGGACAGCCATGGCTACGTTTTGAGGGTAAAATCATACCTGTAGAGCAAACGCTGTGGACACAGCAGCAGTTTTAAAAAAGATTTTAAGATTAATTTTTTTGCTCCTCTCACTCTAGCAGTTGAGCTGTCTCACTCTAGCCCCAACATTCCGTCCCATACACACCCATTATAAACTCTGAAACGGGTGAAAAAACATCATGAAACTTAAACTGGAACTGAAGAAAAAGTATAATAGATATTGAAAAGATAAATACAAGTTGAATAGTTGAATGTCTTGTCTTCGTTTTAAAGTTTGAATGGTGGCTCTATGTCAATGTATGTGGAAGTAGTAAGAGTTTAAAAATGAGTAAGTTGAATGAGGATTTGAAGGGTCTCCCCATTGAAATACATTATAAATTTTTGTTGAATAAAGTTGAATAAAATTAAAAATATAAATGTTAAAAATATGAAAAATAGAAGCAGTGTTGTCCAAAAGAATAGGAATCTAACGGTGTTTGAATGGTTTTTCTAAGTTGAACGGTTTTGAAGGAGTGAGATGCCAAAAAACGTACGGAATATATAATAATAATAATAATAATAAAGATTAGAATAACAATACTGTGAATGCTTTTCAAGCATTCACACTAATAATAATAAAGATTAGAAGAACAATACTGTGAATGCTTTTCAAGCATTCACACTAATAACTAGAAAGTGCATTTTCTGAAGAAACTGCAGTGTGAATGCTTGAATCTGAATGTATGCACTGAAATGAATTAATTGCTGAATTTTGAGTTAAAAATATTGAATGAGATTAAAAAAAAAAACAAAAAAAAAACGAATTTAACCTGAAAACAAAGGTGCTGAACTGCTAAAAGCTGAAGGTTACACAGAAGAAGGAGTTGGAAAAAAACTGAAAATGTTTTAAATGTAAATTAGAAAACCCTAAGAAATGAGAAAAGAACATTTAGAGTCAGAAAACATCTGAATGAATATTAAAAGGTCATATTCTTTGAATCACTGAATGACTCAAATGTGATCCCTCCACTTTGATCCACACAGTTTAAAAAGTTTAAATGCCTGAGCTTTGAAAGATACGGTGTTGGAAAGAGAACAATAATGGCGACAATTTGAGGGTAAAATGATGGCTGTAACACTGTGGACACAGCAGCAGTTGAAAGAGAAGTGCTTAAGATGAATCTTGGTACAGTGGCAGGCAGAGCTCGTTAAGCAGGCAGGTGTGAGCCTGGTTGCTATAGTGACCGCACCCAATGGCTCCATACACACGTACACAGACATGCGCCTCACTTTTGCTGCTTAAAATGAACAGAAAAGTCAGGCCGAAACAAATCGTTCCCAAATGAAAAGTAAAAGTCGTATTGACAAAATTCTTTCACCGTGAGCGACAGCAGCTTCTAGTCTACTGAATTCTCAGTTTTCATGCCTGTGGAGTTTATTATATGGACGTGGTGACAGTGGAAAGACACCATGCTCTTCTGATTTTCAAACGAACCTTCTGAGCCATTTTAACATTAGAGTCTATGGAAGAGTTGGAGGGAGGAGGCTGTGCATTGGTGACATTTATGAAAGAACCATAACACCTAGTACAATAGTAAACACATTGGATGAAAGAGGACAGCCATGGCTACGTTTTGAGGGTAAAATCATACCTGTAGAGCAAACGCTGCGGACACAGCAGCAGTTTTAAAAAATATTTTAAGATTAATTTCTTTGCTCCTCTCACTCTAGCAGTTGAGCTGCCTCACTCTAGCCCCAACATTCCGTCCCATACACACCCATTATAAACTCTGAAACGGGTGAAAAAACATCATGAAACTTAAACTGGAACTGAAGAAAAAGTATAATAGATATTGAAAAGATAAATACAAGTTGAATAGTTGAATGTCTTGTCTTCGTTTTAAAGTTTGAATGGTGGCTCTATGTGAACGTATGTTGAAGTAGTAAGAGTTTAAAAATGAGTAAGTTGAATGAGAATTTGAAGGGTCTCCCCATTGAAATACATGGGAAATTTTTGTTGAATAAAGTTGAATAAAATTAAAAATATAAATGTTAAAAATGAGAAAAAGTAGAAGCAATGTTGTCCAAAATAATAGGAATCTAACGATGTTTGAATGGTTTTTCTAAGTTGAACGGTTTTGAAGGAGTAGGCTTTCAAAAAACGTACGGAAAAATAAAATATAATAATAATAACTAGAAAGTGCATTTTCTGAAGAAACTGCAGTGTGAATGCTTGAATCTGAATGTATGCACTGAAATGAATTAATTGCTGAATTTTGAGTTAAAAATATTGAATGAGATTAAAAAAAACAAAAACGAATTTAACCTGAAAACAAAGGTGCTGAACTGCTAAAAGCTGAAGGTTACACAGAAGAAGGAGTTGGAAAAAAACTGAAAATGTTTTAAATGTAAATTAGAAAACCCTAAGAAATGAGAAAAGAACATTTAGAGTCAGAAAACATCTGAATGAATATTAAAAGGTCATATTCTTTGAATCACTGAATGACTCAAATGTGATCCCTCCACTTTGATCCACACAGTTTAAAAAGTTTAAATGCCTGAGCTTTGAAAGATACGGTGTTGGAAAGAGAACAATAATGGCGACAATTTGAGGGTAAAATGATGGCTGTAACACTGTGGACACAGCAGCAGTTGAAAGAGAAGTGCTTAAGATGAATCTTGGTACAGTGGCAGGCAGAGCTCGTTAAGCAGGCAGGTGTGAGCCTGGTTGCTATAGTGACCGCACCCAATGGCTCCATACACACGTACACAGACATGCGCCTCACTTTTGCTGCTTAAAATGAACAGAAAAGTCAGGCCGAAACAAATCGTTCCCAAATGAAAAGTAAAAGTCGTATTGACAAAATTCTTTCACCGTGAGCGACAGCCATGTCTAGTCTACTGAATTCTCAGTTTTCATGCCTGTGGAGTTTATTATATGGACGTGGTGACAGTGTAAAGACACCATGCTCTTCTGATTTTCAAACGAACCTTCTGAGCCAATTTAACATTAGAGTCTATGGAAGAGTTGGAGGGAGGAGGCTGTGCATTGGTGACATTTATGAAAGAACCATAACACCTAGTACAATAGTAAACACATTGGATGAAAGAGGACAGCGATGGCTACGTTTTGAGGGTAAAATCATACCTGTAGAGCAAACGCTGCGGACACAGCAGCAGTTTTAAAAAAGATTTTAAGATTATTTTTTTTGCTCCTCTCACTCTAGCAGTTGAGCTGCCTCACTCTAGCCCCAACATTCCGTCCCATACACACCCATTATAAACTCTGAAACGGGTGAAAAAACATCATGAAACTTAAACTGGAACTGAAGAAAAAGTATAATAGATATTGAAAAGATAAATACAAGTTGAATAGTTGAATGTCTTGTCTTCGTTTTAAAGTTTGAATGGTGGCTCTATGTGAACGTATGTTGAAGTAGTAAGAGTTTAAAAATGAGTAAGTTGAATGAGAATTTGAAGGGTCTCCCCATTGAAATACATGGGAAATTTTTGTTGAATAAAGTTGAATAAAATTAAAAATATAAATGTTAAAAATGAGAAAAATACAAGCAATCATGTCCAAAATAATAGGAATCTAACGATGTTTGAATGGTTTTTCTAAGTTGAACGGTTTTGAAGGAGTAGGCTTTCAAAAAACGTACGGAAAAATAATAAAATATAATAATAATAAAGATTAGAAGAACAATACTGTGAATGCTTTTCAAGCATTCACACTAATAAAGATTAGAAGAACAATACTGTGAATGCTTTTCAAGCATTCACACTAATTACATAGACTTGATTAGAAAAACATATGTTAACTTAACAAAAACATATATTTTAAGTAAAATGAAAATAAATAATTAATATACACTGAACAATCCACCTCATTCATTTTTTTGAGTGTACCACATTGGTGAGGAAATTCTGCTGAAAGCTGCAGAGAACAAGAACCTGATGTATAAGGGTTTTTAAAATAAACATCCTCCCAGATTTCCCTCCCTCTGTTGGAAACGCAGAGCCGCATTTGCAAATATGAGAGGAAGACTACGTGGGATGACCGGCGTCAGGTACAGACTGCTATACCCTGCAAAGCTGTTAGTGACCCATGGTGATGTGAGGAAAAGCTTTACCGATCCCAAAGAGACCGTAGACTACGCGGAGAAGCACCTCTCCCACCCACCTTCAAATGTATTAAAAGCAAGGATATATCTATATGTCTAACGCTGACACAGCACTGTGTTTCTTCTTTTCCCTTTATATTCCATGTAAAGGTGAATATGGAGCGTTTATGGAGCTCGTTTATTGACCAGCTGTCAGTTAGAAGGTAAGAGTTACTAGGTTAACAGAGGTTAGCAGTAACAGTACGGGGAAGTATATTGTGTTGTTCTTTTGTTGTTTTTTATTTTATCGTACTTTACTTTGTTATTTTGATTTTACCTGTTGTGAGTGCTTCCCGTAATTCTCCTTTTTCTTGCGCCGCTGCGGCCAGAGTTCACAACATTACATATTTTTGTATCTATAAACAGGAAGCTGACACTCTCCAGACTTTATCAAAGGTGTGAGCGTCACAGCAGAGGCCTTTGTGTCAACGTAGCTGAAGACAAAACACAGAAACACATGAAGGAGATTTTCCTGGCCTGGATTTTATACAAATATTCTGCAGTACATCAAAAATGAAAGAAAACCATTAGTCAACATATGAACATCACCTCTGAAGTTACAGAGCTTTGATTGGAGACACAGCTGAGCGTTTTGCATTTTGCATAATTAATTACATAATTAATTATGTAACCATAATTAAATGGTTACATCATCTTTAAAGTCCCCAGAGATCAGGAAAAGGGCCTGAGGGTGCTGTGTTTGGAGTCTGCTGGTTACAGTGTGCAGGACCTCACAGGCTGCTGCAGCGTTAGCAGAGGGCGGGACATACACAGCTATCATAATCACGTGTGTAAACTCTCGTGGTAGATAGTACGGTCTCATGCTAACCGCTAGCAGCTCAATGTCCTTACAGCATAGCGTCTCTTTGATAGAGAAATGCCCAGAGTTACACCATCTATCGTTCACAAACACAGCCAGACCCCCTCCTCCCTTCTTACCACTCTCCGCTGTTCTGTCATAAGAGGCTCAGCAGCTAAAGCAGCACACCTGGGTCTCCCAGACTATTAAAAGCAGCCCTTTGCTTCACCTGCTTCACTAAACATTATTATTTTAAGCAGAGTGGTGTGATTTATGTAGGCATTGCTGTGTGACAGGATGACTTTTCTTGCACACCCACCAAATGAGGGCGCACATGCTTCCACGCCCACTGGTGACTGCACACATCCTTTCAAGGAAGCATTTCATTCATCCCTAACAAATGGAACAAAACACTGTGCAGCGTGTTCAGGTTTGAACGTGGCCCTGGCCTCTCTCTGCATCCACCTGGCACATGCAACACACATCCACTCCCTGCTGAACTGCTTGTATTTGATGTGTTGAAGTTTTGGTAAAGTTTGAATAAATTCCACTTTATTTATAGGAACATTTCATCTGTGGACTCCTGCTTCCCCTCTCCTTGAGCCAGTTTGTGACGGGAACATGACATAAGAAAAGTAATTTATCCCTTTTTGATTCTGTGTATCTGGCGCTCATCCAGTGAGTTCACACTTGGCAGAAACAGACTGAATTTGTCTGGAGAACTTTGGCTTCAGCCAAGTTAGATAAACACACTGTGTCTCTGTCAAAACAGCAGTGTAGTTGTGGCACCCCTGTGAGGGAATGACCACATGAATATTATTTTGTGTAAAACACTCATGTAACGGGACATTTTTCATTGCTATATGTATTTATTTTCAGTTTCTTTAAGAGGATAGAAAATCCATGTAACAGGGATTCATTTTATGTTAGAAAGCAGTGAGGGCGGAACTTTGGTGCTTGCTCCGGGGTTTCGGGGTGCAGTAAGTGGAGCCCACCTTCCGCTGCTTCCTCAGACACGTTCTGGAGGAAAGCAGAGACGCATCGTGTCTTCCTTACTCTGCTCTTCACCTGCTTTTACAGGTCGGTACACGGTGCTCGCACCGAAAATGTTGTTTATTGTCACCATGGTTACCCACGTTAATGTGAATGGGAGAGTTAAGGCGGTCCGCCAAAGTTATTTATATGTAAACACGGGAGAAAACCAGAGGAGTGTCCCGCGCGACCGCACCGCGAGCCCGCTCGTTAGGTGGAGCGCTCGTGAAGCAGAGTCAGTGCGCTCCTATGCTCTGTGCAAACGTGTTGTAATGCTCCAATCAAATCAGTTCTGTGAGATGTGAATGTTAATAGTTCTGTTAAAGTGACTGAGTAGATTAGCTAGTGTAACACAAGCACTCTGAGCAACTCTGTGTAGCTAACAGAGGCATTCATGGGTTGATTAAACAAGCTGTGTTTCATGATGCACTAAATAGTGATTTTGCCAGTAAATTACTGGAGGGAACAAATGTAATGTATTTACCAATGCTGTTATTGAATAGAACTGTTTAGCCAGTAAGACACTGCAGAAGACAATGTGATGTGTTTATTGATATGATAAAAGGATGTAGCTGTTATGGAAAGAAGTGTGAACTTGAGAAACTGAACCAGTTAAAAAGAGTATATTTCACTGATGTTGTGAAATAAGTAAATGTAATTGATGTGAATGAGGAACCAGCTGAACAGTATATTGAAAGCTCATGTTTAGTGTTTTATAGCATTTATTTGTGTGAAATAAATCAGACTCAGACACGTTCTGGAGGAAAGCAGAGACGCATCGTGTCTTCCTTACTCTGCTCTTCACCTGCTTTTACAGGTAACATATTTGTCATCGAGGTCTTCATCCTTGGGACCCGTAACATAGTAACTACTTCATTGTTATACTTCTATAGTTTTCCCATTTTGTGAGCTGTGGATGTGGAAAGTGTCTCAGTGACACATCCACATGAAAACGGCGTTACCTTCGTTCATTTGCACGTCAAATGAACGAGCTGTTTGGACTTTAACGTCACAGCTGATGCTTCGATACTCGAACTCAAGAGTTCAGCTTCCACTCAGAGGTACAAGTACACACAGCAAAGATAAACGTGTACACAAGGTGGAACCCACAAGTGCACAGCTCCAACCAGAGATGGGCAGTAATCCGATTACTTTTTTCAAGAAACGAGTAAAGTGAGGGATTACTATTGCAAAAAAGGTAATTAGATTACTGTTACTTTCCCGTAAGCACGCTGCGTTACTGCGTTACTAAAACCGCAGCTGTGTGCAGATGAACAATGGATAATCTATCGAGTGTGGAGAGAGTGTGAGCGTGCAGCGTTTAAAGCGTGGAAGCACTGACCTTACTTTGAGTTTGACTCTGTAAAAAGTGACAAAAACATTAGCATCCGCTGTTCACTGCGTGGGAAGACAACATGCTCACTCACTATGTGTTAATGGGCATGCTTATTTACAGAGGTGTGGACTCGAGTCACATGACTTGGACTCGAGTCAGACTCGAGTCATTAATTTTATGACTTTAGACTTGACTTGAAAAAATGTTCTAAGACTTGTGACTTGACTTGGACTTTTACACCAATGACCTGGGACTTGAATTGGACTTGAACCGGTTTACTTGAAAAGACTTGATATTTCACCCCAAATATAAAATTTAACATGCATATTATATAGAGATTGAAAATGTGACGTCATTCACGGGTAGAACCGCAAAGGATTCTGGGAACTCGTGGCAAGCGGTACTAGCGCACGCAGGCTTTCAATTAAAATCAGTTATACAGCGATAAAAAGAAACACAAAAATGTCAAGAAGCTGTTGTATTATTAACTGCAATAGCCGGTCGCATGACAGCCACGGGAAGCCGACGGGTAAAGAGATCGGTTGTTATCGGATTACGTCGTTGAAGAGAAATTGTTCGAGCCATGTTTCCGAAGTGACAAACAGGCGTCGGATGGCCTGGATTGCAGCCATTCAAAGATCAAATATAACGTCCCAGAACACTCCAGCTCACAGGTTAGTCTGCTCCAAGCATTTCCACAAAGGTCAGTCTGCTGTTGTAGTTAATGCGTCATTTTTCTTAACATAATTGGTGATATAGGTTACAAGCAAGTCTGGCGCTGAACAGAAATTGTCGCGCTATGCTCCTTTATTTATTGTGTTTATTGTGCATAAATAGTGAATTGTCCTGACACAATATTGCGTTTCGCTTCTGTTATTATGTCACATTGACAAAAACATATACTTTTATTCACAGGATAAAACAGTTGTTTTGTATCACTAATTGTCCAGTACGATTACAGCATACAGTATTATTGTCACTGCTACATTTCTGTGATGCTACCAGAAATTATTTCCACTACTAATTAATTACCGTTGAGCTCAAAGGTTATATTAATAAACGGTTAAGGAATGTGTATTTATGAAGACAATTTGTGAGACTGGTAAACTTATGATACGTACGATGGTCTTTCGTTCTACACGGTGCATTTCAAGGTCCTGCACCCATCCGTCGGTAAACTGTACCTGGGCTTGTTGCAGTGACCTGAAGTTACTAAACTTCATGAGTGTATGCGCTCACTCCAAGAACCGTATGATTATAAATATGCATATAAATATGCTACAATGAGATAGCTGACTTCATCTAACTAGCAAATGCTGTCCAGGCTACGTTGGTGATGCAGTTTTTTTTAATATGTATGATATTTTTGTCATGCGATTTTAAAGACGGTCCTACAACCGCATCCAAGAATAACATGCAGCTTATCTCAGAACTGTCGGTGAAAACTATTCTTGGAGCTAGGTTTAATTGAGCTGCATTTTAAAGAGGTGCAATTTCACAATTTGTGTATATTTTCTAAGTTCACTATTTTGTCATGTGTTGAGAAAAACAGATTTAAAAATTACATGGTCTAATATTTACATTTAGCATAACTGCAACATGCTTTTTTTCGTTTTTTTTTTTTAAAGACTCGAAAGGACTTGAAATTCAAAATTTCAGACTTGTGACTTGACTCGGACTTTTACACCAGTGACTTGAGACTCGATTCTGACTTGCCTGACATTACTTGAGACTTGACTTGAGACTTGAGGATAAAGACTTGAGACTTACTCGAGACTTGCAAAACAATGACTTGGTCCCACCTCTGCTTATTTATAACTTTGATAAAATGTCATAAAAATAATTCCATGCCAGCTCACCATTGGTGATCAGGTAGTTTCTGTTCCAGTTCCAGTCCCATAAATCATGAAGCTTGCTGCCAGAAAAGCTTCAAATCTCCTTTGAAAGCTGTTTGTGGTCTTGATTGTGGGAGCTTCAGTTGTCTGACTCCAGCTGCCACACAGTGCTCACTGATATCATTTGCAAAAACCCCAGTGTGGCAATATTTATCAGTGAAGCAGAAATCAGGAAGTGACGACTTTTCTTTGAACATTTGCTAAGGCTAAGCTGTGCTTTCTACCACAGTTGGGAATTTCCTGGTTTACAACAAATTATTGTGTCAACACCGCATAAGATTTCAAACTACAGGAAAATCACTGGAGTTATAAGAGGCAGACAACGACACACACACCACATGCATGCTGTTGCTATTTATTGTGGATTAACCTGTCAAGGGCAAGAACAAAATAATTCTGCCTCAAATACAGGAAATCATAGCTTTCCTGTATTTCCTCCATTGTTGGCATGCTGGTTAGTGCTGTTGCTCCACAGTAAGAAGGTCCTGGGCTAAATTATCCATGAATGTAAACGGCTGTGTGTTTCTATCTGATAGACTGGTGAGCTGTCCAGGGTGTACCCTGCCTGGTAACCTATCACTTCAGGGTTATTTCCCAGCCCTGCTGCAACCAGGATAGAGATAGGAGGATGGTAGTTGTTGTAGACCCATTCAATTTCAATTGAAGGATTAAAATGTTCCAGGAGCTCAACTTACTCCATCTGAACATGTTTCAATCGTGTTTTATGAACACAACATGCAGCTTTACTGAATATGAAAAGGTTGTGTTGATTTAACTCAGTTGTTTAAGTTTCTGCCAAAGCAAAACCTTTGTGTGCAACCAGTGTCCACTATTGAATCAAGTAAATCCAACATGTTTTTGTCAGTGCAAAAGGAGTTACGGTGCCTGTATTCCTGCACAATATTGTCCCGGGAGGGAGGAAAACTTTCTGGTGAAGTTTTGGTTGATTTTTGGGTTTTGCTTGACACTAGGTTGATTTTATCAGTGAGGTTTGGATTGTTTTCTTTCTCTAAGAGAGAGAAAGATGGTTTTATGCTTGGACATGTTTGCAATGGGCCCCAGTATTTGTTACTTTATTAGTATTTTATTGGTTGCGTTTGTTTGTGCTTTTGTTACAGTGCACTGAGATAAGAACATCTGAGAGGTGTGATCCACCGGTGGTGATATTTTGGTATTTTGTGAGTTCCCGATTTAACAAATCAGCTCTTTAATCCAGACCTGAGAGGTTGAACTTTAAAGCGCTATAAAATATTCTTACTGGAAACAGTGGCAAAGTGTTTTTCTCCATGATTATAATGGGCTTGGGAGAAATTCACTTATATGGGACATTGATCACATGAGAAGTCCTGAGCCTAAAAGGATTGCAGCGAGTCAATCCAGTCCAAAAACAAGGAGCTGTTTTCCTTTAAAATGATGACGTCATCTTGCTGGTGATGGAGGCTCGAATAGGCTGCGCGTGAGACTCCATTATCAGCAATATCTGGTATGAATGTGTGTGGATGTATGCATGTGACTGGACTGTGACGGACTGACGACTAAAAGTTTAACTGACTTGATACTGAGACAAAAACGGTGCCGACTTTAGGATTAGTGAATGTCCACAACAATTCACCCAGCCTGTAGAAGAAGGGTGGAGGTTTTGTCTTGTTTTGTTGTTGCAGGAGCAGAAGGATGACAGAGACTAAAGGGGGAGGCTGTAGCTTCACATGAGTGTGAGCTGCAGACTGAACCCTTTGGTTGCTAATGTTGAGTCACTGATGTTTGCATTAAGAAAATTGTGTTTTATTAGCTGTGTTTTAATTAAGGTATCACATTATATTGTTGGGAATGTTAAATGCTAAAGTGAAGAAAAGCTTTGATTTCACTCATGACTGAACATGTTATTATTAACCATAGCAGGCCACTGTAAAGAGTCAATTAACTGTTATAGAGGAAAAAAAGGCCAAAAACTCTGTTAATACCTATGAATAACAGGCAATGATAGACTTGTCACATTCAAAATAGAGATATGTAATAACAAACACGGGTCCGTGTCATTTAGGTTCTCCATTGAAATAGTCAATCATTTAGAAAAGTAGAATATATATATATATATATGTCTCAACGCTGTTTCTCAATAATATTAAAAACCTAAAAACTATTGTTGTGGAAGATAGAAGTCACTGTGACAGCCCTCTGACTGTGGAGGACGTTTGTAATCCTATTTCTGCACTTAAGGCCAACAAATCTCCCGGCACAGATGGTTTAACTGCAGAGTTTTATGAATCATTTTCTAATCTCCTGGCTCCGTTCTTACTGCAGCTTTTCATAGGAAGTGTAGAGAATAACATCCTCCCTCCTACTCTTGCTCAGGGTCTCATAACACTTATTCCAAAGCCAAACAAAGACTTACTTCTTATTGATAATTGGAGACCCATCTGTCTGCTCAATGATGACTATGAGATTATGGCTTTAGTACTTGCTAACAGAATGAAAGAGTTCTTGGACACAATTATCGATGAGACACAATCAGGCTTTATGAGAAACAGACACCTTTCTAAGAACATGAGACTGGTTTTAGATCTACTTGATTACTCTGATTTGGTATCTGACTATAGCTTCATTCTCTTCCTGGATTTTTAAAAGGCTTTTGATACAATTGAACATCAATTTATTTTCCACTCTCTGGAAAAATTTGGCATTTTTCTGTAAAGCTATCAAAACCTTGTACACGAATGGCAATAGCTCAATTAAAATGATTAAGACTCCACCCCGAGATTTGACCTGTTATACAAGGAATCAGCACAGCTGATAAGGAGCTCATCATCAGCCAGCTAGCTGATGACACCACACTCTTCTTGAAGAATGCAAATCAAATCCGTCCAGCCCTTAGTGTTATTAGTGATTTCTCTGAGGCATCTGCTTTATGTCGAAATCTAAAAAATGTGAATTACTAGCAATTAAAGGCTGCACTGCAAATGCTCTCTGTAACATTTCTGTTAAACAAGAAGTCACATATCCAGGACTGTTAATATCCAAAGACCAAAAGTCAAGATGCTCGTCAAACTTGTCAAACAGTGTTGGGGAATTCTCAATGGTGCTTGGTGCCATACCCTCAGGGACTTTAATGTTATATAAAAACACTGACAGCTCAATATCTGCCTCAGTCACTCTCCCTGATCCAGCTGAGTCAGCAGTGGGAAAAATCTGCTTTTCACAGGAACTTGGTAACAGCAATAAGAGAATACGTAGTTTATTCCAAGAAGATATCATGTCTCTCCCATATATAGAATATCTTACTGGAACCGACATGTTCCAGATATCACCTGGAAGACAGTCTGGATGATCCCATAAATATCTAATTGTGAACAAGGTGAAGGAAATCTCATATAAAATTCTTCATAAATGTTACCCAGCCAGTCACTATATGGTAACATTTAAAAGAGACATAAATACTAATTGAACTTTCTGTGGGGATCATCCAGAAACTGTGGCACATCTCTTTTGGTTCCTCTACACAGAGATTCTGGAAGAATTTAGCAGTTTTGTTATTGTCTATAGTTTAAGGGAGTTTTCTTTACGATGGCAAAATGTTTTATTCTGTTTCTTTAAGTTCCCCAGGAAGAATGATAAATGTTTTTTTATAAAAAATTTGTTAATACTTTTAGCTATTTTATATCCATAAATGTAAGTTTATTAATAAAACACCATATTTCTGCCTTTTTATAAGGATATGAATTGTACATACAATCAATTTCAGACTCAACCAACAAAAAGCCTCTCAGAACAATATTTATATTGTAACAGTTGCTATTGTAATGCAGTGTATCACCACATGGCGGTGCCTCGACTTTTGCATCCCGCCGAGGATTCTTCTCTTCTAGCACGTGAACTGTCTCGGAAATCCCCCCAGTTTTGCGGACGCTCGGACGTTTTCTCCAGCCATGGCCACAGCCTCAGCTCAGGTGGGACCCGACTAATTTCTGGATACCGTGGTGTGCCGCTGCTCCGCTTGGGAGAAAGAAAAGAGAAGCTGACTCCGCGACGCGAATGGACTCCGTGGATTTGTTATTTGTTGTTGGTTTCGTCTTCTAAGGATTAATTCTTCTGTGGAGAGCCTGGACATGAACATTTCTGCTGCCTTTTCTCTCCCCTTTCCCTCTGCTGAGACTGACTGTAGCACATGTAAGTGATAGCTTGGCCGACTACAACCGTTGGTGCTGGTCTTCGGCTCAGTATAACGAAACGACTTAAAACTAATCTTGCATTGAGCTCTAGTGTTGCAGACATGCTATTGTAATAACATGGTTCTGATCACTCCAGTCTAATTTCAGTTGTTGGGCGAAATTTTATATGTGGTTTTTCTAAATTTAATCTTGAACGCATTTTTGCAGTTTTGTCTTTCTAGTCTGACCTAACTGACTCTTTTACTGCTAAATCAATAACTGCGCTGTGCCCTGGAGCGGCTTAATTTTTTTGAAATCGCAATGGCACACTGCCCAGACGACTCTGACTCAGACATGGAACTTACCTCGTTACCTATGTGCCAGATAGTTGAAAATGTGACTCCTAGCCTTAGCCAACAAGTGGTGGAGTTAAGAACTGAGGTGAGTAAGCTTAGTGATTGTTTACGTGATTCACTGAACATACAGCAGAGTTTACTAAGGCAGTGGGACCAACTCACAACGGGGAACTCTCCCCCTCCTGCAGTCCCACAGTCTCCTGTTTTCCCAATGGCCACATCGACACCTCATGTTCATGTGATGGACAAAACTGAACCCACCAACAGTACCAATCCGTTCCTGCCCAGCAACCCATTTCAACCTACAAATCCTTTCCTCCCATCTCACTCACTTGAACTCAGCAGCACTTCCAGAGTGATTACGGCAGCTTTACATCACGCAAAGCTGGAGCCTCCTGTGTATGCTGGGGACGGAAAAGTGCAACCTGAGGAATGGTTAAATGCAGTTGGCACATACAAAGCCTCATTGAACCTAACTGATGGGCAATTGCTAAACGAACTGCCACACTTTCTTGCAAAAGAGCCCGGGAAGTGGTTCAAGGCACTGAGCTCCCACATCACATCATGGGCTCAATTCTGTCAACTGTTTAAGACAGTTTTTCTGCCCTCCGACAACCAAGAATGCATCCTGAGAGGAATTTTGGATATTGGATATTGGATTCATGAACAAGAACTTTTACCAGCTTTTTGCCATAATACCAGATTTGTCCTCTCCTTTCATTCTGGGAATGGATTTTATGGCAAGAGCTTCTGTTTCTATTCACATTCCCACTAGAACAGTCTACATTGAGGACATCCCCTGCCCACTCGCAGACAATGAAGAGGACCTTCAAAATGATTACTCACATTCACCTGGAACACTGATGTCTTTGGACTTGGTTCGCTCAGACTTAACAGCCAAACTGTCTGAAGCAAGTCTCTCAGAGAACAACAAGGATGCTTTACTAAATCTGCTCAGCAAGTTTAGCTCCTTGTTTGATGGTCAACTTGGTCGAACGGCTCTCACTGAGCACGCCATAGAGACTGGCAATGCAACACCTGTCAATCTCCCACCCTATCGCACGTCACCTGCTAAGAAACGTGTGATTGAAGAACAAGTGCAACAAATGTTGAAGGACAACATCATTGAACCTTCCACAAGCCCTTGGGCAGCTCCTGTAGTCATTGTAAATAGAGCGGCCACGGAACCAAGGTTTTGTGTGGACTTTTTTTTTTTTTTGCCTGTCCCATTTGGTTCTTTAGCCATCAGAATTGTTGTCTGAAGACCAACAAGGATACCCAATGGATTTACTTTGCCAAATGGATCTTCGTGGCATTGCCGTATTGGTCCATTTGGTCGATCTTTGTTTTTATTATTTATTATATTTTATTTTCAGATGTTACAGACGGGACAGACATCAGTGAGGGATAGGAAAGGGAGAAAGAAAGAGGAAGGAAAGGAAAAACAGAAGGGGAGAGGGACAGTGAGAAAGGGGGGGAGAAAAAAAATAAAAATCTCCTGGCTCACCTGTTGAGAGAAGAATAGAAAACAAGCAAAAAAACAAAGCAACATACTAAACACAACACCATCGCATTAATCTAGCTAAGTGTAAACAGCAGTAAATACTAAATATTCAATGTTGTTGTGCAGCACGCAGGACAGATGTGCTTCGAAGTAGTAGCCAAGAAGGGTGTAATTTAAGTCTACGAGCAGTGAACACCCGTGTGCATACCTGTGTGGATCAGCGTGCTTGTATTCCAAAGGTTTCTCCATGTAACGATCTGCTAGGGAGTGTGGGGGGGGGGCCACAGCCCCGTCCTCCAGGGTATGAAGCAGGTATGGAGGAGATCAAAACTCCAGACATCCAGAGGCCCCCAGAACACAAGAGACCATGGAAAACCAACAGAGGGGCAGCCGCGCCACTGTCCCAGCAAGAGCTGAGGAGAGTCCCAGATGACGGTTCACTCAGCAGCCGCGGAGCAGAAGCCAGGGGGAGTTGCAGTGACGCGCCTGTGAGCTCCGCCGGCAGCCAGCTGTGCCTGAGTGACCGAGCCCCAGGCCGAGAGGCCGGGGGCACCCCACCTCCGAAATGGTCCGAGCGAGCCCCAGGTTCCAGGCCCCGATAAGTGGCCGCCAAGGAGTGAGCCGGTGTGTACCTGGACGCCCACCCCCAGACAAAAAGAACCACCAACGCACCGACACCTGAGGGAGTCCGCCACCGGCAGGGGAAGTGGTGGTGGGTGGAGATAGGCCTCCAAACCTTGGAGGGCCTGAGGTGTCCCCAGAGAGGTGGTGTCTGATACCCAACCTGACATATAGACACAGACATACAGGCACACACAGACACAAACATCCATTCCCCCCCTCATGCTCTCATGTGCACTCACTCCACACTCAACCAACGTGGAGACAGACATAAAGAGACGCTGTACACACGATCACACTCCCCAAGCGTACTCTACAAACCGGGTCTAGGTACCCTTGCCCCTGGAGGGGGGAACTGCACCCAGACCCAGGTGGTGTTACCCTTTTCCCTGCGGTGGGGAGAGGCAGACCACCCCGACTCCGTAGCAGCAGGGAGGCCCCACACTCCAGACCGCAGTCGGACGGCCAACTCCTCCTAGCCCTCCCGCTCCAGCAGGCCGCAGAGAATGGGGGTGGGAGAAGACTCCAAACCTCCCTCCACCCGCTCATTGTAGTGTTGATGCATGTGTGTTCTAAGGTGCAATTAAAACCCAGGAGGGCATGGAGCTACCTGCCAGAGAGCAGCAGGTAAGCGCATAGTCCCTCCTGCTAGCCCTCAATGTCTAAGTGTATTTAAAATTGAGAGGTGGGCAACGACGCCAGGGGTGAGGTGTACACCCTGATGGTAATATGGACTCGGTGATTGTGCCCACCCCCAAGATCCTATATGTATGTGTAATGAGAGTGTGAATAATGTGAATGTCTAAGTTGTGGGAAAAAATTGAGGCAGAGGCTGTCATGAATCGCTGTGTGGCAGGCAAGCAGGAGTGGTGGACCCAAAATGCAGAACTCAGACACGGAAGTGAAACTTAAGGCGCAGCTTTATTGCTGGGAAAAACCTCGTACAACTAAACTCACCAAAAGAAAACCAAAAGTCAGAACAGCGGAACCAAGGACTGAAACACTGGAAAGAAACACTAAACTGGAGCGGGAGACCAAACACTAGGAACATAGAAGCAGAACACACAGCTAGTTGAGGGTACGACGCGACACTGACACAGAGAAACACAGGGCTTAAATACACAGACGGCAGTAATCAAGGGATGAGAGACAGAAGGGGAACACACCTGGGAGAAATCACAGCTGACGAGACAGGAGAAACGTAACTGAGCACACTCGCATATGACACAAACCTTCACAATAAAACAGGAAACTCAGACACATGGAACCAGGCAAGACATTGAACTAAACAGACAGATTCACAAACAGATGGGGTGACACCATAGACAGAGACAGACTCAAAGGCAGACCAAATATAAAACACAGAACTCAAACAATAATAATCATCATCATAAATTAGAAAATGATAACTAAAAGCGCTGGGTCACCGACCCAGGACCATGACAGAGGCAGCCGGAAGGGGACAGAGGGGGGGGTAGCCTCCTCTGCACCCTGGTGACATACCCCTACTCCAAGGCCCTGCATGTGTGGGTGGTTGTGGTGGAGCGGGAAGAGGGAGGCAGCTGGAGATGGGGAGGGAAGGAAGGGAGGGGCAGGTAACCCCTCCCTGGGGCCAGCTCCCCCGCTGACCCCAGTAGGCACTCCCACACTCCGCGACCCGCCAGGGAAAGAGGGCCCAGGCCCATCCAGACCGGGGCCCAGTGCAGCAGCGCCTCCCGGCCCCACAGAGCCCGGGACAGTTCACCCAACCCCACCACAGAGAAAACTGCACCCACCCCACCATCCACTCATCTTCCAGACTACATAAGACAGTAAACGCCCAGGCTGAGATCTTCCTCCACCTCTCCTGTATCTCCCCCTCCTGCAGAGAGAGTCCCTGAAGAGAGGAAAGCTCCTGCAGATGTGACCATCTCCCCCACCAGTTGAAGAGCCCCCCAGGTGGCTCGACGCACCGGCGGCACCCTGCTCCAGGGCTGGGCCCCCATGCACCCACCCGCCCACAACCAACACACCAACCAGGACCCAAGCCCCCGAGGCCCGGCCCGGGCCCCAGCCCGGAGACGGAGCGCCCCCAGAACCTCACGCCCCCAACCGCACATGACCGCTACCCCGGGTTGAGCCCCCCAAGGAAGATGCCTCCGGGGAACCCCCCGACGCCCTAAGCCTGTCCCTACCCCCACACCAATCACAACAGTGAAGGCGGGACCAAACTATGACTCCCCACCCCCACTAGGTGATGGAGCTGATAAAAGGAGCCCAGAGCAATTGATCTGATGTGGTGGCAGAGGCTGTATCAAGACTAATGTAATCTAATAGATAATTTCTATATTGGTTAGAATTAAGATTATTTTTATTTTTCCAGTTCATGAGGACTGTTTTCTTGGCTATGCATAGGGCAGTGAAAATCATATGGGCTATATTCGTTTCTGAAGTGACATTATCTAAGCTGCCCAGTAAACACACTAAGGGGGAAGTTGGAATGTTACATTTCAGACACTTTGATAAGTCTTCACATATCTCGCGCCAAAACTTTTGCACTGGTGGACAGAACCAAAGAGCGTGGATGTAATTGTCTGGTGTATTGCCTTGACAGTGTGAGCAGTTGTCGGAGGATGTAAAGCCCATCTTGAACATCCGATGACCTGTATAGTGCACTCTATGTAGTATTTTGTATTGTATTAATTGCAGACTGGGATTTTTAATTAATTTAAAGGTTTTTAAGCAAATCTCAGACCAGAAGTTTTGGTCTAAGCTGACTGATAAATCTGCTTCCCACTTTGCAATAGGAAGGGATATTGATTCATCTAATTTAGAAAGTGTTCTGTATATTTTAGATAATAATTTGGGGGATTTAAGAGTAAGAAAATGTGCCGCACTTAGTGGTGTTTGTAATTCAACTTGACTGAGGTTAAATTTCTTTTTTACTATGGATTTAATTTGTTGATATTCTAAAAATCTTGTCTTGTTGATCCCATATTGTGCAACTAGTCTGTCAAATGGAATAAATTCTGTTCCCTCTAATATATGTTCTAAGTATTTAATTCCTTTACAACTCCATTCTGGGACATTAATCATATTATTGTTTTGTAATATGTCAGGGTTATTCCAGATAGGTGTACGTTTGCATGGAATTAATGAAGACTCCGTTATTTTTAGAAACTCCCACCATGCTGTCAGAGAAAAGCTGATGTTGATACTTTTAAAGCATTCATGTCTTTTGATGTTTGAGCTAATAAATGGTAGGTCTGAAATCTCTAGATCCTTGCATAGTGCCTGTTCAACATCTAGCCAGGGCTCAACTAAGAAGGTATGTTTTAACCATTCTGAGATGAACTGAAGCCTGTTGGCTAAGAAGTATTGGTAAAAATTAGGCAGATCTAATCCTCCTCTATCCTTGGTTCTTTGTAGCGTTTTTAAGCTGATACGCGGGGGTTTATCTTTCCAAAGGAATTTGGAAATATATGAATCCAGAGATCTGAACCAATCTTGTGATGGTTTGTTAGGGATCATCAAAAATAAGTAATTTATTTTTGGCAAGATCATCATTTTTATAGTGGCGACCCTTCCCATGAGTGATATGGGTAAAGATTTCCATCCAGTCAGATCGCCTTCTACTTTCTTTAGAAGTGGAATGTGGTTTAATTTAGTTAAGTCTGAAAGCTTAGGAGAGACATTAATACCTAAATATTTAATATTTCCGGATTGCAGTGGGGCAGAGGAAGAATTATGGAAGGAGCAGTTAATGGGGAGAACTGTAGATTTTGGCCAGTTAATTGAATAATCTGAAACTCTTGAAAACCAGTTTATTAAAGTAATTACCTCAGAGAGGTTGGTTTGTGTGTTTTGCAGAAAAAGCAACACATCATCCGCATAGAGACTGATTTTATGTTCTATGTTCTTACATTTTATGCCCTTAATTGTTGTAGCCTGTCTAAATGTTGCTGCTAGAGGTTCGATAAAAATTGCAAAAAGTGAAGGGGAGAGTGGGCATCCCTGTCTGGTGCCCCTCAGGAGACAGAAGCTGGAGGATGTCTGGTCATTTGTTCTGATACGAGCTGTTGGGGAATTGTATAATATTCTTATCCAGTTTATGAAAGAGTTTCCAAAACCAAATTTGTGTAAAGTTGCGAATAAAAAATTCCAGTTAACTCTGTCAAATGCTTTTTCTGCATCTAGAGATAATATTATGGTTTCGATGTTTTTATCGTATGAGTAGTCTATTAAATTAAGTAATCTACGAGTGTTTGTTGAGGAGTGCCGACCTTTTATGAAACCAGTTTGGTCAGGATGAATTAAGAGGGGGGTCATTTTCTCTAATCTCTTTGAGAGAGCTTTGCAGATTATTTTAAGGTCTACATTTAAAAGAGAGATTGGACGATAGCTTGAGGGAAATAAAGGGTCTTTGCCTGGTTTTAGCAGGAGACTAATGTTGGCAGAATTCATATTTGGTGGTAGTCTGCCATTTTCCTCGATTTCCTGCAACATGCCGTGGAATACTGGTGCCAAAATTGTCCAGAATTCTTTGTAGAATTCTGCAGGGAAACCGTCTGGACCTGGGGCCTTATTATTGGGCATACTTATCAGGGCTTCCTGGAGTTCACTTGGCGTGGACTTTTGAGGGCTCAACCAAGTTACCCGAAAAGACTCTTATCCCCTGCCTCGTGTAGATGAGTCTTTGGACTTTCTGGCAAGAGGAAAGTTTGTCTCGACATTGGACTTAGCGCGAGGCTATTGGCAGATTGCTGTAGCAGAGGACTCGAAGCCTAAAACTGCCTTCATCTCTCACTGCGGTCTCTTCCAGTTTCGGGTGCTGCCCTTTGGGCTCTGCAACGCACCTGCAACTTTTCAGAGACTCATGAACTCTGTGCTTGCTGGCTTCATTTACAAAACGTGCGCAGTCTACCTGGATGACATTGTTATCGCCTCACCTACCTTTGAACAGCACTTAGTGGATCTTGAGGAGGTGCTGGGCAGACTCCAGGCTGCTGGCTTGTCATTGAAGCTCAAAAAGTGCCAATTCTGCCTCGATGAATTCACCTTTCTCGGGTACCGCATCACATCATCAGGTGTTAAGCCCGATCCGGACAAAGTAAAGGCGGTTAAGGAGTTTGATACCCCAACCTCAGTGAAACACGTCCGTCAGTTCCTTGGCTTGACTGGCTATTATCAACGCTTCATTCAGAATTATGCCCGCCATGCCGAACCTCTTCACGCCATCACCAGAAAGGACAATGCTTTCCACTGGGACGACAGCTGTCGAAGGGCCATGGACACTTTGAAGGATCATGTCACATCAGCCCCGATCCTGTCATTTCCAGACTTCAACCGTCCCTTTTCCATTCACGCCGATGCATGTGACATTGGTCTTGGGGCAGTGTTGATGCAAAAGGATGACAAGGGTCGTGAGTACGTTGTGGCTTTTGCTAGTCGCTCCCTTCACAAAGCTGAACTCCCCTACTGCACTTCAGAGAAGGAGTGCCTCGCTGTGATATGGGCTCTGGAACACTTCCGCCCATATGTTGAAGGTGTTCATGTTACTATCTTCACTGACCACAACAGTCTCAGGTGGCTCATGTCTCGTCAAAACCCAACGGGCCGACTTGCCCGCTGGTCACTTCGTTTGCAGGACTTTGATTTCACAATAGTGCACAAACCTGGTGCACAGAACAAAGTTCCCGACGCACTGTCACGCAACCCTTTGCCTCTGACCTGTGACAGGCCGACTGATCTTTTACCAGATCATGCTGTTATGGGCAGCCTGGACATTCGTACTCTGCCCCCCGTCATTCTGGCTGACCGTTCACAATTCAGACAGCTGCAGTTAGACGATCATGTCACAGGTCCACTCCTCAGAGACATTGAAGCAGACTCTCTGAACAGCTCGGACAATGCCACCTTGTTACAGTATGTTGTGTATGACTCTCTTTTGTATCACAGAGAACCCACCCTTTGAAAGAGCTGAAACTGTTTGCCCCTACTTCCATGAGAGGCACCTTGCTGGACTATTACCATGACCACCCCACAGCAGGTCACTTGGGTGTTTCTAAGACATTGGCTAGACTGCGTTTTAGGTTTTTCTGGCCCAAAATGGCAGCTGATGTGAAAAGCTATGTGATTTCATGCTCAGTGTGCCAACTCACCAAGCCAAGTCAGAAAAAAGCAGCCGGTCTTATGGTTCCCATTGTCCCCCAGAAACCCTGGGAGTATGTGGGTGTGGATTTTGTTGGGCCACTTCCCCGCACCCCCACTGGTAATGCTTATTTGATCGTGTTTGTTGACTATTTGACTACCGTATTTTCACGACCATAAGACGCACTGTGCTAAAAGGCGCAGTCTCAGTTATGTGTGCCATTACTGTATTTAACACACACATAAGGCGCACTGGATTATAGGGCGCATACAAGTACCGTATGCGTATTTAAAAATAAAGCGGGAGCAAACCTGAGTTCGGTACCTTACTCACATTTTTATTACCAGTAATCGTCATCATCAACAACACACAAGCATACAAGTGTGCGTATTTAAAAATAAAGCAGGAGCAAAACAAAGTTTGGTACTCACATTTTTATCATCAATCAAACCCATCGAAGTCCTCATCCTCTGTGTCTGAATTGAACAGCTGCGCTAAATCTCCATCAAACATTCCAGGTTCACTTTCTTCACTGTCAGAGTCACTTTCCGTGCCGTGCGGCTCCTCGGAAATGATGCCGGCTTTTGCGAAAGCTCGAACAACAGTGCCAGCAGACATATTAGCCCAAGCATCTACAATCCATTGGCAAATTGTGGCGTAACTCGCCCGGCGCTGCCTTCCACTCTTGGTGAAACTGTGGTCTCCATCGGTCATCCATCGCTGGATGTGTTTGTCGCCGATGTGTTTGCTGCACTAGGAGCGGAAGATGGCCAGCTTTTCCTTATAATCCGCTGGAAGTTGCTGCGCTACCATAGTCCTGGTCCGGATGGAAAAATGGCACCGTTTCATAAAAAGTGAAAGTGAAACTGCTTTTAGCCGAATGGTGACCGTCGAAACGCTTCTCCCGCTCGTTCTTTGCTCGATGATCCACCGCTCGAGTCTTTCCTCCAACTCGGGCCACCTCGCCTTATGTCCGCGGAAACTCAGCTGCGTTTTCTTGACCTGCCGGAGCTTGTTTTCTAGCTTCCTCCATTTGCGAACCATCGATTCGTTAATCTTAAATTCTCTCACCGCTGCTCGATTTCCATGTTCCTCCGCGTAGCTGATGGCCTTCAGTTTAAACTGTGCTTCGTAAGCGTGTCTCTTTGCCATTTTCAGGGTTGTTAAAACAACGATGTCCTGCATAACGCACATACCTGTATAAAAGAACAGGTATGTGCGTTATAATAAAGTCAACGCACGCACTTCACCCTTTAGCGTTCTCATGGCGTTCTCTACTACGTCCTCATTACAACACACAGGGCGCACTGCGCTATAGGGCGCGCCGTACTTTTTGAAGAAAACCTAAGACTTTTAAGTGCGCCTTATGGTTGTGAAAATACGGTAAATGGGTTTAAGCCAGTGCTGTCAAAGAAGCTACATCTCAGGTAGCAGCTGGTAAATTCGTCACTGACATTTTTGCTAGGCATGGTACACCCACTTACCTCATTTCTGACAGAGGGTCTCCTTTTGTGAGTGAGCTTTTTGAACATGTTGTTTCTGCCTTAGGCTCGGTGCACAGACTCACTACGGCATATCACCCTCAGACAAATGCTACTGAACGCGTCAACCGGACTCTGAAAACTGCAATCCGCGCTTATGTAGGTGATAAGCACACATCATGGGACAAGTTTCTCCCTCAAATTTGCTTTGCTCTGCGCACCGCCCCCCATGACAGTACAGGTATGACTCCTGCCATGATGCTTTATGGTCGTGAGTTAGACACCCCGCTTGACCTTATCACTCAGCCTTCTACAGCAGGTGTTGATGAACCGGGTGTGCCTTACCCTGAGACTCTGAGAGCCTCCCTGCAGGAAGCTCACGACCACGCCAAAGCAGCTTTGGACTATAGCCATGACAGACAAAAACATTACTATGACTTGAGACATCGACATGCCACGTTTCGTGTTGGTGACCTTGTGAGAGTTAAGACGCACCCCAGGTCAGACGCTCAGTCTAACTTTACTGCTAAACTTGCACCACTGTTTCAGGGACCATTGTGTGTATCTCAGAGACTCAGTGATGTTAATTACAAATTCAAATTCAAATTCAAATTTTTATTTGTCACGTACACAGTCATACACAGTACGATATGTAGTGAAATGCTTGGACAACTGCTCGTGACCTAAAGAAAACAAAAAAGGAAAAGGCTATGAATAAGATAGGAAATAAATATGAAAAATTAAAAAGGGTAAATTTAACTAGGAAGGAATAAAATATTAAGGTTAAAAATGAAATAACTGTACAACACACTGGGATAGAATAAGATAAAATATATAAATTAAATTGAAAATAAAATAACTGTACAACAAAATACACAATACACAATATAGAACTATATAAGAATGTATGAACAAAATACACAAGAAGTATAAATAAATATATACACAATAACAGCAGCAGTGATTTAAGTGATGAAGTGAAAACAATGTCCAGAATGTCCAGTGTGTGTGTAAGAACTATATGTGTGGGTCAGTACTGTGTGGTGGTGTGATTGTGATTGAGAGACCGTATCGCCTGCGGGAAGAAGCTCCTCCTCAGTCTCTCTGTGTTGGTCTTCAGGGAGCGGAATCGCTTTCCTGACCTCAACAGAGAGAACAGTCTGTTGTTGGGATGGCTGAGGTCCTTCACGATCTTCCTGGCCTTGGTCCAGCACCGCCTGCTGTAGATTGAGTGCAGGTCAGGGAGCTTGGAGCGGATGGTGCGCTCAGCTGATCGCACAACCCTCTGTAGAGCTCGTCTGTCCTGCATGGTGCTGTTCCCGAACCAGGTTAAGATGTTTCCTGTCAGGATGCTCTCTATGGTGCACGAGTAAAAGTTCCTGAGCACCTTGGAGGGCAGTTGGAAGTCTCTCAAGCGTCTGAGGTGGTAGAGACGCTGACGGGCCTTTTTCACCACGGTGTTGATGTGACAGGACCATGACAGGTCCTGCGTGATGTGAACTCCGAGGTATTTGAAGCTGTCCACTCTCTCCACTGGGCACTCGTTGATGACGGGGGTCTGGTAGTTCCTCTCCTGCTTAGTGCTGAAGTCCACTATCAGCTCCTTTGTCTTACTGACGTTTAGAAGGAGGTCCTCTGGCACCAGTTCTCCAGATTCCTAATCTCCTTCAGGTAGGCCGTCTCGTTGTTATCAGAGATCAGGCCCACCACGACGGTGTCGTCAGCAACCCTACAGGCTCACTTGGGTGGACTCCGGTGTGGATGCAGGTGTTTATCATGTTGTGAACATGCAACCGTTCCATACCTGGGACTCTCTCACTTCCAAAGAACATTCTGTTTCATTGCCTGCTGAGAGAGAGACCGCAGAGGGTCTGAACTCTGACTCTCAGGCCCACCCTGGCCCCCCTGCAGACACTGACATTGACTCTGAGCCATTCCCCTTTGATTTACCGGACATTGACTCTTCTTCTGGTGTGGGCGCTGTTCCAGAGAGTGTTTCACCCAGATCTGTCCAGCACCCAGCTGCTGGTGGACATTACAATCTCAGGCCCAGACGTTGCCCCAGAGTTACGTCTGGCTGGAGCAACAAAAGATGGACTAATGATTTTCACACAACCAGGCTTGATCTGAAGTGAAATGTTTTGGTTAAACCTGTTTGATGCTGTCTATTTGCATTGCTACTTTGAGTCATGCTATGTAGATGTTTCTGTTTGCTCTACTTAATCCAGTTTTATGGCTCTTTCGTGCGTTAAGGTTCATTCTTGGCATTTACTTAGAAAAAAAAAAAAGAACAAAAGAAAAAAGTGAAAAAAACTAAGAAAACTGATTTTCCACTGTACATATTCGTCTTATTTTCACCAATTTCATTTTTAAATGGTCTTTTGCCCTGTGTGTGTGCACCAATCTTAGCTGTAACCTCTATGTATAGGGTACTGTTAGGTGTGGTGTGTGCTTTTTCGGCTGTGTACGGCTGAGGACAGCCTTTTTCTCACCAGGGGGGGACTATGTAATAGTTGCTATTGTAATGCAGTGTATCACCACATGGCGGCGCCTCCTGTCTCACGACTGGTGTCACCCCCTTTTTGTTCTTCTTCGCACTCCTCCTGTAATGGATGCTCCCGTGTGTACGCGGACTAGTGTGCTCTTTAGTAATGTGTGGTAGAGGTAGCACTTTTATTTTTGATATTGTAAATAAATGAGTACTTTTTGGAAAGTCAGAAGCTGTTGCTCATTCGCTATCCACCTGCACACCTCCGCGGCTGGCTTCATCTCCACTGCACGTTACAATATGTTGATTTTTTTCGCCTACTCATATCATAATTTTTTTACTCCTGGTTCTGTATGTTCATGTTCTGTTCTTTTGTAAACTTCATCTGTTTGTATGTTGTATACTCATTGTGTTTCAATAAAGTTTGATTTAAAAAAAGGTACGTTCTAAACGAAGCTTCAGACGTCACTGATCACGTGACTCTGGCCAAACGAATCAAGCCTCGACACGGTGCTTCTGAAGCAGCGCGTTGATCTTTCTGACACACGCACCGGAGCGTCAGCTTCAAGCGGACCATCACTACGTCTCACATCTAAAGGTGTCAAGGTAACTTTGAACTGAGTTCAGTCAATCTGGAGTTTTTCCAAGTTTTCTGTTGCTCTCTGTGAGAGAAGAGCGTTAAAGGCGGGGCTCTCCAGAGTCCAGCAAAACAGGAAACCACAGCTGGGTGTGTGTAAGTGTGCAAACCAATAGAATGCATCGTGGTGGGGGGGGCATCACGGGTATTGGCAAGAAAAAAATAAAAGAATCGGTCGTACCCATGCTTCCCCGACGTCATGCCAGCGCATATTGGGAAATTCGTAGGCACCGATCGGTTTTCTATCAGCCATTTGCTGGGAGTAAGGGCGCCCTCCGTTTGCGAGGTGCTGCTGGCGGCACAGGGAGGAGAGGGCGGGGCGGCGGGGAGTCTCTGGCTGGCTGGAGCGGCATCTAATAACCAACTCGCAAAACAAAATAAAAACAACACAACAAACAGATATTATGATACAGACTTATAATCTGCACCGATGTTTTTTCTAAATTCTACAAAGTGAGCGCGAGAGCCCTCGGTGCGCCTGCGCGCTGCTGAAGTCAAAGTAAACTTTATTGTCATCTCCGCTACAGACAGTCCAGCATATCCGGTTGTTCAGTCTGACGTCACTAGCCGTGTCTGGGCCTAAACTCCGCTGCAGGTCCATATATCAAACGATCACTGTGGCATTACTGAGAGTTGAAAAACTGTCTAAAGTCTTTCATCTTTAATAAAATGATCAGCGTTCTGCTCTACCAGGTGTAACAATTGAGTTTAACATCCAGGCATCCATGAAAACGGAATTTATGACATTTAACGGAGTTAGAAGTTAGCAGGAAGTTAGCTCGCTAGCTTCCATCTAAATACAATATAGCAGGTCCTGACTGCGGGGTTTTGGAAACAAATTCAAACGTACAGCTCTGCTATCACTTCCAGCATAAATGAAGACAGAAAACTAAACAGCAGTGATGTTTGTAGGGTTACTGAAGTTGGGCTAGCTGGTATATAATGATGTGCTACGTGACCGCTAGCGACACAGCTATGTTAGCATAATATAAACAAGATAACTTTTTTTCCACTCGATAAAAGTTAATGTGAGTGTTCCCGGTGGTCAGGAACAAATGTAATCGCATGGCAGGATGCTGTAAAAGGACCAAACTTCAGCCAGGAGAACAACTGAGATAATCCATCCACAATACGAGGTTAGTCATTCATATACTGCTGCATGGGCTGGGCTGTAGTTACATCCTAAGGTTTTAAAAACTGAGCTTAAATAAATGATTAGCGGTAATAAAAGCCGAGGGAGGTCAACAGTGATCACTGACTGTTTTAGGAGCTTTTTGAGATCAAATAGAAGAAAATACATAATATTAAACATGTTAACAACACAAAAGCTATATTAAACGCAGACTACTTTAGGCCCAGAAGTAGGATTCGTCGCGTCATCACTGAACAACCGGATAGAGAGACGAGATGACGAGGCTGCAGTTACAGCGGTGCAAGTAAACAAACAATAAATATAAGAAGAGTAAGAAAATAAATCTACACTTTAGGACTTGGGGTAAAGGATCAATGACAATTTAAATTTATAATTTACAGTTTGATGATTTAAAGTCTCACACAACCCGTCAAAAGGGGCGGGGCCGGCTGCTTCCAAGTAGAGCACATTTCATTTATAATGATGTAAATCCAAGCCCATCATGGATTCACGATCTGAATCCTGGGTTGTGTGAAATCCCAGAAATCAACCTTAGACAAAGTGAATCTGTGAACTAAGGTGTAGGTCTGTTAGGTTAATTGTGCTGATCCTCGGGTTGGGGGATTTGTGTTTGTACTGGAGCGCAAAATTCAAACCAATGGCAGATGGACAACAAAAGTTCAAAGCCATCAGGTGCTCAGGTTAGAAAAAAGAGAAAAGATGCAGGTAAGCAGACGTGTGATTGGATAATGGCAGCTCATCCTGAACCAATCAGACTAAACTCCAAACAATACATTATGTTACAGATTTTAATATTAATTAGTCATTGTTACTTGTTGATTTGTCCTTTTCTCATTGTGTGACGAATTATGACGACTGTTTGGTAGCTGTTATTGTCTCTCTCTCTCTCTTCATGTGCGTTTCTCTGGTGAAACAATAGTTTTGTGTTAATGTTAGGGCTGCACGATTTTGCATAAAATGAGAATCACGATTTTTTGGCTTAGAATTGAGATCATGATTCTCTCATAACAATAAATAAACATAAAACAACAAATGTCTCACGTTTTGTTGTTGCAGCAAAATGTTGTCCTGCTTGAAATTCCGTCTCCACCGTTGCTCGACGCTGCGTGTACAGAGCAGGTAGTGCAACAATAGAAAAATAGTTGCGGGACGGCACTGTGTAGCGTTTGTCTAGGGTGTTGATCGTTTTCCTAAATCCCTCGTTTTGCACAGTGTTGATGGAGCCATATCTTTGGTCAGGTGATAAGTGATAGCCTCCGTAATGTCTTTGTGCCTGCGGGAGTTCGACGGGTATAGGGAAGCGCTGTATAAGGTTCCCGTTATTGATGTTTGGGTGGTTGACCGGGACGGATTTTCTCCTGTCACTTTCTCGTCATCCCTGACGTGCTCTCCGTTGTTGTTTCCCTGCTAATTTTAGCATCACACGGCACAGCTTCTGTATCACGTGGTATAAGGCTCCGCCCTTGTCATTTGTTGAGCAGGAAGAGTGAGCGCTTGTTTTCATGCAGAGTACGTCCCGGATCAAAATGTGAAGTTTTACAAATCACCACTTCTTTAGTTAATATCATTTCAGTCTCAGACAATCTCGTTTCTCTTACAGAGGTTGAATGCACCTTTTGCGGATGGCGGTACCACACAGTGTGCGTGGACTTCCCCTGCACAGAAGGCAACTACAAATGCTGTGAATGCTAAATAAAGAGAAACAAATAATCCCTGTTGTCTTTGCTTGATGATTGGTTTGAGTCTTGACAATCCACATTGCTGGCGTTGCATCTTTCAATGCCAGCAATGGGAGGTATCAGTGCTCAAACCTTTTGTGTTTGTTTCCAACAAGTTGCCCACCTCGGGAAACAAAAATGTGTTCTTTTACTTGTCAGATGAACATATGAGACACTTTGACTCTTCAGTGCAGTGTGGAGCCTAACAAAGATCTGTTTTGTGTCCCAGCTGATCAGCAGGAGGAGGAGAGTCTGACGGAGCAGCAGAGGAACATTTTCAGCTACTTGGACTCAGCTCAGCCACTACAGAGGAAACAATGAGCTCAACACAGAAGGTGACAGACAGAGCAGGACCATATGACCAAAGATATTTATCACCATATACATTTGAACATTTGCCATAACGATGTAGCTGACGATAGAATTGACACCAGACAAAATACTTTACAGCTGCACAACTTTATTAAAAACCCATCAATGTATTTTCACTGAAACAAGCAGCTGTTGTTTATGTGCATTAAAGTTATATAAAAATGTAACAGTGCAAATGCAAATTCCTTGCTGACAGTTTAACCAAAAGGCGTTTCCAGTGGAAACTGGCCGACACATCCTGAGCATAACCATGTATAATATCCACTAAACTTCAGAAGAGGTTATACAGTCGTGGCCAAAAGGTTTGAGAATTGCATAAATATTGGAACCTGGAGAAGTTGCTGCTTAAGTTTTTATAATAGCATTTTGCCTGCACTCCAGAATGTTATGAGGAGTGATCAGATGAACTGCATCGTCCTTCTTTGCCATGAAAACGAACTTAATCCCCAAAAAGCCTTACCACTGCATTTCATTGCTGTCATCAAAGGACCTGCTGAGACCATTTCAGTGATCGTCTTCTTAACTCAGGTGAGAATGTTGGCGAGCACGAGGCTGGAGATCATCATGGCTGTATCCCGATTCAGGTTCTGCAGCTTTAAAGTCCTCAAGGGCCGCATACTCAAAGACCGCTAAGGCCGAAGTGCGGGGCTCGTAGGCTCGTGAAATGGGACGTCTAGCCTCCGTCGCGCTGCCCAGGTTGCCTAGCAACCATGATACTAACAGCTGGAAACGTTTCATACAGCTTTGTTTGACAGAAATGAAGGAGAACATATTTAGTTCATTTGTTTCTACATGAGCTCTGTGTGATTTGATGAGTATCTGAGGCTGAGACCACAGGACTGTGAAACATGATTGTTGGGCTTCATTTCTGTGCTGAACAGTCGTTTAAGATTAGCTGTAAATAACAATTAGCTGATGTTGTTCATGAGACTAAAGTCATCTCACTGTGGTAATGTAAATATAATATGGCCAATATTATAGTTATTATATTAATCACTTCACTCACAGACAAGTATCTGTGACAGTGTGTATACAGATGTATCATATATAAGAGACAAATATTGTTCGTTTAATATGTTGGTACTAAATGTGGCTCAGTGCTTACATATATGTGTAAAAAGCAAATGTAGGAGCTGTGATAACTGTGTCTGATAGAATGAAGAGTAGACTGATATATGAAATATTCCTTTATTGGGTGAGAAAATCAGACCATGTCATAACTGCTGTAAGTCACACAGAATAGATATCAGAGCCTTAAACAGGCTGACTTCTGCTAAATGGGTCAAACTGGGCAGAAAGTCTACAAACACATAACATCCTTATAGAATATGATGTAACACTATAGATCAACTTAGCTCAGAATATATAAAGCATATAAACAGTTACAGCAATATGATGCAACAAACACAGCAGCTACTGATCCAAAATACTCAAAGCTTCATAGAACTGAAACCAACATTTATTTTTAGCTCCATTCTGCTGCTGATACAGACTTTAGGTTTCTGAACATTAAACTTGTTGCTGCCTTTCATAGTGTGTAACTTGAAGGCCCTGAGTACTTTCTCCCACACTGAAAACACTGGGATGATCACATTATTTGAACATTACCTAATAAGACTGATTCAGCACAGACAGTTATGTTAAACTTTCCTAGCAGTCCTTCACAAACAGGGAACAGTCTGTCTATTCTCTCCATCTGTCAGCTGCTGCTGGCTCTTCCTCCTCCTCTTCCTCACACACTGCTGAGTTTGTCCTGGTGGATCATCAGGGCTGCAAAGCCTCACAGATGATGTGCAGCAGTGGCTCCCTCAGTCTGTCCTCACTCTGGACACTTGCAGTCGTCACACATGGAAATCAAATGTGTGATAAGCTGCAGGATTCAAACACAAGTGTAACTTATAAACACATGTTCATACTTTTATTCCACAATCAGAGAGAAAGAAACAGAGAGAGAGTGCAGGACAGACAGACAGGTGACAGTCTCAGGTGTACACACTGCTACACAACAGCACCAGAGAAGCAGGATTTAGTGTTTGTGTTATTACGAGTGTAAACAAGAAGAGTTCCAGATGGTGCAGTGGACACATGTGTGACTGCTGTGATTAAAGCATCTTTCTTTCAGCTTAACGAGTGAACCGTCAGCTCGTTCAAACACACGTTAAAGTGCGTTTGGCTCGACACCACCGAACAGAGGCAGCAATATAACACAGCTAACATTAACAGTGCAGTGGATCCTGCTTGTGCCGTGATGTTCAGGACTGCAAACCGAGCAGCATCACTGACTTTCAGCTTGTTGTGTTTGTGGATATATGACTGACTTTAATTATCCACAAAATCATCACATTCTCTGTCAGATGAAGGTCGACTATTGAACGGCGTATATTTTAAAGGCTTTAAAACCAAGTTAACGCTGAAAGTACAAACATCACTAATGTCACATAACTCTGCCGACAAGGCATAGCTA
The DNA here is from genome assembly GCF_965226115.1 of Aulonocara stuartgranti. Classification (NCBI taxonomy): domain Eukaryota; kingdom Metazoa; phylum Chordata; class Actinopteri; order Cichliformes; family Cichlidae; genus Aulonocara; species Aulonocara stuartgranti. The sequence goes on along the minus strand of NC_138941.1, from coordinate 1,286,684 downwards.
TGGCTATGAAATGCTCTTTGTGTATCACTTCTTCATTATGAAAGATGTCATTAATGCACTAGTAATGTCTCATCTGGAGTATTGTTCAATCATTTGGTCAGCAGCTAATAAGACAGATCTTAACAGACTTCAGTTAGTCCAGAATAAGGCGTCCAGATTAGTGTGAAGATGTTCATACTATACTAATATTGATAACATGCATAATAACCTTTCTTGGCTTCCTGTACAGGCTAAAATATTCTATGGCTTACTTGTAGTTCTAAAGAAAGCAATTCTGTTAAACACACCACATTTATTCTGCTCAGCTGCAGTATCCAGATGAAATACATCATCATATTACACAGTTTTCAACAAGCTGCAATTTAGTAAATGCTCGAGTTAAAAGTAACGTTTTGTAAAACTGTTACATTTAGAGCAACTTTTAAGTGGAATAAGTTGCCTTAAAAAATTTGAGAATTATTCAAAACTTCAATGAACACTTAAAAGCCGATTTACAGAGCTTTTAGTTGTTGTAAATATTGTAAGACATGATTTGTTTTTGAAATTTGTGTAATGTGCCTCAATGTTATTGATATTATTATTATTATTATTGATTGCTTATATTTGAACAATTGTGAAACCTCACTGTGGATGTAAGAGTGAAATTATGTGGATATCTTGAATCCACTTTATTGTGTAATATTTTATGTGAGTATTTGACGGAAGACGAGCAACATCTGTTGTGGAAGCTAACGGGGTTCCTTTAGAATAAACAAACATAGGATTTATTATCACTGAATAATTCTGTATAAATCTATACAAATTATAGAAATATGTAATAGGAAACAACAAAATAATCTAAATTATAAAATAATGTGTGTGTGTGTGTGTGTGTGTGTGTGTGTGTGTGTGTGTGTGTGTGTGTGTGTGTGTGTGTGTGTGTGCATGATTTTAGTGTTTGAACAGTCATGAATTATCTTTAACAGCAGGTTGGATGTTAGAACTACCAGCAGGTGGGGATAAGAGACCTTTAAGGTGTTTGGTGCCACGCTCCACCTTCAGGTTTAAAACTAGTGTTAATGGAGTTTGAAGGTTGAGTTTGTTCCACGACTGCATTTCACTCACTGCCTCTGTTTGTATCTCTGTCACTGCAGGACCAACATGGAGCCAGAAGTCAGCGCTCTCAGGAGGCCGACAAACCTCACAGAAGAAAGGGAGAGAAAAAACACACCTGTGACGAGTGTGGGAAGGGTTTTACTGTGAGGGCTAAACTAAAACGGCATCAGGTCATCCACACTGGAGAGAGACCGTTCAGCTGTGACTTGTGTGGAAAGTCTTTTTCCTTGAAGGGTTACCTAAAAAAACACCAACTCATCCACAGTGGAGTTAAAGCGTACAGCTGTGATCAGTGTGGCAGAGCTTTTACTCAAAGTAGCAGCTTACAGAGGCATCTAGTTACCCACTCTGGAATTAAGGCATACAGCTGTGATCAGTGTGGCAGAGCTTTTACTCAAAGTAGCAGCTTACAGAGGCATCTAGTTACCCACTCTGGAATTAAGGCATACAGCTGTGACATCTGTGGAAAAACTTTCAGCCAGAGAGGGAACCGAAATACACACCTACGCATTCACACCAGACATGATGTGTACTGCTGTGAACAGTGTGGCAAAGAGTTTACAACAGACGCACAGTTACAACGACACATGTTTACCCACACTGAGGAGAGACCTTATCGATGTGACCTGTGTGAGAAGACTTTTAAATCTCCACGTTACCTGAGACAACACCAACAGATCCACACCAGAAAGAGACTCTACAAGTGCAGCTACTGTGAGGTATGTATTTATATTGTTATCTTGTCATTTTAGCCTGACTGTTTGGAACAACTCTGCTCATTAAACTGTGTTAGCATGTTAGCAATTCTACTGCATGGAAAAGCAGCTCTGAGTGATTATTCAGATTTTCCTTTCAGTTATGATTTTAGTATTACTGTAGTATTATGGTGGTAGTATTGTAGTTATTGCAGCCCAGTAAACTGAGTGTGTTAACTGAAACAGTCAAATGTAGTTGGACGTCTGCAGAGATGCTCTTTATTTCAGGCGACGTTCAGGATACAAATGTTGAAGGACTGACTTACACTGTCTTTGTGTCTTTGTTTAGAAGCAGAGCGACACAGATGGATCCAGTTCTCAACCCTGTCATCACTGTGGTGGTGGGAAAGACTTTCATTGTGACCTCTGTGGAAAAACTTTCAGTCAGCAAAAGGCCCTAAAAGTACATCAACGTAGACACACTGGAGACAAACTGAAATACTGCAAAGAATGTGGGAGAAGCTTCACCACATCACATCGCTTAAAACGACATGAACTGATTCACAGTGGGGTTAAAAAGCACCTCTGTGATCAGTGTGGGTCATCCTTCACCACTGCAGGTCAGCTTAAAACACACAAACGAGTCCACACAGGAGAGAAACCACACAAGTGCAGACACTGTGAGAGAAGCTTCTCACATTCAGGTAATCGTAACATTCATGAACGTGGACACATGGAAGGAAACTACAGCTGTGACCAGTGTGACAAGAGCTTCAGGAATCTCAGATCATACTCTGCACACAAACGATCCCACGTTACTAATAAACTGTTTCACTGTTACCAATGTGCCCAAACATTCACCTCATTGTCTGCTCTGTGCAAACATCAGCGCGATCACTCAGGGCTGAAATCACTCCCATCACTGGATCACAGTGAATCTGAAGACACAGAAAGATCCTCTGGTTTCTGTGTCAGACTCAAAAAGCTTGAGATCAGGCTCCACAGAGTTCAGATAGAATCATTTAAACTTGTGTTGAACTGAACTGGTTGCTGGGCTGAACTTCTACATAATACAGATCTACATGGGATCTTCTTTTCTGTTGTTTTACTGAGTCAGTTTTGTCCTTTTTTCTCTGTCCTGGTTTTGCTCGTCTGTAAATGATTGAAACTCAGTCAAATAGTTCATTGTTCTCCAGCAAAACGTTTTTTGGAAACTCATGTTTAACCTTTAAAACTCTGACATGTTTTAGCACACAAGGCTTCATCGGGGAGTTCACTCATGATTGGACCATGAGAACAAAGGTTTTTAGTTCTTTCAAAGAGAGTCATGGAGATGTTTGATGTTTCTGTTTTTCTGAAACCACCTGAAAGAAAAACTATTTTTCTTGCTTTATGTAGTGTGGAAGTTTTTAATGTTTCTTCATCTGTGATGTTCTTGAATGTGTTCACGTGAAGATGGTACAAATAAACTGTCCTTTCAGCTTTAGCTCCTAATTTATTCATTATTTATGGATGTAGCACAGCAGCCGTCTCTTGATTAACACATGGAGGGCTCGGGATCTGATGGTGTCGTCTCCCTAATTTGCCCACTCAGTAAATCTCACTCATGGCCAAGAAATTGAAATAAACCTTGTTTCCCTGCTGGATAGTGATCCACTGTAACTCTGCTCCTCCTTCCTGTTTAGGATTTCTGTGGCTGAAGTAAAATTCCCTCCATCCATCACTTATCCCAGCTAACCCAAAGTGAAATAAAGTTTTGCTGGTCTTAAAAAAGCATTACAATAATGGGCATTACCAATGCAAACTGAATGATACAGAAGATGAAAGAAGAGACTTTGATCAGTTAATAAAGCTCATGATCTGGATTCATTGTGGCTGCTACACAGATACTTCTGGGTCACTTCTCTCAGTTAGGAACCTTCCTCACCAAACTGACTGTTGGACCACACCCCTGGTTTCATGAGAAATTGTTTCAGCCATGATTTCTCTTCCTGTATTTCAGAGTAAAGACTGAAGTGACAAATGGAAGCATGTTTAAAAAACACAATGTGAGAGAGACGTTGAGGTCCTTAGAAGTTACCCTGGGTTTTTCTGTCACCCTGCTAGATGTTACACACCTTGTTATTGGACTGATTTCTACTGCTGGACTACTCCTGCGGAGAGTATTGAGCTGTTATTGAGCTGCACATACGTTACGACCTGCTTAAGTTCGAGGTCACAGCGTCTGTAGAGCAGCTGGAACATAATGAAGTCTACAAGGTTAAAGTTTTCTCTTCAGTTATTGTTCTTTCTGCTGCTTGGTTTGATGGATCTGAGAGCTTTTGTTTTTATTATTGTTATTATAATTATCATTAATATTTTACTCTCTAGAAGCTTTAAAATAGTGTTTGTGTTTGAAAAAATTGATTTAAGAATTGAACAGAAACATCTGTCCTTCTGAAAATCGCCCAAAGGCACGGAGACAAAGTCAAAGGATGCAACCTGTAACTTTCTCTTCCTTCATGTCAGGACCATCATCCATGATTTATATAAAATGCATATAGCAACAGTAGCACTTTAGTTTGGACTTTATGATTTCTGTAACTGGAAAATATTATTTTGTTTAAAGACAGAAGTGACCGCATAGTTGCAACATCAAAGGGAAATATTAATTAATTAGCATCAAGTATATTTGTTGCTTAAGCGTTTGCACTATAACTTAAGTAGGATTATAACTTTTAAGGAAGGAAAGATTTCAGATATTCAGTTCACTGTTTCAGTTATTTTATATGAAATTAAAACATTTACGTTGGTCAAATATGATGCTCTAAATCAAATAAAAGTTTGAAAATAAATGATGTATTTTTAAATGCTGCAACAAATGTTCACAAAAAGTAACTATAATTAAAACCAGTTAAACAAAATCAAATGTTTGAATCATGCTTAACCAAATGCCAGGCTGCAGAGTTGAACCTAAAGTATACGTAGAAAGATTTCAACATCTGAGCAGTTTTTAATGTTTTTATCACATATAAATGTCACAGCAGTGGGTCCTGGCCCAATGCTTTGTGTTTTTGGTTTTCTTTGACTCTTGTTTTTCTTGGTTTTTGTTCTTCTTATTTATCAGGCTCTCAGTAATCTTAGTTCTCCCTCCCTCAGTGTTCATTTCAGCCTGTGTTTAGTTTCTGTTCCCGTGTCCCACGTTTCGTTTCATGTCGAGTCAGCCCTGTCTCTCTGTTTCCTGTGTCTCCCCAGTCAGCCCCGCCTCCCTCGGGCACTCATGTGTGATACAGAGTAATAAACCTGACTACATTTGCTACACTCTCTTTATTACCTGTTACTTTAAAATTCATACACTAATTATGTCTGCCCATCTCTCTAATGTGAAGGTCAAAGGTCAACATCCCAGTGACATAAGAATAATCCCAAAGGGGCAAAGGCAGCGGTTAATTTAGCACATTTAGCATTAAGGGTACAGCAAGGATATACTTTTACTTATTGTGGCAGGGGTGTGGTCTCTGGCCTGCTGCAGTGGAGGCTGGTGGCGGGACGTTGGACGGCACAGGTGAGGGTGATGGAGCTCATGACTCTCCCCTTTATAGTGACGGAGGAGACTGGCGTGGGGGAAGCGTGTAGTGGAGGAAGCCGAGGAGAGAGCTGGTTTCTGGCTACAAAGACGGCGTCAAACCAGAAAAGATTGCTCGTGGTCAAATGTCAAAGGAGCTTGCAAAGAAAAGCGTCTGGACTTCTTTAAGTTGCTTGAAGACGTTTCACCTCTCATCCGAGAAGCTTCTTCAGTTCTAAGGTCAAATGGTGGAGAGTCCCAGATATAAACCTAGTGGGAGTTTCCCCCCACAGAGGGACAAAAGGACCCCCTGATGATCCTCTAATCACCTGAGCCAAGGTGTGAAACTGGGTGTGGGTCCCAATCAGCCAGAGTTTCGGGTGAGTTCATTGTGAAACCTGGCCCCACCTTATCATGCGAATTCCTGAGGTCAGATGGCCCAGGATGTGAGTGGGCGTTAAGGCGTCTGGGAAGGATCTCAAAACTGGATTATTGATGGCAGAGAGTTGATGTCGTAAACCCCGCCTCTGTTCAAAGATGGTCGCTCACAGTGGACATAGATGCTTCTTTCACTCCTCTTTCAAACCATCTGTCCTCTCTGTCCAAAATGTGAACACTGGCATCCTCGAATCAGAATCAGAATCAGAATGGGTTTATTGCCAGATGTTGAGGTTTACAACATTAGGAAATTGCTGCGGTGCTTCAGTGCAAACAATAAGAATTAAAGTGCTATGTAGAAAGTAAGATATGTGCATGAGATATACATGAGATATATACATGAGAATAAGAATTATGAGTGCTACGTAGAAAGATATATACATGAGTGCAGGTGGTGATCAGTCAGTCATGTGGTTATTGTTCATGTGTCCAACAGCAGAGGGGAAGAAACTGTTCTTGTGGCGAGAGGTTCTGGTGCGAATGGACCGGAGCCTCCTGCCTGAGGGGAGCAGGTCAAACAGACTGTGTCCAGGGTGAGAAGGGTCAGCTGAGATCCGGGCTGCACGCCGCAGTGTCCTGGAGGTGTACAGGTCCTGCAGAGATGGGAGTCTGCAGCCAATCACCTTCTCAGCAGAGCGCACAACACGCTGCAGTCTCTGTTTGTCCCTGATAGTGGCTCCAGCGTACCACACGGTGATGGAGGAGGTGAGGATGGACTCGATGATTGCAGTGTAGAATTGCATCATCGTCCGTGTTGGCAGGTTGAATTTCTTCAGCTGCCTCAGGAAGTACATCCTCTGCTGGGCTTTCTTAATGACGGAGGTGATGGTGGGCTCCCACTTCAGGTCCTGGGTGATGGTGGTACCCAGGAAGCGGAATGAGTCCACAGAGGTGATGGGGGTGTCAGTCAAGATGATGGGGGGGAGTGGGGCTGTGTGCTTCCTGAAGTCCACAATAATCTCCACTGTCTTCTGGGCATTCAGCACCAGGAAGGAGTGTCCTTTGTCCTTAAGATGCAGATGGACTGCTGAGTCTTGTCCTGTGGAGGTGGCTCTTCTATGTTGTGCCATGCGCTTGTGAAGTGGCTGTTTGGTCTCTCCAATGTAGAGGTCTGGGCATTCCTCGCTGCACTGTACAGCATACACCACATTGTTAAGTCTGTGTTTTGGCGTTTTATCTTTCGGGTGAACCAGTTTTTGTCTGAGCGTGTTGCTGGGTCTGAAATACACCGGGATGTCATGCTTGGAGAAAACTCTCCTGAGTTTTTCTGATACACCGGCTACATAGGGGATGACAATGTTGTTGCGTCTGTCCTTCTTATCCTCCCTCGCTGGTGTCTGATCTTCTTTTCTGTGCCTCTTTGCTGACAGTAGAGCTGGGCGATATGAGATTTTTTCATATCACGACATGTTTTTTTCATTTCAGGCGATAACGATATCTATCACGATATAAGCCAAATAACTATATTTGTAAGATTTAAATGTGCCGTTGCTCACAAGTAAAATGTGAAATAATCAGCAGCTTGTTTTTATTTAAATATTTATTTCCCATAATAAGTTCAACAGGGTAGATGTACTTCAGGAACATGAGACTTTTTCAGATAAATAAAGCCAAATATTGCAAACTACACAAAAGGCAGCCGCTAAAGCGTTTAAGTTTCAAAATAGAACAAACGAAACAGACTAAATTGTCAATTCCACTTAGAAACAAAATATTAATTCTAAAAATAAATCTTAGTTTGTTTTACAGAAGAACAGACAAAAATGACTAACTTTTGTCAATATCAAATAAACTGAGAACTAAAAGGAAATTCTCAATCTCTCCTTGTTGTATAGCTGAGCTTTTCAAACAGTTTTAACAGTTACTTTAGTCTGACAAAAGCCGAATGACGAATTAGCGCTTCCAGTCAGAGACTGAGGCTACGTCCACACGTACACGGGTATTTTTGAAAACGGAGATTTTCCGTTTCCGTTTTAAAAAATAATCCCGTCCACACATAAAGGCAGAAATGAAGGAAAACACTGCTATGAACATGCCAAAGCAGCAGGTGGCGCTAGATTCCTAACCGTGCAGAAATGTTGGCCAATCAGAAGTCTAGAAGCCTCGGTGGGAAAAAGTAAACAAAGCTGGGGCATAGAAGCAGAACAGAGTCGTATGTGTGGAGGGACAGTAACTGTGTGTATATGTAAGCATTTAAACACTGCAGAGAGTAGAATTAACAGTAACAGTATTGTAGAAATTCATTTCACCGAAACAATAACGTGGCGCACAGTGTGACGCATGCACCAGTTTATTGTATTTCCAGACTTGCTTTCGGCACAATTTACAGTGCACGCTACTCTGTTTTTGTCAGACTTGAAATAGCCGAAATACCTTCACACTATGGAACTTCTGTGGCTCTTCTGTTCGACAATTTCTCCGGCATTGGAACCATCATCTGTTTTCTCTTCGGTCACGCTCGGTTGAATTTTCTAGTCGGCACACTCATTTCCTCCATTACCCGCTGGCTGCTTCCCAAACAAACACACGTGCGGCTTGGCACTTGTGCTGTACGTAACAAGTCACGTGACGTGACGCTGCGGCTGTGATTGGTTCGGCTCTGCGCTACTTAATTTGGATTGGCTGACCCTTTTTTTTTTTTTTTTTTTTTAAGAGGACAAGAGCGGCGAGGTCTATCGCGATAGCTTAATTTCTCTATCGAGTAAAAGTTATATCGCGATACATATCGTTATCGTTCTATCGCCCAGCTCTAGCTGACAGAGGCTCCTTTGACTACGATGACCTGGATGACTGAGAACCTTCACAGACACTTGTGGTCAAATAATGTGTTGTGCAGCACGCAGGACAGACAGCGCACAATGTGCTTTGAAGTAGCAGCCAAGAAAGGTGTAATTTAAGTCTACGAGCAGTGAACACCCGTGTGCACACCTGTGTGGATCAGCGCGCTTGTATTCAAATGGTTTCCACATGTAATGGTCTGCAAGAGGATGTAGCGAGCCATAGCCCCGTCCCCCAGGGCATGAAACAGGCATGGAGGAGATCCAGGCCCCAGAGTGCGAGAGCCCAAGGAGGACAACCGGAGGGGCATCTGTGCCACCCTCATGGGAAGGGCTGAGGATCCCCAGACGAGGCGTCACCCAGTAGCCACCGAGCAGAAGCTAGAGGGGGCTTCACCAGCGTGCCCAACGGCTCCGCCGGCAGCCGGCTGTGCCAGAGTGAACCGAGCCGCAGGCCCAGAGGCCGGAGGCCCGAGGGCCCCCCACACCCCGGAGGAGGCCTGACCGAGCAACAGGCGCCAGGCCCCGCCAGGTAGCCACCGGGAGTGAGCCGGTACATACCTGAGCGCCCAGCCCCGGACACCAAGAACCACCAATGCACCGACCCCTGAGGGCATCAGTCACCAGCAGGGAGTGTGGTGAGGGGAGATAGGCCTTGGAGGGCCTGGGAGTTCCCAGAGAGGTGGAGTCTAAGACCCGACCTGACATATAGACACAGACAAACAGGCACACACAGACACAAACATGCGTTCCCACCCTCATGCACACATATACAAACACTCAGCACTCACCCAACGTAAGGACTGACATAAATGGACATGTACACACAATCACACTCCCCAAACATACTCTATTCCTTTTGTTAAGTACTTTGAACTTTACAGGTGGTTCCTGGCTAGGTTTGGACCTGTTTGACTGACTGACTCTGTTTGAAGCATTTACCCTCCCCAGAGGGGGAAGCAGAACCCAGACCCAAGAGATGTTACCCTTCCCCCCGGGGTGGAGGCAAGCAGACCGTCCCAGGCTCCGCAGCAGCAGGGAGGCCAATCGGACAGCCAACATCTCCTCCCAGCCCCCCCGCCCCGATGGCTAGCAGAGAACGGGGGTGTGTGAAGACCCCATACCTCCCTCCTCCCGCTCATGTGTAGTGTTGCTGCGTGTTGCTCTAAAGTGCATTTAAAACTAAAAAATGGTGCTGCTGCCAGAGAGCAGCAGGTGTTAGCATGGCCCCTCCCGAGAACCCTCAATGTCTACATGGATTTAAAATTGAGAGGTGGGCACCAGCGCCAGATGTAGGTTTGAGTACACAGACCGTCCACTGGACGCCGTTAACGTGCCCACCCTCAAGGCCCTATATATATGTGTGTGTGTTATGAGAGTGTAAGTAATGTGGATGTCTAAGTTGTGAGATAAAATTGAGGCACAGGTGGCCAGAAGGGGATGGGGGGGGGATGTCTCACCTGCACTCCTGTGACACACCCGCACCCCAAGGCCCTACCTGTATGGGTGAGTGTGGTGGAGCGGGAAGAGGGAGGTAGCCGGGGATGGGGAGGAAAAGGAGGGAGGGGAGGATGCCCCTCCCTAGGGCCAGCTCCCCCGCTGACCCCAGTAGGCACCCCCGTCCTCTGGTACCCACCAAGGCAAGGGAGCCCAGGTCCATCCAGACCGCGGCCTATGGTAGCACTGCCAAGCCCCACAGGACCCGGGGCAGCCCACCCTACCCACCGCAGAGGAAACTGTACCCACCCCAAAATGAACATATTTCAAGTAAACAGCTGGACTGATCAGGTCCAAGCACAGAGTGATAAACTTGTCAAACAGCTGTCATATCTTTATATAGAAGCTCTTTATAAATGCTGCTCACTGCAGTCTGTTTACTAATAATGTCAAAGTGTTAGAAACACAGAAACATCAGAATGGTCTTTGTTCACAGAAACCTGTCTGGGATCCTTTGTTGTTCTTTTGATGCAGAGTTACATTATAAATATAAAGAGTTATTTCAGAGTCTCATCAGTTTTCCTGCATGTCTTTATTTAACACATCAGCAGGGCTGAAGCTCTCATGTTAAACACACACTGATCTATGGACACGTTCATGTGTTTCTAACAGAACCAGGCTGTTATCAGCCTGCACTAACATTATGTCACACACACTGAATGTAACAGTGACAGTTTACATCATCACACAATCAGCTGTGATTGTTTCACTGTCATCAAACGAGTCAACAGGAAGTAGAATCAATAGAAACCAATCATTTACTGACAGCATGTCTGATGGAAATAAGTGCAGATTATGTATGAAGTCTAACTGCACACAGTAACTGTGTTACAATAAGGACTTAACAGCGCCCTCTGCTGGAGTGTTTCACACTGAGAGCAGCTTTCCTCTGAATTCAGTGAGGTTATGACTGAAATTATTGGTTTAGTCGGTTTTATAAAGACCAGACCAGTAAAAACAAGAGTGTCTCTGCTGTCTGTGAGGAGATGGAGCCGAACATCAAGCTGTGCTGTTTCACAGTGAAGCCAGGCGGCTGTCACCAGGAAAAGTCTTGTCCTGAGTTTTTGAGCTCAGAGAGCAGATCAGATGTTTTTGGAGCAGGAGCACAAGTATGAAGTCGCAGAGTTAGTGATGAGAGCTTCCTGGCAAAACTGGCCTACCTGAGTGACATATTTGGAAATGAAGTAAATCTACAGCTTCAAGGGAAAGATAAAAACCTCCCTCAGGTCACAAGATCAGCTCTGTCACTGGAAAGCTTGCAGTGTGGGGCAGGAGACTCGATGAAGGAGACACAGATTCATTGGAGAACCTGCATGAATTTGTTGACACTACTGACGATGATGCCGCCTCAGTGACTCCATATATCAAGCAGCATATTTCATCACTGATGGGATACTTTTAAAAGGACTTCCATGAAAACAGTTCCCAGCATGACCAGCTCCAACTGGTTTCAGCTTTGCAGAGCAGAACCAGTTCATTGACGTCTGACTCCACACTGAGACTGCAGTTCACATCACAGACACTGAGTGGATTCTGGCTGAGTGTAGAGAAGCAGTATCCACTCTGAGGGCAGCAGGCTCTGGGCGTTCTTCTTCCTTTAGTCTCATCTTTGTGAGGCTTCTCTGCTGCTGCTGCAGACCAAGTCCAGGTCCCAGCTAAACACTGAGCAGGAGCTGAGAGCTGCAGGATCCTGCTTCAAAGCTGCTTTGAAAAGCTGTGCACTGCAAAACGTGCTCGTCGGAGCCATTAATGCTGACTTTGTTATTTTGATCAAAGAAAGAAATCAGCACAAACTGTTTGATTCGTTTTTGTTTTGTAGGTTAAAGTGTTTCATATATTGTGCTCCTGAGTTAATGTTGCTGATCAGTTTGAATTCATTTTGATTGTTTATGGAGTTTATTTCATTTTATGTTTCAGTATCAAACGGTTCAAATGTTTATAGTTTTAGTAAGGATTTCTTTTTTATTGAAGGTAAATTGTTGCACTTTACATTGTTTCCATCTAAAAGTGTTACATTGTTTCTCTTCCAAACTAAAAAGTGTTTCTGCTGCAGCTTCCTTTCACTCTTTATCATTTTCCAGTCAGTGAAAGTCTTTTTGTGTCCTCCTAAAATCCACCGTGCTCACAGTGAACACTCGTATGCTGTTGTGCTGTCACAGACTGTTATCAGCCGTGTAGCCGCTCATACCTCATTTATTCTTCTTGTTCTACCGTCAGACCCAGGCGCACAGCTTTGGTTAAAGTTCTTATGTTTGATTTCATAACAGCTCTTCAGATTTCCACTCTTTATAACTTTATAAGTATTTTTGACAAAGCCATCTTCTTTTACTCATCCACTCAGCAAGCTCCCAACATAGTAACCTATCAACTCACATACCCACATAGCTTGTTCTTCTTTGTCGTTTTATTGGCAGTTGGTGGTGCATTACTGCCAACAGCTGGCTGGGAGAGTGGACCAGCATGATGCTAACCTGCATAGCTGCGTGTCGCGCCAGTTCAAAAGTCAGCCACGGCAGCCGGCAGGAAGAAACTATCCAACTACACGGTAAATTAGAAACTGCTTTGTGATCCGGACAAAATCCTCTTGGGGTCTGGATTTGGACCGGAGTCCAGGAGTTGGGGACGCCTGTTATAGTACCATATCACCCTATTAGAGCACTTCGCTCTCACTCTGCAGGCCTACTTGTTGTTCCTAGAGTATTTAAAAGTAGAATGGGAGGCAGAGCCTTCAGTTTTCAGGCCCCTCTTCTGTGGAACCAGCTTCCAGTTTGGATTCAGGAGACAGACACTATCTCTACTTTCAAGATTAGGCTTCAAACTTTCCTTTTTGCTAAAGCATATAGTTAGGGCTGGACCAGGTGACCCTGAATCCTCCCTTAGTTACACTCAAAGAAATCTGTTGTTGTGGGCGTAGTTGTCTGCTGCTGAAAACTCCAGTGATTTTCCTGCAGTTTGACATCTAATGTGATCTTGTGAACTTCGTGAGTCCAGGTAACGAACCACTCTGACTAGATTGTATCCTGTCATCTCAACAAGAACAAGAATTAAGTTGCTGAATTTCATGCAGATGCTACATGATTTAATTATGTTCACCACAGAAACATGAAATTATTTAGTTCAAATCACAAGTTTGAATCTTGTACATGTAACATCCACCCAATAGGTGTAGGCTGCTGGGGGACTCCCATGATGCACTGGGTGTTTCTTCTTCACTCACTTTGTGTTAATACACCTCTACGTGTTTAATCATGAGTTATTATTCATATCTGGCTCCTCCACAGCACGTCTTTGATGTCTTCTTTCTCTCAGCCGAACTGGTCACATGGCTGCCCCTCCCTGAGCCTCGGCACATCCTGTGGCTGCAGAATAAGCAGCAGCTCTAATCAAACATGATCAATCCTCAAGTGTCAGTGAGAATAAAAGAAAAGGAAGTCATTTGTCATGAGAAGTGGGGCTCAGGAGGTGGAGCAGGTCACCTGACAATAGTAAGGTCGGTGGTGTCATGGTCCTGAGTCTGAGGACTCAGTGTTTTGTGTTTCCTTATGCTTTTGTTCATTCCGAGTGTGTATTCTGTTGTGATTTTGCCATTTGTTAGGTTTCTGTTCTTTGCCTGCCTGCTCCCACTTCTCTGTGTTCCCTCTGTCTGTCCATGGTGTTATTGTGTCTGCTCATGAGTCTGCCTGTCATGTTCAGTGTCCTGTCTGATTCTGTGTCTGTTAGTTTCCTGTTTTATTCTGAAAGTTCATGTCTCATGTCAGTGTGTTCAGTTTTACCTCTCCCCTGTCTCGTTAGCCTTATTGCTCCCAGCTGTGTCTCCCTCCTGTGGCCCATTCCCTGATTACTCCCCGTGTATTTAAGCCCTGTGTTTTCCTGTGCTCTCTGTTGCGTCGTCTGTTTAGTTCCATGTCAGTCTGCATTATTCTGTTACCTGGTATTCATTCTGCGTCTCTCTGCCATCTCTCTTTGTGCATTTCGCTCCTCCTCCCGTGAGTGTTTGGTTTAAGTTTTGTTCTTTAGTTTTCCCAGTTTAGGTTTGTTTACTCCCCGCTCTGCTCTTCCTGTTTTGTCACCTTCTCACCGCTGTAAATAAACACTCACTCGCACCCCAGCCGGTACCTGCATTTTGGATCCTTTTTTCAATACACCACACAACTGCTGTGCAGCCGTGACAGGTGGTTTGATCCCTGCTGCTCCAGTCTGCATGCCAAAACATCTTTACTGGTCGTGTTACTATGGTAACCCAGAGGAGTTTACTATGATAAGTATTAATTAATTCATTAAATGAGACAATCAGTCAAAAGTCAATCATTCATTTTTAATCAGCAGTGTTTTTGGAATCATCAGATAAATTTAAAACAAAACCAAAAACGCTGAACAAGTTTGCAAAGTTTTTTCTAAGCCAGTCGTCACAAACGTCTGTAAGTTTGAAGGTTTTCAGCTGACAGACGTTCAGGTAGTTTCATCGCTCTGGTTTGGAGGATTCAATGTTTATTAATCGTCCCTTCAGACGACCAAAGGCTGCCACGTGTACGGTAACAGCACAGACACGTGACAGACTAGACTTTCATGTGACAGCGTTTAATCTGTAAAAGGTGACGTTGACATATTTTGGAGGCGTGTTGGTCACCAAACTGAACGTGTTCACTCACTGGAGTCTGTGTGGTTGTTGTTGTTGTTATTCACCGTCTTCTCTCTGACTGTGATGATGGTCCCATTTCCTTTAGACACAGTTAAAGATGGAATCTCCACAGTCACTTTACAGATGTGTGTTCCTGAATCCTCTGATGTTTGAAATGTTCAAAGATGAGTCTTTGCCTCCTTTTTCAGAGACTTGGAGATTGATTTGCGTTGGTCTCTCTCTTAATTGTTGTTTGATTTTTCAGCCAGGCCACTCTGAATCTTTCAGACGTTCTTGTCCAGCAGCAGGTGATGCTTACGGTCTCTCCCTCCATGACAGACACATCTGGACTCTGGGTCACAACAAACATGCCCGATGAAACAGCTGCAAGAGACACAAAACTGAGTCAATACAAGAGACGAGTCTCCAAAAGTTGGTTCTGT
Organism: Aulonocara stuartgranti; assembly: GCF_965226115.1. Lineage (NCBI taxonomy): Eukaryota > Metazoa > Chordata > Actinopteri > Cichliformes > Cichlidae > Aulonocara > Aulonocara stuartgranti. The sequence continues at coordinate 1,271,577 of NC_138941.1, read as the reverse complement.
TCATCTGGACGCAGCGTTTTGTGGGAGAAACGTGTCGTCATCATCAGGTGACGTCTTCAGTCTCAGCTGACTGCAGGTTTCAATCTTATAAACAGGACATTTGCATAATGACTGAAACCAGCCCACTGGGGCTGAGGTCAGTTCCTTCATCTTAATCATGCAAATTCTCATGACCATTGATCAACAACCACTGATCCATGTCCATGAGTCCCATTCACAGAGATGTGGGAATGGCTGCAGTCACAGCATGTAAGATGTGACAGATGGACCCTTAGGCCCCTCCTCCATTCAGAGATGGTCTTTCCCTTTTCACGTAAATGGCCTCCTTGACTCCGCCCTCAAACCAGCGTTCCTCCCTGTCCAGGATGTCACATCCTCATCATTGCAAGAGTGTCCACTGGCCTGTAGGTGTAAACAGACTGCAGAGTCCTGGCCTGACGAGGTGGCTCTTCTGTGTTGTGCCATCCTCTTAGCCAGAGGTTGTTTGGTTTCCCCGATGTATAAATCCTGCCAATCCTCCTGCACTTAACAGCGTACACTATGTTACTCTGTTTGTGTCGGGGGACCCGATCCTTGGGGTGGACCAGTTTTTGGTGCAGCGTGTTTAGGTGTTTAAAAGCCACAGAGACCCGGTGTTTAGAGAAAATGCGTCTCAACCAGGGGCGATTCTAGGATCAGAGCTTTGGGGGTGCTGAGCACCCAGAGAGCTGCCCAGCCAGGCAAGATAAACTTTACTCGTCACGATGAGACGTCTTCCCCGTCTCTGTCAGTCCCTGCATCCCTACATGCCTCCAGTTGTCCCAAGTTCTCTCTGACTGTCTCCTTGGTGCATTTAAACCCCTGTTCCTTCCTGTCCTCGTCGTCTGTTGTCTTCGTCTCCGTTATCAGTCATCCTAATTTTACCCTCTCTGTGCAAGTCTGCAAATGTCTTTATTAAATCATAAGATTCTTAAATTCATCAAGTCTCAAAACATGACATCACTGTTTTGTACATTTTAACGCAATTTAATAAACATGCTTCAGCCAGTACCTTTTGATTAGCCTTGTCTCGGTTTCTTGCTTTGTGGTAGATCTTTATTGTTTTCACTGAGATATTTGAATGCTAATCAATAAATCAATATTCAATTAAAAAAAAAAAACCTCTAATCAAACAGTTTTTGAAAAGTTTGTAACAAAACCATCAGGAACAGCAACAGTGGGTGGCGATAGTGATGGGCAGATGAAGCCTCATGAAGCACTGAAGCTTTTCATCCAATTGGTTCACCCCAACGCGAAGCTTCATGAAGCTTCATTTGCTCTAGCAGGACACCTACTGGACGTAAAAATAATAGCTGGCATGAATTTGAAGAGTGTGGCATTTTGCACACAGCCTGTAAATGTCAACAACAAAAGGAGTGTGTAAAACATGTATATTGTAGTGATGGCAGTATACTGTGTATATTTATAGTGGCAGTATGGGAAATGATTATTTGGAAATGCTTGAAATGGAAATGATCATTTACTATGAGGTGAGGTGTGGTTGGGGTGTGGACAGTGGTTGTGCTTTTGTAACATTGAGGTATGGACAGCTACACACTGAGGCTTTGAGCCTCAGTCCTGCCTGTTCACATTTTATTCTGTAAAAACTAAATTTTCACTGCTTTTATAACCTTTAGTGGGGAGAACATAGCTGGGATTTAATGATTTAACAAATCTTTTGAATCCTTTGTCCTCCACAATGCTAAATGGCTGGGAGTCCTCAATCACCATGCTGACCAGGTCTTCATCTATTTGAGATTGTTCTCCTGAGGAAAGACAATAAAGACAAAGCACAAATATAAATATCACACACGTAACTTATAACAGTTGTATAATATTGTTATATCATTTAGTAACATTACTGCATCCTATATTATCATTGCATTTGATGGCTCACCTGGTCTTGCTCCACAATCGTTGTTCCTCTTATTCTCATGCAAAGCTCTGTAGTGCCTAAGCATGGATGAGGTGTTGTTGTTATATCCCAGCTCCCTGGCACAGAGCAAACACTTCACCTTGTACAAAAGTCAAGACAGCTCAACATAAATTGTATTGCACCATCAGTATCATGAAAATACATCTTCTGTAGAAATTTACATACCTTGTTGGGAGGAATAAAATCAAAATGTTCCCACACAGGGAACTCCTCTTCTTAGCTGGCTCCATTCTCTCCTGACTTTCTCTCCTCACTCTCATAAACCTCCAAACGGTCTCCAAACTCTCTCTAACCGCAACTCTCCATCAAACACCCACATTTTGAATGAAGTCTGAGGGCTTTATATCGCTGTCATATCTCGCGGCAAAGTTCGAACCACTTCATGAACCAGTCACGTGGTACAGCCGGGCAGCGAGGCTTCGGACGTCATCATTTTCAGCTCCTCCCATAAATGAAGCAAGCCTCGATACGCGCTTCGCGGAAACGCCCCCTCCATTACTCGACACACGCTCCGAAGCCTCGATACAGAACGTCACATCACTAGGTGGCGATGGCTGCAATGCACAACAGGGCAGGGATGCCCCTCTGCCTGCATCTGACGGTGAGACGAGGGAGTCCGTGTTCAGGTGTGGAGTGGGGCGGGACTGTGCGGCGACGCGCTGTCAGGAGGAGACAGGTCTGTGATAGGGGCCTCCTCCCTGGTCTGCTGCTGACGAGTCTTACCATACTGGAAGAGAAGTTCCTCTCCTGTCTCTTTCATATAAGGACCACTTGCCCATGTGTGGCTGGACTGTGGGATTATGGGACTGTGGGAGGGTAATTTTAGCTTATGGAAAACATGTTTTAACCTTGTTTTAATAGTGTATAGTTATTTCTGCCGGCAGGGTTTTTAGCGGGTTGCAACAATATTTTTATTGTATACGGGGAATTTTATCTTGTATTTGTGACTCTGGCTGTGTTTTTTTTTTTTTTTTTATGGAAATAAATGGTGTTTTAAGCCAGTTTAGTTTCTGTGCCCTGAGCGCTGACCCGCTCACTCCCCTTCCTCTTGTATGTGAACGGACTTGGAAGATTTAGGTCCACCAGTCTTAGTGGCTACACAAATAGATTGTATTAGATGAAAAAATTACATTAATATGAAAAAATACTACTGAAATCACTAATAAAAAAGTCCTCCCTCAGTGTACTTTCAACCAAAAGGCAAATAACCAAACACATGAACATCAAATAAAAGACATAAATACTGAAACACTGATCCAACATTATCCTTTATTGACGGATCATTTGTTCTTTCATTTTTACCTGAATGTTGCTGCTTTTTTTGAAAAGACGTCCTTATATCCATTATGAACCTGACTGGCAGGCACACACACACACACACACACACAACAGGAGTTATAAGGTTAATGGGAATCCAGTCAGTTAGCTGTTAAGTACCTTGGGTTTAATATCGGCACATAAGACAAAATAAGCAGCTTCTCTCATTCCTTCCTTTTCTAACAGGACAGTGGCAACAACAGCAGCTACGGACAGTTTTAAGTTTTAGATTTTAAACAGGCTGTATACATTTCAATGGGAGCAACAGGACGGTCAAATGTCTCTGATTTTACTACAGAGCAGGACGGATTGTAGGGCAGCAAACATCGTCGGAAAACACGTTTAACCCAGCAGGTTACCTGGTGTAATGTTTTTCAGGTAAACAGAAACATGGTCTGACTCCTACCAACTATATAAAGAGTAACTGAAGGTTAAATGCAGCTAACATGTCCTGTTTTAAGCCAGGCACTTCCACCTCCGCTCTGCTGCGTCTCAGCCACCATCTCTCTGGCACAAAGGGCACCAGAGCCAGAGCAGGGGAGAGCTGGAACAAACCATTCTGGGAGGGGGGTTATCTATACTTCTGTTGTTAAAAGATCTCAACCAAGTACTGTATACTTTCTATATTTTTTGTAGTGTATCACACAAACACCAAATATTGTCAAAAAAGTAAGAAATCTTTGGGGGTGCTTTGATCCATTTTGGGAAGCACCCCCCAAAACGGGCTAAAAACGCCCCTGAATATAGTTCTTTACACATTTGCCTACCAAGTGGAAGCTCAGCGGCTGAATCTCAGGAGGAGACAAAACATCTCTTTGGGGTTGTGTCAGAAATGGCATCAGGCCTAAAAATGTGTCCAATCACACATGAACAGTCACCCACTGTGGTGCCCTGTGAGTAACAGCTGAACGCAGCCAGTAAGCAGTTAAAGCAGTTCTTTTGTTAAATCCCTCCAATTAAAACTCTGATTCTGCACTTCAACACATCCTGATTGTTTTACTTTGGACAGAGACACAGCTACAGCAGAGTTCATTGTCCAAATACTTATGGGACAAACACTTGTAGTATAGCACACAACACAGTACGTGAACATGTACTGAAGCTCCCCTTCCTGCAACCCTAAGTTGGACATGTGGTTATGAAACTAGATGGGCGGTAAAATAAGAACCATTATGGATGACTGTTGCTGCCTGTAAATCAAAGTCTGCCTGAGGTGGGATTTCAGAAGCAGAAACCATGAGGAGCACAGCACCACTCCCAGAAGGCTGAGATGTGAAGCCATGTGATGAGTGAAATGATGATGGAGGAGAACACAGATGAAGATCTGGAAGCTGCTGCCTCTTTATATAGTAGACACTGAAATCACCTTTTGCCTCCCTGCCAGCACAAAAACCCACACTAAAAACCCACTTACACAAACCCTCGGCTCTGGGATGGATTCAGAAACATGTCAGTTCTGCTAAACAAATGGACGGTTTTGCAACCACAAAGTTTAATCATACAAGGGCAGAATTATGTTCACTCTGTGAGAGGTGAACCTCAGACAGTTAGCAAGAGAAACATTCAAAGAAACAACCTAAATAACACAAACTTAGCAGTTGGGATGCAGATCAGACGATATCAGCAACGTGATGATCAAATGTAGTTAAAAACACAAGAAAAACAGGCTTTTTGCTCCAAAAGGACAAACAAAGCAGGGCCAGATTAACCTGTCGGCACCTGCTGGCGTGCAGAGTAACATGTGACAACAACACACATGTGGTCACCTCAACTTGTTTCACTGGAGTTTCTCTTTTAGAGCTTTAACCTCCTAAGACCTGAACTCTTTCATGCATTTTTAAAGTCTCTTTGCTATTTGGGCTGTTTGGGACCTGATTCATGTACAAACAAAGAATTACCAGAACTTTGTTTCTGAGAGAAATGAGATCCACATATGAGGATATTCGCTTTAAATGTCGATAGAACAGAGGCAGGATAATGACCTCGTAAGTGCAAATCAGGTCCTTGTGGAGCAAAACTTTGTATTTTGGTCTAAACATCCCAAAATGTGACGTCCACACATGTGGACAACAGGGCGCTAAAGTCCGTACAAACTTTTGTTTCTTCATTTGCTTGCAAACGAATGGAAATCCTCACTTAAAGCCAAGAAGCTTATTACCTGTGCAGGCTTTAGTGCCTCAGAGCAAACAAGAGAGCTTTGATCACAATGATTTTTGTTTTCACATTTCATTCACGAGCGATTTTTTTAATGTCACCTGATCTCAGTCAGCAGACTGAATATAACAGTAAAGCACTAGTGAGCTAATGAATTAGATATTGGTCACTCATATCAACTGAAAGAGTGTAAGACAAGTAAATGTGCTATAAAGGCCGGAGAAGAGTTAATAAAAAGGTCTTGAAATGAAAATATTTCATTATTTGCTGTTTCATAGATTTTTGGTTTTATTGCACTTTTGTCAGCCCTGCTGCTGTTTTTAAAAGTACTTTATTAATAAACTGGCATAAATGGTAACATTGAACACTTGCCAGTGTGAACAAAAGGTTCTTAACTTTAGCATCAAAGCTTCAGTTCACCTTTCTCAGGGCAGTTCCTTCAGTATGTGTATTAATGCAGGAACAACTCGATTCCACACAGCTGACGTACCGAGAGTGTCTGCTGTGTGGTTAACTTTATAACCTTTGGTACGCAGTGGTGTCGCTCCACCTGTTAGCTAGTTTAAGAAACTGGTTAAGGAGGGAGTGTCTGTGAGGATGAGGAGGATTTAGTTCTTTAAAGACACGTCAGATACTTGCAGGAAGCTTCTTTCAGCTTCTTTTCTCCACTGCGCAGGTTTAAAACCATGAAATGCATTTTATCTCACTAGTGAATCAAAGAAAGTCTGTATACTTTCTGAGAGAGAGAGGTGAACGTCAGACAGTTCTTAGAAAATGTAGTTTCTCTTTAAGCTTTTAACGTCTCTTTTACCCCCATTTGTCTAAAACTACTTGACAGCCCTTCATGTCAGAGGTTTATTACCTGTGCAGGATGGAGCACATGGTCTCAGTCAGGCTGGACACGATCACTCCTACAGGAAGTAAATGTGATTTTATTTCACCTGTGAAATGATGAAAAACAGCAGAATAGCTCACGCTAACAAACGGGTGTTGAAATGTTTCATTTTCTGCTGTTTCACAGGTCAAAAAGGGCGTCGAAGCAAACTGAAGCTGAGCTGCTGCTGCTGTTGTAGTGCAGCATCTGCTGTGTGCTTCATCAGAGAACCTTCTGTACACAGCAGACAGAGGCTGCTGCCACTGAAGTCCATCTGCTAGAGAGCTTTAAACACTGGTTATTGAAGTGGCTTTGATGATACTGATACACAGTCTTTGCTGCTGTCACAGGACAGGGATCCACCAGGGAGTAGTTGTCAGGATAAAGAGCCTTCGCTTCTCTAAATATAAACTGGATACTTGTAGGAAACTTTGGGAAGCAGCATTTTTCCTCATATCGTCTAAACTGAAGTTAGCTCAGGTGCTTCTTCCATACTTGCTCTGCAGAAAGCCAAAGAGTTTGGAGCTCTGCAAACATTTGCAGCACAGCTGGATGTTTGTAACTTTGGTCACCTCTGTATCATCCCTCAGATTCTTTCTGCACAGCTTTGAAACCACGACAGCACGAGTGATGCTGAGGAGACGTCCAGTTTAAACAGACCTTTATTCCTGGAACACAAACACATGAAGTGATGCTGCTAAAGAAGAACATTTAATCGCACTAATGAATCAAGCATCTGTATGTTTGTCTGTCAGTCTGTCAACAGTTCCTCTGATCGACTTCAGACTTGGTGGGTATTTTGTTTTTGCAGCGGTCAAAGTCGATCAGCGTGTTGCTTTGTCTGCTGTAAATCTGCCTGTACAAAGGGAAACATGCATGTTTTAGATGCAAACTCACAACATGGCTGCATTTTTGTGATTATGTGTATTTTATATTGATTTATTCTATTATGTTTTGTATATGAATCTTTACAAGTGTGTCGATACAAAGGCTTGATTAAAACAAAGGTCTCAGCTGTGCTGTTAGGGATGCTCTCATATTTGTTTCAAATGTAATAAATCAAAGGATTTCAGGCTTTTCATCCTTTTTATTTGTTTGGTTCTAACAGCAGCTGGATAAAAACATGCAGGTGATGAATATAATTGTGTGATATTATGAGCATTGTGAATAAAGAAAGAGCAGAGATAGTAAAAAGGAAACAGGTGATGGACGTGAGATTTTCAGAACAAAAGCTCCTCAGTGAGACGATCACCTGGACACAAGGTCAGGCAGCTGGGACTCATCTAGAGAGCAAAATGGAAAAGTGATCTGTGCAGAACATCACTGTTGATTGCAGTTATTTACATCAGACTTCTTCTCTGAGATAAGAGCACCATTTGTGGGAAAGATGACAGTATTTCCAGGCTGGATGCTGTTTGCAGGGAGAACTGAATGAAAGTCTCCTGCACCTCAGCGCTGAGGTCCACACCTGTGAACACAGATGAGGTCAATCTGCTGCAGCACGTAGAGCTTTACTGATCAGCAGGTTCAAAGGATTCAGCAGAGCGTAGAGTCAGAGCTAAACGCCACATCACCATAGAGTTTGTTAACAACAGCTTTCTTTGCCCTTTGTCTCGATGGACTGAATCAGGGATACTCGTCATACTTCACCTCAACCACGTCACTGAGAGACCCCAGCCTGACACAGCAGCAGAGATGATGAAAGCAGAAACAGCAAACAGATGCTTCAGTTGTGTTTCTCTCTGTGTGTGCGCTCACGCCCACTTGTGTGTGTGAACTTTCCACGTACCTCAGCTTGTTTCTCCAACATGAGCCATCAGGGCTGAAAAACATCACTAACACATGAATTCTTTCTCTTTTTGTTATCACCTGTGATCATGTGTCTCATGTTTCTGTCATTCACCAGTTCTTGTAGAGTTACGTGTAACTAGACTTCTGTGGGACGTAAATGATTGTTTTGTATGCAGATCTGTACAAAGAATGTAAACACTTGATTACAAAGGAGATCTCAGCTGTGTTGTTGTGGATGGACTTCAACGTATTTGTTAAAAAAGAGAATAAAGCAAAGTGTTTTAGCTGTTTGGGAGTTTTTGTTTGATTCCATTCAGTTTTATTTCTATGGAGTCAAATAATAAGAAAGGCTCTAGAACAGCCCTGAGTTTGTCCAGGTGACACTCCTCTGAAGAACAAAGACAAAGAGGAAGAAGGGGATTCGTTTTCAAGTCTTGTTTCTTTCAAAATAAAAGCTGAAATGTTTTGGAAGCATGATAATATTTCAGCCAGGATGCCGTCTCCAAGGAGACCTGCACCTCAGCGCTGAGCTCCACATCACGCCCTGTGAAAGCACAGATATAAATCTGCTGCAGTGAGAAGAACTTTACCCAACACAAGTGTAGAAGTAGACATTTGACTTTACCTACAACCTGTTAACAACAAAGCTTTCATTGCCTCTGTTGTTGATGTCATGTAGGACTAATCATACTTCACATCAGCCATGCACACGTCAGAGGATCTCCAGGCTTTCAGTAATAAAGCCAAGCAGATGATGTGAACATAGCAATAGTAAAACATGCATCATAATCAGCTGTATGTGTCGACTATGTGGCACCTCAGTCTTGTTGGCATGAAGAAAAGTTGTGTAACATGTAGCATAAGGGCTGCAAAGACATCATGTAGACAGCAGTCGTCTGTTAGTCGTAACGTATCTCCTGTTAAAGAGTTAAATGTGCGTTCTCCATCTCTGTCCTCTCACAGCTCGCCGTACACCAACTCCAGCTGTGGTAACCATGGCTGTGCCCATCAACACGCTGAAGCTGAGACGCCACCCGTCACTATGGCGACTCCAATAGGGTTACCTGTCAGCTGTGGACGCATGAAAGGAAAACAGCAGAAACACAGACATGTTTACTGGAACATTTCCTATTGACAGCTTTATGGAAAAGTGGGTTTAAACACTTTTCTATGTTTTATTTTGTTTATTTATGGATTTATTGTGAAAGGAATTTCAAAGGTTTAATTTGACCTTTCCCCTGTTTTTCATACAGACTGGAGACGAATGGATGGTGCTTTCTTTGTTTGTCTAAAGATAATGAATAAAACTCTACACACATCTTAAACCACCCTCCTTTCTATATGTTTTGTTATATAAATGGAAAGTATATAAGACACAAACTGAGCTTATATGATACTAAGGACCCTGGAGGTCAGTCCACCTTTATAATTCAGCACAGCCTGGAGTCTCTTAGTCAAGCTTGTTTGTGTTTTCTGTGAGGAAGTTTTCAGCAGCAGCTCTTTTCTTGGATGTTGGTTCCCTTTGTTTCCATCCTCTGTTAAGATGTTTCAGTAATGTTGAGGTCTGGGGAGGCCAATCCATGGCTGACGTCCTGTGATGCTGCATTAGCAGTTTGTTCATAGTGAAAAATGAAGCCACTGCCAATCAGACATTTGCACAGTGGATCAACTTCTGATGGTACTGTCCTGAGTTCCACACCTATAATATGTTTGCACATACTGATGAATATGTGCAGCTGATTTTCAGTCCAGTTCCTGTGTGACAGACGCCAGTCTTTCTGCCTGTGTCCTTCCTTAACAATAGAGCCATCCTTCCACTGAGACTGTTTCTGATGAGGCTTCACTGAGCAGTAGATGGATCCCTCAGCTCATCTAATCGTCCTATTTCTAACACATGACTGTCAGAAACTGTTAATCTGCTGCAGCTCTTTAACTCCTCCACTTCTTTTTTTGTAATCTCTTAGTTTCCTCATCTTTTAAGGTGGCACTGCACACCAGATCCAAAGTCAACATGCTGTTATATAATGGAGTTGAACCTGTAATGGAGTTTGATTTAAACCAATCAGCAATTAAGTGAATGATGATGAGCAAAGATGGTGGAGGTGGTGGATGAAGACCCGGACAGCTGTGGTTGGCTCCTCGTATAGAGCAGAGTGAGGTTGTGTTTGCACATTATTATAAAACCATGTTCACCATATATTTTAGCTGCAGACAATAACATGATTTCTTTGCTGTGGTGATTTTATTCCACTTTGGTAAAATGGAAAACCATCATTTCTTGCTGTAATTCACACATTATTCCAAGAGCCTCAACACAAGCCTTGTAGTCCGACCATATATAGACAAATCAATAGTTGTGTTTGTAACAGCTCATGAACATGAATCGTTCCACATTACTTTAAAATCATTGTAAACTAAACTGGAATAAATGAGTGTTTATATATAGTTTTGTCTCAGCTGTTCATACACAGTGTTTCAGTTCTTATCAGAGTCCCACCGTCTCACTGTGGTGAACCTTTAGCTCTGTTGTAAGCGTGTTGTTAGACCAGGTTTCCCTCATTTAAAAATAATCTCTCATTAGAAATGGACATGATGTCTAAGACATAGAAATGCTTATTATGGGTTCACTTGATGTCACTGAAAAGATGCACATGGGTGACGTGCAGGCCGTCCAGCTCCGAGGTTTATCTCCTCACCTCGAGTCTGCGACACTCTCTCCGTGTCCTCTCAGATAAGGGCGCGCACATTTCTGCACGATCTTCTAAATTACAAAGAGCGATTCACAAAACAGAAGCTCACAAAACACTCATCACAAACCAAAAATGGCTCCACTGAGCGTCAAACTGTCACCAGAATTTACTGATCATCTAAAGACTCACAGAACTCATTTTGTCTCATTGTGTCTTAGTTTGAGACATAAGTGCATGATCATAATACTGTGTAGTTAGATGAGACAGAGCTGATGCTTGCTCTTAATTATCCTCTTCATGTTTCCCGAGCCTCAGCAGTGGAAGCTACCATGGATAGAAAGACTACGACTCATCTTAAATCTCAAATCTTTGTCTCCAAAGAGCTGCTGATGTGTCCGATATGATCCACAAGCTTAAACTAGGATTATAAGTGTGTGCAGTGATGTGTGTGAAACCTCTGAGGACTCACACGTGTGTGCTTCAGCCCACACACACATATGAAGCACTGCGACCTCACACAGAAGTGTTTTACACATCCAGCCTGAATCCTGATCATTTCTACAGTTTATTAAGTTCAGCTTCACCTGAACATCAGTGATGAAGCTGCTCTGACTCCATCACAGCTCACAGCTGTTGGAATGAGTCAAACAATGAAGAAGGTTCAGAAACAGCTGATGATTTTACAGAAACATGATGCAAACATGAGAATGGACACATGATTTTTTATTAACAGACACCGTTTATGTTTCACTGTGCATGACGTCATCAACACTGACACCAGGGGGCGCTCATCACCAGCCTGAGGAAGTGTGATAATGGGGGGAGACGCAGTGTTGTGTGTACTGCAGTCGGACAGAAGGAAAAACTTCCTCCTGAAAACATTTTCATCCTTCCCAAAAGTGTTTGAGTCAAATGTTACAAATATATAAATACAATAAAACACAGGGTCTTACATAAAATTAGTGATGCAGTTGTGCACTGAGCACCTTTCCAATGTTCCTTCCTCAGATGAGTCCAGCTGCTGAACACATTAACATCTGTATGTAAATGTAGCCGAGAACCAACCTGAGCACTGCTGGGAAAATACAAAGGCAACCATCAAAGTGCTGTATTATCTTATTTATTCTGAATGTTGACTTAGATCCACACCACGATTTATGAAACTATAGAACTAAAATAACAACAATCGTCTGCTTCTTTAAAATTTCTTTCATTACATCAAACCAGTGAAAACTGAAAAAAACAAAGAGCTGTTAGCATGTTCAGACCAACTTTGAGACAGAGACTGTAAAGTTCTGCACTTTAAATCCTGCCTGTGTTCCTGCAAATGATTCACACTGAAAGTATCTTAGTTTAGTATTGAGTGAGCCACAAAGCAGCCTGATAGCTTTAAAACAGTAAAAGTAAATGAAATTGACAGTTTCAGTGTAGCTGGATCTATTATTGGGGGGTCATGACCCCCGTAACCCCGCCTGGTCCTGAGGTCAAATCCACCATCTTTGTTTCAGAGCTTCATGTTCTCCCGTGTTTGTGTGCGTCCTCTCCGGTACTCCGGCTTCCTCCCACAGTCCAAACACATGCAGTTAGTGGGGTCAGGTTAGCTGTGAGTGGTTGTGTCTCTGTGTTATTCCACCTTAATCAATGACTTCCTGTTAGCATGAAGTGCTTCTGTAGGACTGATGTCATTTTCATGGTTGGATCATTTAAATGAAGCTGGACTCAGATGCAGTAAATAAGCTGATTGATCATTAATGAATAAAGCTGGTCAAACACATCACGTGGACACATGTGATTGTGTGTTGTAGTATTGTAGTATTACACATTTTTGGTCTACGATCAAAGCTGCCACACCACGCTGGATTAATCTCCCAGTAGCTGAGTTTATGAAGTCATAAGAAAGGAATGTCCCACACGTTCCTGCTGTTACACCATATTTGGACTGGGACACCTTTGCTAACCTCTGTTGCTCAATGACACACTGATTTGAATCTGGAGGTGCTGGCGACATATTTGCAGCAGTGTGGGTTCACAGAGGCTGTTTAGACTCTGAGCATGTGACACACCAGTAGCGTGCCACACTGGGCCTCTCGGGGTGGTGTACAGTGTCACTGTGTGTGTCTATTTAAGTGTTTGTCGTGTAAATGAGGACAACCAAGATATGTGAAGTATAGAGTGGTGTACCACAGTGACAGGTTAATGTCAGTGTGAGTGTGTGTAGCAGTTTGTGTGGCCAGAGAAGGTCAGCAGCCTCCAGAGGACAAAGCGCTTGTGTTCTTCCACAATCGCCCGTTTGATCAGACAGATCATTTGGCATCTGTCAGGCTAAAAACAACAACACAACATGAAACCAAGCATACGCTCTGCAGTCCTGCAGCTAACTCCTGACAGTCTGTCTGCTGTAGGCTGAAGAAATCAGGGGCTCATTCATCTGCACCTGTCAGCGTCTTTATGCTAACAATAGATCAAACAGTATGTGTCCACAGGATGTGTAATGTTGAAGGTTACCGTACATCCTTATCTCCAGCACTGAGAATCAGTTATCACTGATCGCTGTCTCTGCTTTGTTTTGACATGTTTCATATTTATATATTTCATATTTATAAGGTGAATACCCTACAACATTACAGAGAAGAAGAAGTAACCCCAGGCTCGGTGAGGGGCAGCCATCTGCCGTCACCGGCTGGAGGTGATGAGTGGAAGACTCGATAGGCCACTCTTATTTTCATCCACTGCTTCGTTACCTCGACACGATGTTTTGGATCATCGTCATGCTTGAACATCCATCTTCATGGGACGAAGGTTCCTCGTCACAGTACGATACGCGGTCCTGTCTATTGGCCCCTCCATGCAGGGAGGTCATGTTGTGCTCTTAGCAGAAAAGTGACCCATGTTTCCACCGCTTTACTGTGGGGGTGGTGTTCTTTGGTTTTTAGTGATTGTGAGGACGTTTTCACAGACAAACCGTCACAAAAAAACCCCATTAAGTGCCAAAATGACATAAACCTGTAGTTTTAAAATTTTTAAAAAACTTCTCAACAGAAAATCTGTTTAAACAAAAAGGTTTTGAAGTGCTTTTTAAAAGAATTGACAGAGTCAGCTGTAGACTGGTGCAGAGCCTTGGTGGTTTCTCTAATCCAGCACAGAGGCCAGTACATTAATCTAAATGCAATGATGGAAACGCATTGATAATTTCTTCCAGTTCAGCAGAGGAGACCATGTTTCACAATTTAGAAATGTTAGGAGTGAGATAAAGATTTTACACAGTTGAAACTCAGAGAAGACTCAAACATTACACCAAGATTTTGAATGCTGAACTTAGCATGTGAACAAAAACAGAATAGAATAGAATGCGTTTTATTGTCACTACACACATGCACAATAAGCTTCAGAGCATCTCCTATTCAGTGCAGACGTGGGAAAGAAAGGGGGGTGAGTTGCACAGTTCTGCAGCACTATCTACAAATATAGAAACAAAACATAGTGCGATATATTACAGTGTGGGTTACTGCACCTAAATTAAGTGTTGCACTGTGGTGATGATAGTTGTGTAGTCTGTGTATAGAGGTCCTACATTGGGGGGTGGAACTGTGTTTATCATGTGTGAGTTCAGGTTACGGGTGGAAAAAACTGTTGTGAGTCTGTGGGTCTCCTTGCTGATGCACCTGTAGCGCCTCCCTGAGGGAAGCAGGTTGAACAGGTTAGAACCGGACTGGGAGCTGTCATGGATAATGCTTGCTGCTCTGCTGAGGCAGCGGGAGGAATAAATGTCCATCAGGGAGGGGAGAGGGCAGCCGATGATCTTCTGTGCTGTCTTGACCACACTCTGAAGCCTCTATCCGCCTTAGTGCAGCTGCCGTACCATACCGTGATGTCAGCAGCAGGTTGGAGTTCAGCTTGTACTTCCTGAAGACTCTCAGGAAGTGCAGCCGCTGTTGGGCCTTCTTGACGACCACTGAGATGTTGTCTGTCCAGGAGGTGTCAGCAGAGATGAGGACACCAAGGAACCGGGAGGTGTGGACCCTCTCCACACGCTCCCCGTTGATGTAGAGGGGGGCCAAGTCAGTGCCTCCTGACGTTGACAATGACCTCTTTGGTTTTCTTAGTGTTCAGTCCCAGGCTGTTTTCTGAACACCATGCTGCCAACTTTAGGACTCTGTATGCTGATTCTTTCATCCGGGCTGGACTTCTTATTCTTGACTGAAACTTGGCTTTGCCCTGGTGAGTTCTTTTCTTTCTCAGAACCAACCCGATTCACCTTTCTAAGCTCACCCCAGTCCACTGACAGAGGTGGAGGGCTAGCTTCAGTTTTTAAAAACAAATTCACTGTGGTGTGCCTCAAGGATCTGTGCTCGGCCCAGTTCTTTTTCCTTGTACATGCTGCCTTTGGGAGTAATACTTAAAAAATATAACATTTCCTTTCACTGCTACGCCGACGACATAAAAATTTATTTCCCTTTGACATCAGATGTCTCTACGTCTCTGGAACCCCTATTTGACTGTCTAAATGAGGTACAAACGTGGTCACGTCTCTCACACTGAAAGACAAAAGTTATAGTTTTTGATAGTCACACCCCGCTGGAACAACTTACTGATGCCTTAGGGCCCCTTGGTAGCCATCTCTCACTCACTGTTAGAAACCTTGGTGTTTTCCTGGACAGCTCAAGAAATCGACCTCCTCTGTGGTAAAAAACTGTTTCTACCAGCTGCGTCAGATATCTAAAGCAAAGCCATACCTCCCTTTGAAGGACCTTAAAAAACTCATTCATGGTCTTATCACTTCCAGATTAGACTACTGTAATTCTCTCTACTCGGGCCTCCCACCTTCCTCTATTCACCGGCTCCAGTTAGTTTGAAATGCAGCTGCGCGTCTCTTAACTGGAACTAGAAATTATGCCCACATCACACCAGTTTTAGCCAACCTACGTTGGCTCCCTGTTGAATATCGTGCCAATTTCAAAATTCTTTTGCTTACCTTTAAAACTTTAAACAATTTATCTCCCAGCTATCTATGCGAGCGCCTCCATTTGTGCATCCCTAATAAGGCACTTAGATCTTCCAATCAAATGATCAAAACTTGATCCAAACTACTATGTTATTTCTATTTTATTTATTTATTTATTTTGATAACACTTCTGAAGCGTCAGAGCTGTCCTTGCCTGTGATAGAGCTGACCTGCCATAGGACACTGGGACGAGTGTAAATCCAGGCTGAATTCCTTGTGTTGGACAGTATTTGTGTGCAGCAGCAGAGCGCACAAATCAAACTGTATGTTTTGGTAAGCCTGGCCTTCTTGTACTGGATGTCAGTGAGCCAGTAGCTGGTGAGTTCATCACATTAACATTTTTACTAGCAATTTCACTAGCTGGGACCACATCCTCAGTTACGATGAGCGATGATGGATGAGGGAGCGTGTACTGGTGCTGCAATGTGGGGAAGGCCTCAAAGAGGACCGGCAGCAGCTCCTGGGGGGCATGAAAATGAGAACAGAGGGTATTGGTGAAGGGGGCATATATAAACTGAGGCGGCGAGAATGAGGTGTGGTCCCACTCCTGAAATTCAGATAATATCTCCACTTAGTATAAACTGGGTCAAAGAAACAGTGCCTCTGATTGGGCTGCTTTCTACAGTTGGCTGTGAGTCCATTGCATTTATACTGTGGACAAAAATACATGAAAGTGTGTGTGTGTACCTGTTTAGATATCTGTGGGGACCAAGAATTGGAATGTTACTATACTTGTGGGGACCAACAGTCATTTATGAGGACAAAAGTGCCTCACGAGTTTGAGACTCACAATGTGGTTCTAGTGTCAGGGTTATGGTTAGGTTATGGTTAGGTTTAGGTTGAGCGTTAACCATCCATTATTGATGGTTACAGTGAGCGGCTAGGAAAAGGATCATGTCAACTAGGTGTCCTCACTAAGATATCAAAACTAGAATGTGTGTGTGTGTGTTAGTGAAAGGAACTGTAACTGGTCCCAGTAGCAGCAGGATACAAACGCCATAATGACACAGCTGCCTCTCGTCTGCCTTCCTCCCCTGAGTGAAATAAGACATTTGGGACCTTTGAATAGTTTTTTGAAAATATTTTTTTGTTTAAAGAAAGGAAAGAGAAGTTTAATCCTTTAACTATTTAACTGTTAGGTGTCAATCCCTGGGAGGGTTTCCCCCTTTTATTTGGCGTGGAGTCAGAATTATGGCTTCTCCACACTGTGGAAGTAGCTCTTTGACACAGTCGAGCAGTCATTGGTCATAACAGGATCATTTAAGACTCGATGATGAATAAGACTGTTGAAGTGCATGAGAAGGATCTCATATGAAACAGTCTGTGTCTGCTCCTCAATTCAATTTAATTCAGAAGACCCCTATGAGTGCAAGATCAAGGAAACAGTTCACCCTGCCTGGGATAGTGTTACCAGGGCCCTGCCCTGGAGCCAGGCCCGGGGAGGGTGCCAGAAGCTGTACATCTGGTGGCCGGGCACTGGTCCATGGGGCCTGGCTGGGCACAACCCGAAAAAGGGACATGGGCCCATTCTTATGCAGGCCCACCACCTGCAGTGGGCGCCATAGGGGTCGCATGCAATGTGTGCCACGTGGCAGCCAGGATCAGAGGCCATGGTGGACGGATCCCCGGCTACCAAGACCAAGACTAGACTTAGTGTCTCATAGTCATTGAAGAACTCTGACTTGCTTCCTGTTCTAGTTGTTCTCTGGAAAAAAATCTGCAGGTCAAACAGGTGCACATACAAAGAGCACATTATTGATTAAAGCCTGGAAAACAACTGAGGCATTTGTCAGCCCGGCACGCTTGAAATGTCCAAGTGTTGAAAACAGTTTTCCATTCGTCACCTCCCCAATGTCCACCAGATGGAACGTGTTTCTAAGATCAAGCTTAGTGAAGATTATTGCTCTATGTAGTGGCTAAAAGCTCCAGCTGAAGCTGTTCTACAGTGGCTGGATGCAAAGCCCAATCACCATATAACACAACGCCTCGCAGATTCATTCCCCATTCTGACTCTGGGATGTGTTGCACTCAGAGAGAGGAAATGTTTGCTGCTATTAGCGTGAATGCATCCCTCCCCGATGGCTAATATAAGCCCCCATGGTGGTATTGTCAATCCTCACAAGAACAGTAGGAAGCGCCTGAAGAAACCACCCAGCGCTGAAACCCTCTTAAACAGCCAAGCCAGACCACCAGGATGGCTGAGCCATCATACCCAGTAGCCGAAGGTATAATCTAAAGGGGACTGTTTTGTGCAGGCGAAAAAGAGTCAGGAATGCTGTGAGCAGGGCTTTGGAAGCTCTGCCATAGCCACCACCAAACAACTGAGTTATTTTTACACATCGGCTAGCATCTGGCCAATCCACCACCTTTCATTGCTCATGCCGTTACAAAATAAACAAACAAAACAAAACCCATCAACCCATAAATACGAAGAATCACTGTCAGCCCACCAGGCAAATGCCCAGTATGCCCGATTGAAGGCACTCACAGCTATGGCCTCTGACAGAGTGATGTAAAAGAGATGGAGTCCAGAGATAAACCCAGAATTGTTATATGTT
This sequence comes from Aulonocara stuartgranti, assembly GCF_965226115.1. Classification (NCBI taxonomy): domain Eukaryota; kingdom Metazoa; phylum Chordata; class Actinopteri; order Cichliformes; family Cichlidae; genus Aulonocara; species Aulonocara stuartgranti. The sequence continues at coordinate 1,253,237 of NC_138941.1, read as the reverse complement.
GTACTAGAGACAACACACTCGTTTTGCAGGATCCACCTGTGTTATCGCACAGGGAGAATTGATGTGGCCATTCTTCAGTCCTTCTCTATCACTCCTCCTGAGTAAGTCTGCTCAGCTGCACTGACTTCTCACGATGTTCTTGATGAGGAAGCTGATCGTGACTTGTAGTTTCTTTCAGTATTCAGTTATGGCAGTGGTGTCCAAACCCAGGCCACGAGTGTCCTGCAGGTTTTAGATGTGTCCAGCTGATTTAAATGGCTCAACATGCCTTGAAGTTCTCCAGACGCCTGGTAATGAACTAATCATTCGATTCAGGTGTGTAGACCCAGGGTGAGATCTAAAACCTGCAGGACACCGGCCCTCGAGGCCTGGAGCTGGCCAAGTTATGAAGCTAACTATTCTCAAAGCTAATGTAACAAGTTCTTCAAATGATTTCGTTTGCAGTACGTATTTTTCAGACCATAAGCTGCAGGGGATTATAAGGCACATTAAGCGAAACAAAGCAGTCAGATAAATCAAACTTTATTAAACTCATTCTTCTTGCTTCCTCCACTTCTCTACCATTGATTCATTAATGTTGAATTCTCTGGCAGCTGCTCTATTCCCATGTTGTTGCAGTATATTAATGACTAACCTCGTATTGTGGATGGATTATCTCAGTTGTTCTCCTGACTGAAGTTTGGTCCGTTTACAGCAGGGGTGTCAAACTCAAATACACAGTGGGCCAAAATTCAAAACTGGAACAAAGTCGCGGGCTAACGTTAATATTTATTGAAATATATTTATTCCTCCAGATATAAGAATGAATCTTTTCTTATGGACTCAAACACGTTTTGCTGAAAAACTGAATATGGAACAAGCAAAGCTTAATACTAAACAATATATATATTAGCTGTATAATACCAGTAGGCCAGCTCTAATAGTAATTTGGTATGGCTTCGCGGGCCAAATGTAATTAGGTTGCGGGCCAAATTTGGCCCACGGGCCAGAGTTTGACACCTATGGTTTACAGCAGGGGTGTCAAACTCCAGGCCTCGAGGGCCGGTGTCCTGCAGGTTTTAGAGCTCACACTGGGTCAACACACCTGAATCAAATGATCAGTTCATTACCAGGCCTCTGGAGAACTTCAAGAGATGTTGAGGAGGTCATTTAGCCATTTGAATCAGCTGTGTTGGATCAAGGACACATTTAAAACCTGCAGGACACCGGCCCTCGAGGTCTGGAGTTCGACACCTGTGGTTTACAGCATCCTGCCATGCGATTGCATTTGTCTCTAACCATCAGGAACCCTCACGTTAACTTTTATTGAGTGGAAAAGTGTTAGTGTTCGTCCTCCAGCTTCACTGTGTTTATGCTAACACAGCTGTGTCGCTAGCGATCACGTAGCACATCATTATATACCAGCTAGCCCAACTTCAGTAACCCTACAAACGTCACTGCTGTTTAGTTTTCTGTCTTCATTTATGTTGGAAGTGATAGCAGAGCTGTACGTTTGAATTTGTTCAGAAATCTCTCAGTCAGAACATGCTATATCATGCTTAGGCACTAGCAAAACCAGTGAGCTACCTTCCGCTAACTTCCTGCTAACTTCCTGTTAACTTCTAAGTCCGTTAAATATAATAAATTCTGTTTTCATGGATGCCTGGATGTTAAACTCAATTGTTACACCTGGTAAAGCAGCAACACTGACCGTTTTATTAAAGATGAAAGAATTTAGACCGTTTTTAACTCTCAGTGATGTCGCAGTGTTCGTTTGACTTTGGGTCCTGAAGGACGGAGTTTAGGACCCAGATTACTCCCAGATTTAAGAGCACCTTAGTCCAAAAAATATGGCAATAACGACGGCCGCTTGCATGTTCTACAAAAAAATGGTGCTTTGTTGCGTATCTGACGGACAAACACCAAACCAGTTCCACACCACTGAAGTTGCAGCATTTTTACAAACCAATTCTGGTTCATGTGTTTCACTCAACGATCCGCTTTCCCCCTTCTCATTCTCTGTCGCTGCCATGTGGGTATGAAAACAAAGGCACTTTACCCATATTCTATCGCAATATTTAATTTTTTTTATCGTTGCCCAACATTATACCGGTATTACCGTGAACAGTATGATGTGGCACAGCCATAGGTGGGCTGGTAGGAATGCTGCGGAGGGAGGAGAGAATGGGTTAGCCAGAGTCTAGAGTGAGATGTACACTTACAGAGAGAGTCGAAACCATCCTACCGGGCGATGTGGTGACAAGAAGCAGGTAGTAAGCGACGTAACAGGCGTGTCTTTTCCTCTGTAGAGCTAACACTCCTGCTGTTTTACTTCTGTACTCCTGTGCATACGTCAAGGATGTCACAATCACATTTTACAGCATCCATGTTATATTAGAGATACTTTAGTCCCAGCAAAGTAGTGTACTGTTGTTGTTTGCTCCATTGCAACAAAACATGCAATGATATTATACTGAATCGCACCAGTTTTTAGGACGTCTATCTTTTACTTTCTGTGGGTTTTTCACTGCTTCTCTGCGATCAGATGAATTGTGCACACTATTTGCTCTTCCACAGCTTTATTTTTAGTCTCTGAATGCTCCCATCACTTCTGTGATGACAAAAGTCACGATTATGCCATAGTCAGTCTATTTATATAGACCAAAGGCTCATCAGCAGATCCAAACCGACAGAAAGAAACAGGAAAGTACCGCGGTGTAATCCATTTATTTCAACAAAGTAACTGTATTCTAAATACCACCTGTTTAAACGGTAACTGTAACAGAATACAGTTACTCGTACATGTATTCTGTTACTCCCCAACACTGGATATTTGTCATATAATTGAAATATCATTAAACTCACTACTCGTACTCATAAATATGGTCCGTGCACAAAGCAGCGTCGTCTCTTTCTAACCATCCCTGCTCCAACAAACACGAGGTTGTTTCCATCGCTGCTGCTGTTACATGTTGTTCAGCTCTTATTGTTACTGTAAGTCTCGTAGTTCTTATTTGTGTGAGACTTTGCTCCTGCCCGTCACTCTGCTGCTGTTACATGTTGTTCAGCTCTTATTGTTACTGTAAGTCTCGTAGTTCTTATTTGTGTGAGGCTTTGCTCCTGCCCGTCACTCTGCTGCTGGAGCACCGGGATTTCCCCAATCAGGACAATAACGGATGTTTCTGTTCGTTTCTGGTCTATACATGTTTTATATCAGAGCATCTCCCAGAATCTGAACTGATCAAAAATTGCCGACATGTCCGGAGGGATTTTGGCCCACTCCTCTTTACAGCTGCTTCCACAGATTTAGTAAAGGAGGCTCTGGAGGCTGGCTAGCCCACTTCTTCTTCAGCCCCTGCTTTGTTTGCACCCATCCACGCCCACCACTGTGTGTTTGACTGTGGGGATGTTGGTGTGTCACACTCAGCATTTCTCAGCCTTCAGCCAATCATCCAGACGGTCAAACCTCAGACGGGCTTGTACATGCTAAACCGCGTGGGTGCTGCAGTAGTTCAATCCTCTACCAGTGTTACCAGTATGTGGTGACTGTCATCCACCTGCCTTCTCACCATTAACCAGCTCCTCCTGTGTGAGTTTGGGCCCATCCAGCACCTTTCCTATGATCATCCTCCGCCCATGAGGCTGACTGATCACATCATGGTCAGAACTGCTGCACCCACAGTCACCGAGCTTCATGCTGACGCCCTTTGCATCTATATGCTGAGAGTCCCACAGCCAGTCTGTGGGATCCAGGGTTGTAGAGGATCACACACTTCATTCAGGGACATGCAGATCTGTTCATAACTGATATGTTTTTTGTTCGATGTTTCTAAACTCAGGTAAAAATCAGAGACTGTTCATTTCTCTGTAAGTGAGCAAACTTATAAATTCAGCAGGGAGGATAATTGTTTCCCCGTCGTAGTTCAGTGTAGCTAGTCTCTTAACCCCCAACCAACCCGCTGCACCTCCTCCCTCCCCTCCCTCTCATAAAATATTGAGAGAGCCTGGCACTAGGCCAGACGCCCCCCTCCCTCTCTGCCAGGCAGGCTGACGGAGCATGTGGCTGTGGGAGGGGCACGAAGGGCGGCTCGGCTGAGGAGATACAGTAACCATGAACATATTCGTTCTCTAAATGAACGCCACGAGTTGTTCCCACATCAAGCTGCTCTACTCTGAACTCATTCACACGAGCACTTTCTGCTCGAGTGCTTCCTCTGTTCACAGCCACACTCACGGATGCGCTGGAGAACAGCTCGGGTAAGAAGTGTGAACAACATGCTGGCATTTCATTCTACCTGCAGTGGTCAAATCAAGGCAGTGGTCAAATCTAGCTTCTTTCAGCTCAGGCAGCTGCAAAAACAAAGCCAATTCTTTCACGGCAGCACTTTGAGACAGTGATCCAGGCCTTTGTCAGCACTCGGCTGCATTACTGTGATGACCTTCATGTTGGAGCTGTGGGCGTCTCCACAGTGGGCCTGGGAAACTTTGAAAAGATGTTTTCTTCTTTCGGCCATAAAATCCAGATCTTGGTTTCCTCTTTGTGAGCACAACAGAGACTCCCCTTGTTTCTTACACAGCCCCCCTTTGGCTTTCATGCACACACACCCACTCAGGGAATAAAGTCACTGCAGCCATTTAGCTGCTTCTCAGCACTCGCTGCATAACCTGAGGTTGGTCAGCCGGTCGACTCGTCGTGCATAGTGACAAATGAGGGATTTCAAATATTTCCAAAGCGATGCATCAGGTTTCTTTGCAGATGAAGTGAGACGTGGATGTTTCACAGCACCAATGAAGATTGTGTTTAAGTGCAGCCGGGCGCACGCTCCCCCAGCGACGCCAGCTTCTTCTCACCGTGCAAACACTTTGATTTGAAATAGATTACAGCCGTGAGTGTTTGACTGTGATGGACTGGTGATGTGATCAGGGTCGCAGGTTTCCACCCGCCTCGTCTCTTTGCATGCAGTGAAGGAAACTATGCAAACTATGCAAGGTGTGCAGTAACAGGTCTGAACAAACCAGCAGCAAATAACTTCCAGTCTCCACAGGTTCAGTGCAGCTGGTGTAACAAACGTTTGGTTACAACATATTAATGTTCGCACACTGCTGTAAAAACAGTTTTATTAAAATGAACGTGCACTTTTGTAGAAGCTCGTGGTGAACGCTCCACTGCCTTTGTTTTATTGTTACTATTATGTTGTGATGGGTTGAACAGGATGACTTGAGACGTGTGCGATGTGACAGAATAGACAGATGGAAGCCTTCATGTTGGATCAGAACGACGTCGGGCTTGTTGGTCTGCTGTGGTTTGATCAGAAGACTTCCTCAGATCAGCACCGTGGCCCTCCTCTTCCTCTCCCCCATCTGCTTCTTGTAGCAGCTTCCAACACACTGAGGTCTCTGACAGTGAGAGTGACTCCAGTGTTCCTGTAACTTTGAAGCAGAGGTTCAAGACAGATTTGATCTTTCCTTTCCTTCTGTTTGGGATTGAAGTGATGTAATATCAGGGGGGGCAGGGGGGGCTATGATGTCCTGTCATTCTCATGTAAATCTGTGTTGGGAACATTAATGTTTAATCTGTGTGTGTCTGTGTGTGTCTGTGTGTGTCTGTGTGTGTCTGTGTGTGTCTGTGTGGGTCTGTGTGTGTCTGTGTGGGTCCGTGAAATCATCCTGATTTCTTTAGCTCATGAACACAGTGTGGGGTCAGTGTTAACAACATGGTGCAGAAAGGAAACACAAGCGTGGAGTCGGTGGGATTGTGCAAACGGTGGCTCGTGCATCAATCAGCTCCAGCTGTGATGCATCTCTTTGATTAGTGGGAGCAGCAAACTCCATCCAGATAGCTTCCTTTCTTTTTTTCACTTGACTAATCAATCAGCGCACAGCTCCGTTTAGCACACACGCCATCTTTAACGACGGCGTGGAGTCTGTGCCCTGTTCCTCCCACACACGAGTGTTCGTTCATGTTCGGCCTTGTGTCTGAGCGTTTCCTCTCGGTGTGTCTGTAACGAGGAAGCCACGGGCAGGTCGCACACAAACGTGTGGCAGCTGAGTGTGCGAGTGTGGCAACGTGTGGCAACTATTCTGGTTTCCAGATAAACACTGGTGGCAGCTGCTGCCATGGCAACACCATTGTGCTCCCTCCCTCCCTCGCTCGTCTCCCCTCCCTCTCCCCAACCACTCCTCTCTCTCATGCTCCGCCGGCTCAGAGAGCGAGGACCAGAGAGGAGAGAGGTCAGCTCGATTCAGAGGACAGAAAGAAGAAAGGAATAACCCGGAGTGGACGGGGACAGGATGAGCGAGGACAGCCACTCCCACTACAGGCTGGACCCCAGCGATCGCCTCAACGGGCTGGGACAGAGGAGGAAGAGACCTAAGAAGGTAAACGAATAGATGGAGAGCCACGTGGTGCAAAGTGTGTAAGGATGGAGCACCCCACCCTGCAAAAAGAGAAAGGAGGTGGGGTTAGGTGAGGTTTGTTTATGTGCAGACGAGCGTCCACATGATGTTAGGAGCACCGAACCATCCGAACTCTCACCCCGTCGTCTCCTGTGGAGTGTGTGGCTGCTCCCCCACAGCAGCTGTATCCTCTCTCATATCCTCCGTCTCCTGGTGTTGTGTTGCTCCACAGTGAGTCGTAGTAGGAGGCTCACATGCTGTCAGGGTGGGTCCCTGCTCGCTCTTTGTGTGCCTGTCGTTGGGGGTTTTGCTGTTTGCAGCTATCAGGAGGTTTGTGTTGTAGCCTGATGTGAGAAGTGTTGTTATTATCATCATTTTTAACATTTCTGCACCGCTACAATAAACAGACACACACCCATCAGCCTGTTTACAGATCTATACGCCCATAAAGACGTGAAACACACATTGCACAAATCTACTATAACGTGTTCATATGTGTTATAAAATAAAGAGGTAAAGTATTAGCTGTTCAGGTTGATTCATAAATATGACCTCAGCACGTGAAATCCTTCTGCTGACATCCCTAAAAGCTCGTCAGACCAACGAAGCCGTACAACACAAATAACCAGACCAAACCAGGGTTGTGCGTCTGTTGTTGAGAACATTGTCAGTAAACCACAGTGACGTCCTACAGAGGACTCGTGTTGTCATTATTTTTGTGTATGTCGTGTGAGCTGAGAGCTGTAACCAAAGGTAGTGAGCGCGTCGGCCTTTAACGTCGCGGCTGGTTGTGCGATCGTGTCGCCGCTGAACTCGTGAGAGTTTGTCTCAGGGATCTTTACATTTGAAGTCAGGTGAACATCCAGTGAACTAACAGAACATTCAGGAGCATTTACTCTCATGAATGTCAGACAAACTGAGGTTTGTGTGTCAGTTAGATTCTTTAAGTCATTAAAGTGTCTCTGTTAGGAAAAGCATCTGTTTCCTCCACCTCTGCAGAACTGCGTGACCCGTAGCATCATTGCAGGAAGTATCCTGTGACAATGAGTGACTGCACATCATCATTATCAACACATAAACCTGTGGTCTGGACCTGCAGTTCTTATTTTTACTGTCTGGTTTTGTGTAAAGCAGCACTTCAGTAAGCACCTGTGAAGCACACAGTCATAGTCGAGTAATGAAGCGATCCATATGTGAAACATATTCCACGTCTACAGGATAGTGGAGGTTACATGGGTCAACCTGGCAAACTGTACCAGCACATGTGATCACACTGATAGCAGAACACAGGTATGTGAGTCTCTACGACGAGGTCAGAAACCAGTAACAAATGTTTCATGTGATTCGTTTTTCTCCAGTTTGTCTGCAGTGAACCTTAAATACTCACTGAACCAGCTGTTTCCTGATGTGGTGACGTGTGTCGGTGATGAAGCCAACACTCTGTCCAGTGTTGGGCAAGTTACTTGAAAAAAGTAATCAGTAACTAATTACTGATTACTTCCCCCAAAAAGTAATCCTGTTACTTTACTGATTACTTATTTTCAAAAGTAATTAATTACTTAGTTACTTTTTAAAAACCCGATTTACAACCTGAGTAGGTGATAAAGTGATAGATCTTTCAGCCCAATTCTACTTTTTCTGCATAATCCATCATACAAAATGTAATCAAATGGAAAAGTCTCTTTTTAAAACTTGTTTTATTAGTTTTAATCTTTTAACTTTATGCATCAAGCAAACATTTAATTATCTGCAACATTCTCTGACTGGAAGAAATTAGTTTAACATTTAAACCTATTTTCTGCACATTCCAGCACATAAAATAAAATATTTTGTGTGTTTACACTCAGTCTTTCAAATAGATGCAAGTAAAACACAGCAGAAAATAAATAAAGTCAAAGACTCAGCAGTCCTGTTGCTCTATTTTCACCTGTAAAGCAGGAGTGGGGCAGGCGGAGGTTTACCCTGGTGCAGGTGTGCCGCGGTCAGTGGAAGAATCCGCGAGTTTCTCTGTGAGTTTCCCATTACGTCGTAGCTACTCGGTGCTTGTTGGAAGTTTAGGGGTTTTTTCTCTGTAAAAAGAAGTTTTCTTCCCACGCACAGCGGACACTAATGTTTTTGTCACTTTTTATGGAATCAAACTCAAAGTAAGGTCAGTACTTCCACGCTTTAAACGCTGCACGCTCATACTCTCTCTGCACTCGATATGTGATCCATTGTTGATCTGCACACAGCTGTTGTCACTAACGTCGCACTCGCTTACGTCACTGTCGTGAGACATTCTCGCAAAAAAATCACGGTTTTAGTAACGCAGTAACGCAGCGTTCCTACGGGAAAGTAACGGTAATCGAATTACTGATTTTGCAATAGTAATCCCTTACTTTACTCGTTACTTCAAAAAAGTAATCGGATTACGCGTTACTGGAGCGTTGTTCTCCTCTGTAACAAAGCAGTGATAAAGGAATAGATGCTGATTTTATTAACTTGTGTCTTTGTGCTGCTGGATTCAGTCTGAAGCAGGCAGCAGTGCTGAACCTACCAGTGTAAATGTGATGGTGGAAGCAGAGGCCAGCACTTGGCAGTGCTAAACACAATAAAAGACTCACAAGTTCCTGCTCAAAGGTCAGCTGCCTTCAGATCAATCATTAACCTGCAGCAGGTTGTGGCCTGATGTGTTTGTAAGAGTTTCACTTTCAGGAGGAGAAGATTTAAACGAGTCACACAAATGTGAACTACAATGTCTGTGACACACAATTTAGTGCAAACTGCAGTAAATCTGACCTGAAGAAATCCAGTCTTCTGCCTGTTGTGGTTGTGACAGCTGCTCGTAGGAGAGTTTGTTTGTAGGAGGTGGAGATGTTCTCAGATCAAGTGCGTAATCGTCTCTTTGTGTAGACGCTAAAAGCTGTGAGCCAAAACTCTCTGCTCTGAAACTCTTCACTCAGTCCTCACGCTGAGAGTTTAGAGGCTGAACTTCTTGTTCCTCCATAACACTTTTCATGAAACAGCAGAAATGAGCTTGTGTTTCTCAGCAGTGCGCACACAGAGAACCGATCCTCTCTGCTCAGTCTGAACAAATCAAAGTGAAACGTCAGTGAAAACACAGCTGCTGATCAAACTGTGTCAGATTAATGCCTCAATGTTTCACTGTGAGGTTAAAAAATACATAAAAATGATTTAAAGAAGTAGGAGGCAGATTTTCACAATAAGAGCACTTTGTTTTTAATTCAGTTAATGTCAAACTGTCATCAACACCTCTGTGTTGTCTCCGTCTCTGAGCAGATTCAGGCATTACTCAAATAATAAAGGCTTTTTTTCACTATTATACTTTTCATTAGTCTCCAGGTTGATGATTATAAACAGAATTATTAAAGTTTTTATCATTTCAGGCTGAAAATCAACATGAATTTGGTTCTAATCAAAGAAGCTCCTTTAATGTGTGTCATTAAAATCCTCACACAGACTTAAAAAGGCGACATTAACATTAAAATAAATGAAAGAAGCTTCAGCTGAGAGCTTCATGCAGTCATCATCAGCAGCTCATAGCAGTCACAGCTCTTTATTACGCAGCTTTGCAGGAATTAAAGTGGCTGAAGTGTCAGAGTTTGTGTGAGAAGCTGCTTCATGGACAGCTGTACACACGTCTTTATTATTTCTTCATACATCAAACACACAGGTTTGTCTGCAGATGATTTAAAGTGTGTCGTTGTGCAGTTAAAGCTGTTTGTGTGACGCCCTGACCTCCTGTGAATGAAACAGCCAATCAGATCCATCAGAGAGAGAGCAGGAAGTGTTGTGTGTTTGTGACAGAACAAGGAAACAGTGATGATGATGAACATACAGGTCCTCTGATGTTTCCTGTTACAGTAACGCTTGTTCATCTGTTGCTCTCCTACACTTTCCTATAAATAAAGGAGAAAAAGTCCGTTTAGTTTCATTTCCTACAGCTCAGAGTTACACTTCACATTCCTGCAGTCACATCAAAAAGCTTCACTTTGGTCCAACATCTACATGTTAACATGAAACACAGACAGACTCAGAACATCTGGAACATCTGCACTTTGACCCAAACTGTTATAGCAGGATATTTTCTGCATATTTCTTATGTTGGACCTGTTTGAACTGTAAACGACCTGTAATCATCTGTAAATGGTGTGAGACACACTGAGGCCACCTACAGGGCAGCTGGGGAACAGCAGGGATCTGAAATCATACGAGACGTTAGTGAGTGAGAAGAACAAACGGACTTAAGATGGCTCGAAGTGATCAAAGTTGGTCTAAAACAGAAGATAAATCCACTGATTCTTTGTAAAGTTCATCTGCTGCTCACATGAATCCATGAAAGATTTATTTCACTGAATGTTTCTTCAAAGCTCATTTCAACCTGTTGAAGTCATGAATGAAAGTGCAGACTGAGAGTGGATCACATGATGTTTGAGGTGTGTCATGTGACATGTTCAGTATTGTCACACATGTCTAGATTGTCCCTGATATCATAACTGCTCAAACACTGATGATTATATTTGAAGAATTATTCCTGATGGCAGCAAAGTTTGAATGGAGCTCTCTGTCTGTGCTGATTCGTCGCCCTCTGGAGGTCAAAGCACAAACTGCAGCGACTCACTCAGTAAACATGTGTTTCCTTCACCAACCTCACACACAGATCCAATAAGATCAGGAAGTGGGCAGTATAGTACAATATGTGTTATTCTGTGCTGCACTGCCCAAACTAAAGATCTGCTGAAGTGTTGGAAATGATCCAGATGTTTATTTTGGACGATACAGCAGAAGATCAGACATGAAAGTGGAGATAACACAGAAGACCTGCAGCAAAGGTCAGAGGTCAGACTGGGCCCTGGATTCAACAATGAGCCAATGATCATCAAGCAGTGACTAAAGCAGAGCCCTGACGTTCTGACATTCATCACACAGTCAGAACAAATGTCTGCTGATGACTTCATCTCATGAAACGACTGATAGATGTCAGTTCATTGATCAGCTGAGCTGCTGATCTTCATCGTCACAGAAACATTCAGCTTGTTTCAATCAGTAAATAACTCCCACTACTCCCAGTTTGAACTGTTCCCACTCAAAATGCTGTGAGAACAATGATCATTGTAGAACTTCACAAACATCACGTGTTGTTTTCCACATGTAAGATCAGCAAACACACAGAAACTTCCTGTTGCCACACACGGCCTCTAAAATCTCTTCCACGCTTTCTGTCTGAAGTCCACTCTCTGTGTCGGATCCACAGGAAACAACAAGATCTTATTAACATGGTTTTCAATGTGTCTCCTTCCAAAAAGTCCAACCAATGAACAAATGTGTGTATTTGTGGAGGCCGAACAAAAGCATGACACATTCCTCTGTTTCTATAAACTGGAGTCAAACACAAACATGAAGAGTTTCACTGACAGACTCCAAAATGCCCCCACAGTGGATCAAAGGGAAATCCTACAGTGTGGCCAGAGACTCTTAATGGCTCCAACATCAACACATCCACAATGTTGGATCCAGTTCTGCCTCACAGAGTTACTAAGACACACCCTCTGCCAGCATCACAACAGCTCCACCTGCTTCACCTGCCTCCTCAGCATCTGTACACCTGAAGAGAAAAGAAAGGCTCCAACAGCTCAAATCTACAAAGGATTCATGAAGTTTCATCCAACAATAACATGTTTGCCTTCCACAGTGTGCTGTTAGACACCACTGTACCTCTGCCATTTCAAAAAGAGCAGCTTGGGAACATTTTGGCTCCAAACACTTTGTGTTTAAGTTCTTTGTTTTCTTTGTGAAGCCGACAACATCTGGAGCTTTGTGACTCATAGAAACATCATTTTGTTCTTTAGATGACAGCAGATTGGGACTGAATAATCAATCACTATCAAACCAATAAAGACAAACATGCTGATTTTACAGGAACTTTGTTGGAGAAGCTGCAAAGACATGAAACTGGTGGAGATCCCAAACCAGTTGATAGTGCTGGTTATTCCAAATAAAGCTGTTTCCCTTTGAGATGAAATGACTTTCTGTCCTGATATATAATAAAGATGTTGTTGTTTTTGAGCCCCTGTATTAAAAGTAGCTTAAAGTCAGCTTGAGTTTGATGTCTTTATGTCAAAGCTGCTCATGATGTTGAGCTGCTGATGGAATAAAAACAATATAAAAGCATGTAGTCCAGACTTAAATGCAGCCTGTTGTTAGCTGAGGTCCACACACAGTGTTTGACAGTGTAAAGTGTGTGAAAGGGCTGCTGGTGGAGCTCACTAGGATGAGCAGGTGACCACGAGGTGGAGAGCAGCTGGCCTGGCTTTGACCCGGGCCACGCCCCCTTTCTCTCTGCTTTGCTGTCACTTATCTTCACTGCTCTGTCCAATAAAGCTGAAAAAGGCCCCGAATCAAAGAAATCTGCTGCAGCCTCTGAAATGTCTTCTGTTTCCTTCCCGACGGCTTTTTCACCGTCAGCCCATCAGACAGTCCAGCAGCATTTATGATGATGTCATGATGTTGAAGAGGCTGCTACGGTGGCCTCCCGTGACCCCCAGCCTCATCACAGCTGAGATGCAGACATTTGAAAACATTCAGCAGACAACTGAATAACAGTCCAACACAACAGTCTGTGTGCAGACACACACTGACCTTTCATAGAGTCAAACACAGCTGGTTGAGTCATTTCTCTGTGAGTCTAAAGTGAATCTAGTATTTGAAAGTCCACTTCCTGTATTTGTTGTTGAAGACTTCTTCAGCTTCTTCTCAAGGACATCAGCTGCTTGTTTGGCAGCAGAGGCAGTTAAGAAGCTTCCTGAAAAACACTGAACAGTGAGTTCACTGTGGCATATGACAGATTCAGCTTTCTGTGTGCAAATGTGTCTGTGTCGACCTTTCAAATGCTGTTGAATCCAAAACATCAGCGGCTCCTCGGCTGCTCGCTTCATGCACTTCTGTCTGTGTGACAGTCCAATGACATCACAGCTGTTTCCAGCCCCAGTGTCTCAGGACTGGACACCTTTAAACATGTCGAGGATCAAACAGCGTCCAGCTAAACACACATGAAACTATCAGAGCTGACAATCATTCCAATAACATCTAATGGTTCATGTATGTAGACACAGGACTACAAGGAAATGGCTCTCAGCATCTGGCTGTGGGAACACATGAGTCCCTGTTTGTGTTCAGATTGTGTGCATGTTTTAGACGTGTGTCACATGTAGAAACACAACAATCCCACAATGACACACAGATGTGTTTGACACAGCTGTGCAGCTGTAAGTTGTTTCTCATGATTCATTGAAGCTCTTCTAACATTCTGGAGACGATCAGTACATGAATCTGTTCAACACGACAACAATTTGACTTCAGTGTGAACGTTTGCATTAAATAACCTTCTTCATCCAGCTGACAGCATCTTCATCCTATGATGTGAACAGTTCCTCCTGTTGATGACAAACCTCTGACAGGATCTGCTTGAGGAGCTTTTTCATGTGCAGCTCTCTGAGCTCAGGGCTGAGCTGCTGTTTCATCTTTAAGAGCTGCTGCCTCCTCGCCGGACTTGTTCTCCTCTTCTTCTCCTAATGACACCATTTCTGCTTCATATTAAATTCAATAAAGATGCTGACATGTATCTGTAGCAACAACATCATTGAATCTAGAACAACTGGAGCCAAACCAGTGGCTCTGCTGGGATCACTGGTGAGCCAACACTTCCTTGTTGATGCAGATTTCAGGGCTTCCTTTTGCTCCTCCGTTATAACTGTTCTCTCTTCTCAACACATGATGACACAAAGGAATCAGCAGTGACAAAGATGATGCTGAAGAGAAGCACACACTTCACACATATAACAGAGCAGTGCAGTTACACACACCTCTGCTCGACATCAGGCCTCAAACAAAGACACAAAACACTAACTTGACTCTAAACAGAAGAAACGAGCAGCTGTTTCTGTTCTGTGCTTATTTATATTTGACACACATGCTTCTCTTTGTGCAAACACACATCGCACTATAAGGGTAACCTCGCACACAATGATTGGACAGCACAGTGATGATGCTGGGAGATCCTATACGCAGCAACACAGAAACACTGAGAACTTTAAACAATGATGGAAAGTGTTATAAATGACTTGTTGGCCTCTGATCTGTCACAAACAGCTGAAACGTGTCTCTCATGAGTCACATGAAGGTTTTTGACAGAAAGGACAAAAAGTAGCTGCAGTCAGTTTGTGTCATTTTTATATTTATTCATCTGGGAGAAAAATCTGAGGGACATTAAAATGTGTTTTCAACAGAGACAAGAACATGAATATAACAGAAGAGGTAAATGAACATGTTTCAAGTAAACAGCTGGACTGATCAGGTCCAAACACAGAGTGATAAACTTGTCAAACAGCTGTCATATCTTTATATAGAAGCTCTTTATAAATGCTGCTCACTGCAGTCTGTTTACTAATAATGTCAAAGTGTTAGAAACACAGAAACATCAGAATGGTCTTTGTTCACAGAAACCTGTCTGGGATCCTTTGTTGTTCTTTTGATGCAGAGTTACATTATAAATATAAAGAGTTATTTCAGAGTCTCATCAGTTTTCCTGCATGTCTTTATTTAACACATCAGCAGGGCTGAAGCTCTCATGTTAAACACACACTGATCTATGGACACGTTCATGTGTTTCTAACAGAACCAGGCTGTTATCAGCCTGCACTAACATTATGTCACACACACTGAATGTAACAGTGACAGTTTACATCATCACACAATCAGCTGTGATTGTTTCACTGTCATCAAACGAGTCAACAGGAAGTAGAATCAATAGAAACCAATCATTTACTGACAGCATGTCTGATGGAAATAAGTGCAGATTATGTATGAAGTCTAACTGCACACAGTAACTGTGTTACAATAAGGACTTAACAGCGCCCTCTGCTGGAGTGTTTCAGTACTGCGTTAACTAGAATACACCACCTCCTCCTCACACCACCTGCTACAGCTCTACTCTTCTATGACTACAGTCATCCACAGCACTGATGTGAGGTCACATGGTTCATATGTAAGGAGCACAGCTGACCTCAGGTCAGTTTAATGACTGTGAGCAGCAGCTGTGTTATTGTCACTGTGACAGGGAGACACTCTCAGACACAGCGCTCATGTCAGCTTGTTCTCATGCAGGAGGATCAGGAGCTCCATGTTTGTCTTTCTGTTTGAATCATGATGTGTTTGTGCCATCAGAGTCTGTCATGAGTACTCAGGGTTTCACAGCAGCTCTTCTGGATGCTGACGAGGACTCCAACCTCATGTTTCACCTCTCTGAGCTTCTGATGTCTGTGAACACTCGTGTTTCTTCTCTGGGCTCATCTGGACAAAAACACCTTTCTGTGTTTGGCTGCAGCCTCATTCTGACTGACAGGAAGTGTGTTATCCATGAGCTGCACTTCTGTGAGGAAGTTTCCTGCTGTGTTTCCTGTCTGTGGACAAACACGAGTGTTCCAGCTGAGGACTTGCTTCCTTCCACCTGTCCATACAGGACATCACGCTGTCTGCAGCTCTGTAAATGCAGCTCCAGGTCCTTCCACGTGCTGCTCTGTATTTGTGCAGTTTGTAGTGTGTCCTGGGAAACGTAGCACACATGGTGTTCTTCTGCTGTTTCCTCCTTTCACTGAGTGTGAAACACTGACGCTGTGCTGTTGTTCACAGAGGGGAGCTGATTCTAGCTGCAGCTGGACTCTGTCATCTAACTGAATGTGTTGGTGCTGATCACGGGGCTCTGAGGGGGGAGCAGCAGGAGGACTCTGGATGCTGACGTCAGTGTATCTGTGGAAGCTCCCACAGCGTGTCTGTCATTCAATATTGTGCTGTATATTGTATCTATGCAAAGATGAACAGACTGTGTGTTCACTGGTCTCTGTGCTGCAGCTCTGATGTCATCATCACTCCCTCCTCCACCCTCAGCAGTCCCAGCATGCTGCTGTGGTGCACCCCACCCTCACTCTACACCTGAGCCACAGACCACACCCTCCACCTCAATATACACCACAGTTTTCTCTGCTGTGGAAATGAGATCAGGAGGAAATCATCATTATTATTATTTAATAAACGCTCACATTAATGTGGGCTTATTTGTTTCATATTAGAAACATTAGTTGAGTGTTTTTAGTATAAAATGGTCAAAGTCCCTCTTTTTGCTCCTCCCCTCACCTGTGGATGGGCGGTGCTGTTACCGTGGTGACAGCTTGGATGTGTTTCAGTCCTGCCTGGTTATCACTGCAGGAATCTTTCACATTTATTACAGGTAATAACTCTGATTTTTCTGTGTATTATGAACCAAATGTATCCTGATACACACAGAGATGGATGAGCAGAGGTCACATGATGAAAAAACAAACATGGAGTCTTTGATTTATTTAGATATTTATTGATGAATGCAAACAAACCTGACACTGAACCATCGTCCAGCAGAACAAACCTGATCACATGACCTGCTGACCCAAACAGTGCAAAGCTCCATGGCAACAACAACAAACAGCCTCACATATGTTAACAGAGGCTGTTAGAAGCACAGAGTCTTTACAGTCTTTCTCCTGTTTGGACACAGATCTCTGCACATCTTCATCACAGTTACTCACAGACGTGCAGAGTGTGTGGATATCAAAGCTAAGTTTCCACCATGTTTGTAGTCTGTACTGGGACTCATGGAGCATCTCTCTATGAGCACTCAGTGCTTTAAACAGTGAGTCCCAGTTTAACCAGCAGCCTTCACACCACACATCACACAGACATGGAAACTTCAAACCTCAGACTGAAGACACCATCAGAAATAAACAGATTGTGATGAAGATGAAGAACTGGACCAGTTTGCTGTGGTTTCTTCTGTTCCTGTCAGAAATAAGAGTCTGGCAGCACTTTGCTCTCCTTCCACATGTTTAAGGAGGAAGTGAAGAAGAGCGAGTGAGTCGTCTTCCTCTGTGGGCCCAACATCAGGCAGCAGCCACGTATTTTTAAAAACCCAGCACACTGCTTCAGAAACACTGAGTCAGGTGACCAGAGTCATGTGATCAGTGAGGTCTTCACTCAGGACGTCACTGCTTCAGGACCTGATTCAGAGGTTTATAAGGACGTGGATCATTGGTGCTGATGTTGTGTGAGAGCTGGTGAACCATGGGGAACATAAATAACAACCAGGCCATCAGCAGTTCTACCCCCAGCTCTAACACCTACATAACACACTATACATATAGTTATTGTTAAGGTTCAAATATTGAGGAAGGAGAGTACAAACAACCAGGTCCAGAAGAGCTTGGTCAAACAATTGATTTTAATGAACACAGGCGTGGGGGGACCAGCGCCGTACGGAGACAGCGCTGATCTCCGACTAATCAAAGCATAAACAGATATTTTATACCATCGGGGTTTGGATTTAATGACGCCCCTTCAACGTCACACAGATACATACATACATACGTCAAATCAAAACCACAATGACTTTTAACACAGTTTGAAAAGAACATTATCTCTATCTTCATGGCAGATGTTTCCTGTCAACCTTTTGACTGCCGCTTCTCCAAAACCACAGACCATGCTCTGCAGTAAGATACCACTTCTGCACGCCCGCAGTTGCAAGCAAACATGATTAACCTCTCACCTATAACTGAATGTATCTACTATGTGTGTGTGTGTCACGACCTCACTTGGCACTCTGTGTCACCTCTCACCTACTAACGCTCGCAGTCAAACAGAGGCCACTCTCACATGTGTTAGCAGTTTACTAAAACTATATATGTAGTATATTGAATAAATGTTTTAATCAAGAACCTCTACTAGAAGCTTAATAAAAGAATATAAAAGTATAAAAGATAATAATGAACAACCTGGTTATTCAAATAGCATCATCCAAACAGCTCCTCAGAATAAGCTGCACTTACACTCTGCTTTTAGTTTCACTTTTGCAAAAGCACGCTCTGCAAACCTGCAGTTTCCTGTCAAGACTTTGCACAGAGTGGACTCAGAATCAACAGAATCAGCCCATACACACTTAAGATTATAACAAGCATTCAAAAGCATTTAAGATCATAGATTCAACTCAACAGTTTAAAGTGGTTATAACTGCACCTGTAGTAAAGGCTAATTGGGTACCAAAATGTTTAAACATCTGAATGCAATATCAATGCTGTAGATTATATTATTAATGCAATGGTAATGATGATGATTATTAACAGTAGCAACAAAATAATTTCCCTGATCTCCACATTATACAGGTTATAGTATGTTATATATAAACGTAGCTGAAGCAGTTTCATTTGCAGCTTCACGCTGCACTTCACATGTTTGTCCACCAGATGGCAGCACAGAGGCCTGTGTTGGAAAGCTTTGAGTAATGAAGCGTTTTCAATCCAAGCTTCAGAAAGCTTCATGTGGTCATCAAGGAAGCAACCAGGAAATATCTGCTGTGTGTAAAAACAGCAACACAAGAATCCAGGATGAAGACAAGAAACTCAAAGCTCACAAAACAGGTGGAGCTAATTTTGTGACGTGTTTCTGTAAAAACACCACAGAAGTGAATCATCAAAGTTTCCATGTGAGCTGATGATGCTGCTGCAGAGTTTCTGTGAACCTCCTGTGACCCCGCCTCCTCATACAGAGACATCTGATTGCTCTTCAAACTGCATCACGTGGACACATGTGATTGTGTGTTGTAGTATTGATCCCAATGCTGGTATCAGTCCTGGATCAATAACACTGGATGGATGCGTTCAGCATGGAGCCCTGAGCTGTGTTACAGACAAACATGGAAACTGACAGGTCTGTGTCATTCACAGTCTGTAACACTTCTAAACAACAGAGGCTGACCCAAGTGCCTCAGAGCCAGGCACGCTCACATCACAGCTCTCTAAATAAGCCAGTTTCAAAATAAGAGCTGAAAGCTGTGTTTGCTTGTGTTAGCTTATTATTGTGGAGACTAACATTCAGTGATCATGTGTTCAGACTCATAATGATTACTCTCAGAAATCCTGATCTTTGTATTTACTGTGTGTTGGATCAATAACTGAGATTCATGGTATCACACAGCTGTGCTGCTGCTGATGTCAGCACATCTGGAACAATACGAGGTATCTGCTACCAGACTGAGCAGGACGTGAGACCTGTGGACTGTTTAAAGCTGTCCCTCCACAGCTCACTCAGACCTGATCCACACCTCAGTGATATTCTCTGACTTCCTCAGTAGAGACAGAAACCATTCAGATCTGGGACCATCAGCTGACTGATGATGTCACACAGACTGTGTTTTTCAGGAACAGTGATTCTGATGTGAGCCTGCTAGCTGACAGCAGACCTGATGAAAGCACATGTTCACATCTGTGAGGACAGACTGGACTCTTTGACTGCACCTTGGTTCTCCTCAGAGGTCTGTACAGGAGCATGTCCACCCCCACTGAAGATCTCAGTCACTGTGAAACATAGAAAGCTGCTTGTGTGGCCTCTGCCTCACATGTAGATACAGCTACAGGTTTCTCTGTCAGTCAGACTGAAACAGTGTCCTGATGCTGCATCATTCAGCTCTGTGCCCCAGTCAGCATCACTGGGAGCTACCAGTGTTTCTGCCCTTTTCCTGTAACACTACACTCAGCACAGGCTCAGCTGGTATCCAGTGTTGGACTTTGGCTTCAGCTGCTGTGATAGATCCTCTAACATAGATCAGCTCTGCTACATGTTGTTAGATAAGTGCAGCTGCTGTCAAGTCCTGATGTTTCTCTGGCTCAGCAGCTTCTCCATCAGAGGTTCACATGGAGCTGATCCAGTATCTCCAGTAACTGTGTTCTGTGCCTCACTGGTTCATCCTTCTGTCTGTGTGACGTCAGTCAGATGTTGAAGTTAAACTCTGTAATCTTCACTGTGTCACAGAGTTCAGTGAGTCCCGTTATTCACAGTATCAATCAGATCATCAGAGAACAGCTGATCAGCAATCAGTGGTGCCAACAGCGCCTCCTGTGGTGAGAGGATGCAATAATGCAACGTAGCATTTTTCCACTCAACACTTGCAGTCATGGAAACTGTCTGTTGGATCTGTGTGACGTTGCTTTCTTGGTTAGAGTTCCTCACAAACGTCCAGATGATTCTTCTAATGAGGCGTCGACCATGTTTGCAGCTCTTTGGAAGAAAACGTCGCCCTTTGCCATCCTTACTTTTCTTTGACTTCTTCAAATGCAGCTGAACTCCAGCTGGTATTTTCTTGGACTTTGCAGCTGTTTCTGGTCATCAGTTCATTCCTGCAAACCTCTGAAGCTGAACAACAATGATGCTGCATTGCTGGCTGATCCCAAAAGGTTGATTCTGTTCATCTGGACGTTTTCAGAAACGTTTGCTCACTGATCAG